>NW_022196896.1:34028461-34057241 GCF_008632895.1 Mastomys coucha
TCATGATATTTTGGATTTCCTCAGTGTCTGTTGTTATGTCTCCCTTTTCATTTCTGATCTTGTTAATTGGGATAATAACTCTGTGCCCTCTAGTTAGTCTGGCTAAGGGTTTATCTATTTCTTTGATTTTCCCAAAGAACCAGCTCCTGGTTTGGCTGATTCTTTGAATAGTTCTTTTTGTTTCTATTTGGTTGATTTCAGCCCCGAGTTTGATTATTTCCTGCCTTAGACTCTTTTTGGGTAAATTTGCTTCTTTTTGTTCTAGAGCTTTCAGGTGTCCTGTCAAATTGCTGGTATATGCTCTCTCCAGTTTCTTTTTGAGGCATTTAAAGCTATGAGTTTTCCTCTTAGGACTGCTTTCATTGTGTCCCATAAGTTTGGGTATGTTGTGGCTTCATTTTCATTAAACTCTAGAAAGTCTTTAATTTCTTTCTTTATTTTTTCCTTGACCAAGTTGTCAATAAGTAGAGTGTTGTTGAGCTTCCACGTATGTGTGGGCATTCTATTGTTTATGTTGTTATTGAGGAGCAGCCTTAGTTCATGGTGATCTGATAGGATGCAAGGAATTATTTCAATCTTCCTGCATCTGTTGAGGCCTGGCTTTTGACCAATTATATGGTCAATTTTGGAGAAGGTACTATGAGGTGCTGAGAAGAAGGTATATCCTTTTCATAACTTCTGTTAGTCTCACCATGTCTTTGTTTAGTTTCTGTTTCCATGATCTGTCCATTGCAGAGAGTGGGGTGTTGAAATCTCCCACTATTATTGTGTGCGATGCAATGTGTGCTTTGAGCTTCAGTAAAGTTTCTTTTATGAATGTAGATGCCCTTGCATTTGGAGCATAGAGGTTCAGAATTGATAGTTCCTCTCGGTAGATCATACCTTTGATGAATATGAAGTGTCCCTCCTTATCTTTTTTGATCACTTAAGGGTGAAAGTCAATTTTATTCGATATTAGAATGGCTACTCCAGCTTTTTTCGTGGCTTGGAGAATTGTTTTCCAGCCTTTTATTCTGAGGTAGTTTCTGTTTTTGTCACTCAAGTGGGTTTCCTGTATGCAACAAATTGTTGGGTCCTGTCTATGTACCCAGTCTGATAGTTTATGTCTTTTTATTGGAGAATTGAGTCCATTGATATTAATAGATATTAAGGAAAGGTAATTGTTGCTTCCTGTTATTTTTGTTGTTAGAGTTGGAAATCGTTTCATGTGGCCTATCTTCTTTTAATTTTGTTGGAAAATTACTTTTTTCTAGGACATAGTTTCCCTCCTTGTGTTGAAGTTTTCTATTTATTACCCTTTGAGGGGTTGGATTCGTGGAAATGTATTGTGTAAATTTCGTTTTGTCATGGAATACTTTGGTTACTCCATCTATGATAATTGAGAGTTTTTTGCTGGATATAGTAGCCTGGGCTGGCATTTGTGTTCTCTTAAGGTCTATATGACATCAACCCAGAATCTTCTGGCTTTCATAGTCTCTGGCGAGAAGTCTGGTATAATTCTGATAGGGTTGCCTTTATATGTAACTTGACCTTTTTCCCTCACTGTTTTCTTTGTTTTGTACATTTGTGTTTTGACTATTATGTGGCGGGAGGAATTTCTTTTCTGGTCCAGTCTATTTGGAGTTCTGTAGGCTTCTTGTATGTTCATGGGCATCTCTTTCTTTAGGTTAAGTAAGTTTTCTTCTATAATTTTGTTGAAGATATTTACTGGCCCTTTAAGTTGGAGGTCTTCACTCTCTTCTATACCTATTATATTTAGGTTTGGTCTTCTCATTGTGTCCTGGATTTCCTGGATGTTTTGGGTTAGGAACTTTTTGCATTTTGTGTTTTCTTTGACTGTTGTGTCAATGTTTTCTATGGTATCTTCTGCAAGTGAGATTCTCTCTTCTATCTCTTGTATCCTGCTAGTAATGCTTGCATCTATGGTTCCTGATTTCTTTCCTAGGATTTCTATCTCCAGAGTTGTCTCTCTTTGTGATTTTGTATATATATATACAAAACAGAAAAGAGGTTCTTTTTTAAAAAATAAAATAAAATAAAAGCATTTTTGCCCAGAAAAGACGTACTTGTAAAGTCATGGCCCAGTGAAATTTGGCTGCTATCGAGGTTCATGACATTAGAAACAAAACAAATGCATCGCAACAATATGACAGGAAAGATGCCTCAGGGACATTTAACAAATTGAATGACACCCACCTATTTGCACAATCAAGACTATACAGTTTCAACTTTACTTTGTGAAGATAGCTCTGGGATATCCTGTCTGTATGGACTTCCCTATGGTAAGAATTCCCCTGTGATCAGTCCTCAGGCACCCAGAGCCCACTGCAGCTGTAGTACAATAAGGTTCAGTCACTGCTTCAGCTAGAAACCTTGGCATTGCCTATGTCTGATTGTACAGCAATGCAAAGTGCAAGGGTAATAGGGTCATGGAGGCTTCTGAACACATTTTAAAGGAAAATCTGGGAGGCCAAGCAATGTATGACAGGGTAGGAATCCCACAAGCAACCCCTAAATAGATGAGAGTAGTGAAACTACAGATAATCCACATTAGGGACCGTAGGAATGTGTAGGGTCTGCAAGGGAAACCACAGGGAATGATTGTAGTGAGCCATAAACAAAGGCCATAAGTCTGCAGGTAGTCAGGATGTGTGTAAAGATTTCCCAACCCTTAGGATTTACATCACATAGCCTAGATGCCAGAATAGAGCTACAGATGATATGTTTCCTAATGGAATCCAGTCTTTCTTTGTTCCTTTCTATATCCAAATACCTCCCTTGAAGAATGAAAATGTATACTCTGTGGAACTGTATAAAGTAGCATACAACTTGCTTTCTTTTTTTACACTGATTCTTAGTGAAAAAAATTACCTTGAATCTCAGAGACACTTTTGCATTCAAAGTTTTTAACAATGCAGAACTGTTGAGGGGATGCACACACTTAAAGGTAGACAGAATGCATTCTGCTTCTTTTTTTTTTTTCAGGTAAATGTGGGCTCTTAGGAGATACATTTGGGTGCCAACTGATAAAGATACCTATCACAAGTTGGTATTTTTTCTCTTTTTTTATTTATTCTCCTCTTGTATATTTCATCCTGACTGCAGTTTCCCCTCCTTTCTCTCCTCCCAGACCCTTCCACAAACCTGCCCTCCCTGTCAGATCCACTACCCCGCCATTTCCCTCAGAAAAGAGCAGACCTCCCAGGGATATCAACCAAACATGGCATAACAAGTTACAATAAGATTAAGGATATGCCCTCATATCAAGGGTGAACGAGGCCACCCAGTAGGAGTAAAGGGTCCTAAAAGCAGCCAAAAGAGTCAATGACAACACCTGTTCCCAAAGTTGGGAGTCTCACAAGAACACCAAGCTACACAAATATAACATATGCAGAGGACCTAAGTCAGATCTACATAGACTCCTTGATTGTCAGTTTAGTCTCTCTGGGCCCATATGAGTGCTGGTTAGTTGATGTGGGCTGTGTTCTTATGGTGTCCTTGGCTCCTCTGTGCTACTCCTACAATCCTTCCTCCCCATCTTCAGGAGAATTTCCCAAGCTCTACATACTCTTTGGCTGTAGGTCTCTGCATCTGCTGCTGTCAGTTGGATGAAACCTCTCTAAGGACGATTTGTTAGGCTCTAGTCTATGAGTATAGCAGAGGGCAAACCCTTATCCAAACTAACTAAAAGATGAGAGAGAATATCCAAATTAATAAAATTGGGAATGAAAGGGGGGACATAACAACAGACACCAAGGACCTAGAACCAATATGATGTCAAATAAAAGAATCTGAGTGCATTTGTCCTAAGGTCTGCAATTAGCCAGAGTGCCCATTTTCTTCATTCTTACTAAATATAGGACTTGATAAAGCAGTAAGACAAGAAAAACAAATATAAAAGATATAGACAGTAACAAGAACAAATACTCTTGTTTGTAGATGGTATGATCCTTTACTTAAAATACCCTAAAGGTTCTACTAGGGGAACTGGGGAGATGGCTCAGGGGTATTAGTGTTTCCTGGTTCAGTTCCTTGCACCCATGTCAGACATCTCACAGCTGCCTACACTTCAGGAAATTTGATTTACTCTTCCTGTAAGGAGGCTGGGCTGCTGTGCCCCGTCACAACATTCCCTGTGTGATAATCTCAGTGTAGAAAGTGAAGATTTGCCCCTGAATTGCAAGGTAACAGTTTGGATTCCTTTAGCTGACCTTGCCAAGATCTTCATGCCAGCAGGCACACTTGCAGGAAAGGAGATCTTGGGCACATAATGCTGACACAGAAATTGGCCCACAGCAGTGCCATCTTGCACATGATGAAAAAGTCATAGAGGCACCCTAGCCTTGATGTGTATTTCATTCAGGAGCAAAGCAAAAGCAATGCTGAAAGAAAAGGGTTAATGATGAGAGGATCACCTCAGGTCAAGCTGGAGCCAGCTTTCAACAACTGCTTTATGCTCCTCTTCCACACAGACTCCAAGAGGCTCATTTCTGGTAAAACCAAGAATCTACCTCGGAGCTTATATGGTCAACAACCATGAACGCATAGAAACCTGCATTGTGTTCTAGGCACTGCCAGCAAGTGAAAGTGTCAAGCAGACCTCAGAAATGAACTTAGCATTGTAGGCAGGATACTGGCCACTGAACTCAGGCCCTCTGGAAGACCAGCAAGTTCTCTGAGCCATCTCTTCAGCCCCTTAAATGTGTTCTTGGTGCCACAGAAGTCTCCAAGTCCTGCTGCGGTAACTGAGTAACTGCGATACAACCTTCTGGGGGAAAAAAATCAGTCATTGCTGTGTATTATAAAACAAAAACTAGTGATGAAATTTTTAAAATTAAAAAAAAAAAAAACTTCAACATGATTGTTCATGAGGACTGCTTTTCATAGTAATCTGCAACCCAAATCTCATCCTCCTAAAAGGAGTCGAGCTCTCATTCCATCAGTTGTAGAAGCTACTTGGGATCAAAGAGTAAACATGCCTTAGATCAACTGTATCCATCCTCATGGATATGGCTGAGAGATGAGCTTAAACAGTGGAGTCTCACTGGAGGTGCAACTCCAGTGACTGCTATAGTCCCTCTCTCTAAAGCTCCTATTGAATCTGCAGAGGGGATGATGCAAGTGAGTGGCATCATTATGGAAGAGGCCTCACTCTCAAGGGACTGAAAATCAGTCTTAGGCATTCAACCCTACATGTTTTGGCTCTGTAGCAGACACCACCCGCTTTTATTTGTCTGCTTTCTTACAGTCCCAGAAAACAACATGAGTCCTAGGGCCCAACAAATAATGTCAGTTTGTTTCTGGACTCCCACAACCTGAAATCAAAATAAATCATTACTGTTTATAAAGTACCCAGTCTCAGGAATTCTACTATAGCCACAGAAAACAGACTAAGGCAGTATCCTCACTGTGGGATTGCAGTTAGAAAATTCTCCCTCATAATTCATAGGAATTAAATCAAAATTTTATTCTCTTGTTTATTTTTCTAAAATGGAGCTTGTTGTATTTATTACCATTGTTAAATGATTTAACTTTAAAAAAAGTTGTGAAGATGGATCTCTTATTCATGAATATTTTTTCCTTTTTTCATCTTGTAACATTTTTTATTAGATATTTTCTTTATTTACATGTCATATGATTTTTCCTTTCCCAGTTTCCCCTCCAAAAAAAAAAAAACCCAAAAAAACAACAACAAGAACAAACCCATGTTCCCTCCCAGCTCCCCCTGCTCACGACCCCACCCTCTCCTGCTTACTGGCCCTGGCTGAAAGAAGGGCACTCCAGCCTGATATAGCTATCTCCTGAGAGGCTCTGACAGTACCTGACTAATACAGAAGTAGAGGCTCACAGCCATCCATTGAACTGAGTACAGGGTCCCCAATGAAGGAGCTAGAGAAAGGACCCAAGGATCTGAAGGGTTTGCAGCCCCTTAGGACAAACAACAATATCAACTAACTAGTACCCTCAGAGCTCCCAGGGACTAAAACACCAACCAAAGAGTACACATGGGGGGACTGATGGCTCCAGCTGCATATGTAGCAGAGGATGGCCAAGCCGGCCATCAATGGGAGGAGGGGCCCTTGGCCCTGTGAAGGTTCTGTGCCCCATGAATATTTTTTAACTGTGACACCTTCGTCATCTATCACAAGTGACCAGATTTACACCTTAAGTCGCTTGGAAAGAAAACTATCACATCAGAGAATGCAATGGCCCTCAGCATCTTTTAGCTGAGTTGGTGGTGGCCATGCAATGCTGCACACTGGAGACTTGGACAGAGATGCTGCTTTTCTGATCCTCAAGACTGTGAGCATGTTTTCATCCCACCATAAAGAAGCATATGCACCACACCGGCCTATGGAGAGCTCCACCTCAAACCTATGAAAACAATCCTTGCTTCCTCTTCCGGAAGCAAAGACTGGTAAGGGCTAGAATTTAAACTAGAGAATAAAATACTAAACAGAATAGCAAGTCATCCACTTCCACTTACGATAATTTAGGTTATAATTTAATTTTAAAATATAATTTAATTATAATTGCTTACTCTACTTTAAAAATTGACAATGCCATAGTTCAGAAGGCATTTTTATGTTTTTACTAAACAAATAAGGAATTTTGAGAAAAAGATAGAATTATCACATTGTACCCTATAACTATTTATACTTATTTATTTGTGTGTACGTGTGCCCATACACATGAAAACACACGCCAGGGCATACATGTGAAAGTAAGAGTACAACCTGCAGGAAATCACTTCTCTTTACAGTGTGAATTCTGGGAATTGGACCCACATCATCAAACTTGGTGTCAAGCATCTTTATAGATTGATCAATCTCACTGGCCCTTATATATTTGTTGTGATAAATTTTAAAACATACTGAAATTATGAGGAAAATTTGTGAGGTCAGGGACAAAACTTAATATTTTTGTGTTTAATATAGAGATCATTAAATGGAAACAAAACTGGAAGAATAGAGTTGGGGTTTCCCTTTGTTTCCCTTGACTTAATTCTTTCCTATAAATCCACACCCCAACCAACTGAGTGTTAACACTGCCTAGCTGGAAAAGCAGCGCCCTTCATATTCTCTACTCACAACCCAGATGGGGTTTCTGTTCCTATACTGATGGGGTCTTTTCTTCCTACTCATAGAGGCCTACAAAGGTTTCCAGTTACTCACCTTCGAATTCCACTCACACCCTATATCATTTCTTCCATATACCTTGCATAGGAATATTCTTGCATAGGAGTTATTCTAGTGGAGGGTTAAGCATTTTCAACTTTACTAAGCATTATGAAGTTGCTCATCAAGCAACATTACTAACTTATACCCTAGTCAGCAGTAGGAGACTCTTAGTCCTCACAGTCTTAGAGCCCTCATGGATCAGCCTTGAATGTTTTGCCTACCCTGGTGAATGAGGTGTGAGGTGGGATCTGATCACTCCAACTTCATCTGCTGTAGCTTGCCTATCTATAGTATTTTTCCTTGTGTGTGTGTGTGTGTGTGTGTGTGTGTGTGTGTGTGTGTGTTGGGGGGAGGGCAGTTCTAAATGATTTCTAGTTTATTCTGTAGTCTCTATGCTACAGCTGTATCAATTAAATGCTCTCCAAAGTGCTTCCAATCTTCCAGACGTTGTTGATGGCATATTTTATATTAAAGATTTTAAACTCCTGGTGGGTTTTGTTTCTTTGCTTTGTTTCATTTTTTTTTAATACAGTGCTGAGCCTAAGGCTTCTTTGTGCATGCTAGGAAAGTTCTGCCACTGGGCTACATCCTCGGCCCCCAAATTTTAACTCCTAAATAACCAGGATGTTATCCATTATGGCTCATGCTTTTGATCTTTCTTTTTAAAAATCACTCTTTGCTATGCTGTTACAAAATCCAGCCTGTTTTTTAAAACAGTGCTCAAACTAAGTTTATTCAAATTTTCTTAAAAGCCCTCAGGGTGTGTATGTGTTCAATACTGTAAAACTTCCTTCTGCACTTACTTCTTTATCTCCACTTTTCCTCAACTCTTAAGATAGAGTAGCAGTTATCAGAACTGATAGAGGAAGAAAAGACAAACTCTAAAATATATCTGATGAGCCCAAGGTCATGTGCTTTGTCCATGACCAAGAATATCAAAGTGAACCTTCCTTTTTAAATACTTCGGCATATCGGGCTTCATCAACATTTCAATCTGAGTCTTATCTCCCCCCACCCCCACACTTCAACTCTGCCCTGTGCTGCTCCTCTCTTTGCCTTCCTGTCCAATCTGGCTTCTGTGACTGCTGCTTCCAACCCACAGCTAGCATGGGCGTATAATCAGTCTGGCCAGGCATCACTGGGTAGATCCTGCTGTACTGGGTGAATCTCATCTGACCACCAGCTCAGGGGATCCCAGTCTATGCATGCGTAATTGATGAGGACTTGAAATATTTCATTTGTACCTCTGCTATGACGCTCAGGCTGAAGCAAGGGATGGTGCTAAATAACAGCCTTCTGCAGCCCCACCACCACACACAATAATAACAAAGAATTATTAACACAGGTTATCTGCAGCTGAGGCAGAGAACCTGGACTTAGAATGTGTTGCCTTCACCCACAAGATCCAGTCTTACAGAACACCATCACTGGAGTGAGGAGTCCAGCTGGAGAGGATCTCAGCTCCCCAATTGTAGCTGTAATTTGCCTTGGAATTGGGTGTAGGAACTGTGATACATTCACACATCAGACTATGAGAGTCACTTTTACCAACACCCGCCCCCAGCAATCAGATAACAAATTCTCAAATCCTATCTTAACAGACAGCCCCCCTAGAAATTGGCCTGATCTTCCATTCCTATGGCAACCGTTTCAAATCCAGGACTTCATTGTTTTGCACCTTAGCCAGCAATAAGGAGTCCTAAAGCATTGTAAGAAGGGAGAAATGAGAAACCTTGAGCATGCCCTTGCCAGAGGAGCCCACAGGCTTCCATCACATTGCATACAGTTCCAAATGGTTTGTAGAGGCCTCAAGTGCCCTTTAGACTCTTCTAGGCTAGGACTACCACCTTTGACTTAGTACAGAGTACTGGTGCTTGAATATGGAGCTGGCTTCTAACCCATCTAAAAGGCCCAACCCTCAGGGGTACTCAGACCCTCCAAGACAGCACCTTCTAATAGCAGCACCTACACTAGCCAACCGAGTTTACAGTAGTTGCCTGTGTGCTTGTGCTCTGCCAGCAACCAAGGTTTTCAGAGTCCCTTTCTCCTGTCTGATCCTTTCCTCCCCTACCTGGTCTGGCTTCATCCCGTTCTACCTTTCAGAGAATCTTGATCCACCATCTCAGAGACATCTTAAGATGACTGCTTGAGAAAGCTTTATGGAGAAGAGTTGTCAGTCACACTCTTCTTAATCCTTTAGTTCACAAAGTTTCTCTCTGCCAAGGCCCTTCCTAGAGTCTCTTATGGTTTGTGTGTGTGTGTGTGTGTGTGTGTGTATGATAAGTCTCCATGGATGAGAAAGGTTATCTTTCATCTTTGCAACCTCAGTGCCTGGCACAAACAGAAGTTCATTAAGAGCGCTAATAAATTTAAAGAAACAATAGACTAGCATTCTTTCCACTTCATCACGTTGCTTTCCAATCTATGCTTTGGTCTCTTGGTATTTTTCCCTTGTAAATAAAAGTGCTCTGGTTTATCTTAAGTGTATTTTCATGTTCCTGAAACACATTGTATTTATTAAAAGGTTGAAACTATAATCACAACATCAAGCAAGTGTCTAGGTGTCCACTCCCTTCTGTGGAAATGTACCCCATGATTTGTATTTCAAAAACATTGTTCCTGAGGCCTAGACCCAACTTCCCCAAGCACCTTTTCCTAGGAGTGAGGGCCAAACTGTTCTGGGTTGGTTGTGGGAAGTAAGACCATAGAAATACTTTGCCATGTAAGGATGTCGAATTGGTAAAACTCACCAAGAACAGAGAGATCCAATCTTGGGTTAGGACAAATGAGAAAAAAAACTGAGCCTCCTGGTGAAGATTATAAATGACCTGGGCCACCAGTTCTCACCAACACCCAACAAGTGAGCTCCTCAGCATCTTCAGCCAGACAAATACAGAGGGCATTGTATAATCGCTTTCACAAACAAGTAGCTTTATTCTGGGCAGGGTTTTCTCACATCTTCTGCTTTTTCCATTACAATAACTCTCTCTGCCATCTAAAACAAACAAACAAGAAATGTCTTTTGCTTTTAAAATGTCACCTCTTTTTCACTTTGATTTAGTGCCCTTTGGCTACAAGCCTTCTGGCTCTGGGCCAAATGGCCAGCTCCTCCACAGAGCCTTGGCAAGAAGAGGATCTGGATCACAGTTCAGGAAGCCTGGTGGGACCTCTACGTGTCGGCCACCTCCTGTTCTGCTTTCCCTCTTTAACTAGGGGGACTCCACAAGATGTCCTTCCCGTCTCCAGGGACAGCAGCTGGGTCTGTAACCTCAGTCTCAATGCCTACCTCCAAATCGGGTGGAGGCAGAGCCTTCTAGGGACTAGCTTAGAGGAAGCAGCCTACAGTCTGGGAAAACAACAGCAAGGAGCGGAACAAAACAACCCTTTTGCTCCCAAAATTCTTATACTCGAATCATCTCCTGAATGTCCCAGCATTCAAGCGAATCTGTCACTGTCCCTAAGAAGGCTCCCAGGGGACACCAGAAACACGTCTTTGGGCCTTACAGAAAGGAAGGGCTTCCAAAGTATTAATGAAGTATCATCACTCCTTTAAGATACGTGGTTCATCTGTAGTTGTAGCTCAGGACTTGATCCCAGCAGTGAAACCAGTTAGCTCTTCCACTTACCGCACTGGCTCAGTCTTGAGCAAGTCCTCAAGTCTACTCCAGAGTCTGTTTTCTCTCCTGTGAGGGAACAGCACAACAGAAGCACAACGCCTGCCTTTCAGCAGCCTCCCACACTCTCTCCCTCACTTCGTACAAGTTCTGTTTAAATCACCAACGTACTAAACGTCTTGAATTCTCTCTGCTAAATGAAGAGAAGCCTTAGCATACAGCATTTTATACAACAAGAGAAATTTTCTCGAAAGAGACAGGTCTGGATTGCTGTGTTCCTAGGTTCTGACTAGACATAAAAACTAGTTATGTGGAATATTAAAGAGTTAAAAAAGGTGATTTCCTCTTTTTAGTCTACAGAATTCTCACTACACATTGCTTTAAGAGTTTAGGGTGTATTTGTGTGCCTTTAAGAGTTTGGAGTTTGGAGTGTGTGTGTGTATGTGTGTGTGTGTGTATGAGAGAGAGAGAGAAAGAGAGAGAGAGAGAGAGAGAGGTATTTTTTGACACTAGGGCAAAAATACTATTGATTTGGGTATCTGCCCAACTGCACACAAAATCAACTGAAATCAATTAAAATACGAAATTGCACACACATGCATATACATGCATGCAGGTATACACATAAATACTGGTACATAGGAGTACATGTATTAGAATTTAAATTAATATATTTCTCCTTGCAAAATGACCTTCCAATACTTTATCATTCAGCATCTGAGGCACTCTTTCTCTTCCTGGGAGGGTAAGCTAATAGGGCTGACACAGTAAAAACACATTGTATGCATTTCAAATCTGGCCAGTGTGGCCACAGTTTAGGGATTCAAAACCTTCACATCCAGGGATGCCCTCTTACTTCTCTGTTCCTCTGAGATCAACTATTCTTTCCATGAAGCAGCTTGCTGTTGTGCTCTGAGGCGTCCTTTACCATGCTGGACAGGGATGCCCTCTTGCATCTCTGTTCCTCTGAGATCAACTATTCTTTCCATTAAGCAGCTTCCTGTTTTGCTCTGAGGCGTCCTTTATCATGCTGGACTTTTGACTTTACTATTTTTGTTCTGCTTTCTTCTACCAGCAAAATCATTGCACCTGAACGAGGATCTGTGGGGTTTTTCTTCCTTTTTTTTTTCTTTTAAATAAGTTTTCTCATAGAATCAATGACATAAGATTAATTGTTTGTTTTGAATACTGTGTTTTTCTTTTCCTGGTTCTATTTTTGAAACAAATTTTATTTTTGGATGTCCTGACTGGGATGATACTAAATTGGAAAGACTGGTGCAAATTTTATTGACCTCCATTTCCGACTATAAAGGATGTCCCCCACTAATCTGTCATTTACAGGGCAGACAAAGGGCAGAAGCTAGGGAAACCAGGCCAGATGGTGTGCAAGAGAAGATACTACCAGATGCTTTATGCTTTGTTGGTTGTTTAGTAATTGGCTACAAGGAGGAAAACACACATACACACACACACACACAGGTATCCTTATTCCAAGCTGAGCTAAAGTAAACATTTACTTTGCAGTAAATATAGATCCTGAGGACAGGGAATGTTTAACTAAGAGAGTAAATGAATGAAATGATAGAGGGATAGGTGAGTGAATGAATGAATGAAATTATTGATACCTTATTTAAAATGAAGAAAATATTAAAAGATAAATGTATCACTTTTGAAAACTGTATGAAGTATAAAATGAATACTCCTCTACTCTACTCTTCAGAGATAAAATTCTGTTTTATCTGTATCTTTGCCAATTTTGCCACATTTTATCTTTATTGTGTCATATTTTCTGCTTGTCATGTTAATTTTCCCCAGAAGTGAGGTATCTGTAATGGTTTGCATGCTTATTTTCCACTTGTGTTTCACGGATGTCTCTTCAACCAAAGGACAGAGATTCCCCTTGCTCCCTTTTAATTGTAGTGTGGTATGTCACCACCACATAAATTGTCCAGTTAGATTTTCAGTAAAAATTGTATAGTGGGAATATAGTGCAGAGCTTACTTCAGATGTATGAGCTTGAGTTGGAACCCTAGCACCTTAAAGAAGAGGAAGAAGGAGGAGGAGGAGGAGGAGGAGGAGGAGGAGGAAGAGGAGGAAGAGGTAGAGGAAGAGGAGGAGAGTACTTACAGTGCCTCAAAGGACCCAAATTTGAACCCCAGCACTTACATGCATATACACACAGACACGTAAAATAAAGCTAGTGATAGTTTTAAAAAGAAATTTCTGTTTAGCTCTAATATCATAGTACAATGCTGTGATGTATTTCCTTTTAAGCAAGTTGGGAGCCACCTGTACTGTTTGAGGAGTTAATAGCCTTTTTACTTTTTCTATTGGAACGTGCTTTTTTCTTCTTTATGGAAATTCTGAAGGTAATGTTTGTCGTTGTGTGGCAAGTATTTCCTGCATTAAAACCCAAATCCTTCTTTCAGGATTAAAGGGATTTCTTTACCCCTGGCGATCTGCACAGGTAACTCCAAGAAGGACTCAACCAGATCAGAGGGAGTGCAGAGGAATTGTGTTCTGAGATATTAATAAAAATAAAGACTGCATAGAAAGAGCCAAGTGTCCACTGACAGATGGATAAATAAATAAAACATTATGTGATTGACTCTGGATATTAAGATCACAGTCACATGTTTAATCAACAATGGTCTAAATTTTACAAGTTTAAAATTACTAAATAAGGTAGAACAACTATTTATTATAGGAAATTAAAGAGAAATTCGAAAGGAGTGAAAAAGATGCATTGAGATGGATTTCAGGTAAAGGTCTTTTTAAAATGGTAGCAACACACAATGGATGGCTGAGGTAGAAATTTTGGGGAACCACATAATAAAGTAAATTTCTTTCTCTTATAGGTTTCTGGAGGAGGGTGGATTCTAAGCTAGTACATGAAGCATACATAAGTTCAATACATGTGCCAAAAGTTAAGAAGACTCTAGGCAAGGGCACAGAGCTATGAGTTAAGCTGTGTCTGGCCTCAAGCAGTAAGGACCTGGGCTTGCTTTCTCACCCTGCTTGGGTCCCAAAAAGCATGGGTACTCAGGCACTATTTATACTATTGAAATCTAGAAACTATTGAAAGGATAAAGAAGAATATGTGTAGTCAAAATGAAAATACTGTGCCATTTTATATAATAGTCTTGAGCATCTATAGATTTTGATATTTGAGGAGCCAATATATTGGTATATATAATTACTTTTTTTGCATTTTGCATTTTCTTTGACTGTTGTGTCAATGTTTCCTATGGTATCTGCTGCCCCTGAGATTCTGTCTTCTATCTCTTGTATTCTGTTGGTGATGCTTGCATCTATGTTTCTTGACTTCTTTCCTAAGATTTCTAACTCCAGAGTTTTCTCTCTTTGTGATTTCTTAATTGTTTCTACTTCCATTTTTAGGTCCTGGATGGTTTTGCTCAATTCCTTCACCTGTTTGTTTGTGTTTTCCTGTAATTCCTTAAGGGATTTTTGTGTTTCCTCTTTAAGGGCTTCTACTTGTTTAATCATGATCTCCTGTAATTCTTTATGGGATTTTTTTGTTTCCTCTTTAAGGGCTTGTACCTCTTTACCTGTGTTCTCCTATGTTTCTTTAATTTCATGCTCTTCTTAAATTCCTCTATCACCATCATAAGATATGATTTTAGATCCAAATCTTGCTTTTCTGGTGTTTTGGGATATCCAGGACTTGCTGTGGTGGGAGTACTAGGTTCTGATGAAGCCAAGTAGTCTTGGTTTCTGTTGGTAGGATTCTTGCGTTTGCCTTTCGCCATCTGTTGATCTCTGGTGTTAGATGTTCTTGCTGTCTCTGACTAGAGCTTGTTCCTCCTGTGGGTCTGTAAGCCTGTGTCAGCACTTCTGGGAGATCAGCTCTCCTCTGGTAAACCCAGGGTGCAGATAGGTGAGTCCCTGGGTTAGAGCACTCCCTGCAGACAGGCTCTCCACTCACAGGGAAGGGGCCGAGAGGGTTGCTGATCCACCGCTGTCACTCAGAAGCTGAGAGGATCCTGTCCCTGCCACCCTGTGACTCCCCTGCCACTCGTGAGGCCTGTGCCTCCTGGCTGGTCCCACCTTAGAGAGTCACTGGAGAGAAAATGGCTGGATCTCACCAGAGTCCCTGGGTTAAAGCACTTCCTGGAGGCAGGCTCTCCACTCTAAGGGAAGGGGCAGAGAGGGTTGCAGATCCACTGCTGTCACTCTGAGGCTGAGAAGATCCTGTCCCTGCTGCCCTGTGACTCCCCTGTGACTCGTGAGCATATAATTACTTATATATACCAATAGACAGCTGTGTGAACATTAAGTAGAATGTTATTAGGCTTTGAAAGCATAGAAAGGCTAATATAAGAATAAAGTGGAATAAACTAAGAGGCATAGGCCAGCTTCATGGATTTCATGAGAACCATGGGAACTAAGAGAATAAAAGTAGTTCCTATAGATCACATACTGTTTGTGTGTGTGTGTGTGTATATATATATATATATATATATATATATATATATATGTGTGTGTGTGTGTGTGTGTGTATGTATATATATGTATATATATGTATATTATATATGTACATATATAATATACACATATGTGTATATATATATGTATATTATATATGTATATATATATAATATACGTATATATATGGTGAGTCACCATAACCAGATATAGAAGGTTATTATCATGTTCCTGAGGCCTTTTTCAGTGAAAGATTGCATGGTTCAGTCTTATTGCATATTGTTTTCTACACCTTACAACTCACACATTCTTGTGTCTGTGTTCCCCATTGGTCTGCTGCTCAATTTTACTCTTTTGACGCAGGTCTTTCAGTGAACCTAGAGGCAGGTAGCCAGTAAATCCACAGATCCCTCTGTCTTCCACCCCCTAAACACACACACACACACACACATACACACACACAGTACTTTTATTCTAGATTTTGTAGCTATGCTCAACTTTTTTAAAGATTTATTTATTTATTTTATGTATAGGAGTACAATGTAGCAGCCTTCAGGCCCAGCAGAAGAGGACATCAGATCCCATTACAGATGGTTGTGAGCCACCATGTGATTGCTGGGAATTGAACTCAGGACTTTTGGAAGAATAGTCAGTGCTCTTAACCACTGAGCCATCTCTCCAGCCCTACACTCAACTTTTTTAGATGAGTCCTAGGATCCAAACTCTGGTCTTCATGCTTCCGGGATCATCTCTCTAGTCTTCATTTATCTTTTATATCTCTTCTTATGTATCTTCCTTTCAATTGTCATTTCATGAATACACAAAAGTTTTTACAAACTGATCAGTGTGGATTTTTAATAGCCAAGCTAAAAATTATTTTAATATAGTTTATACATATATTTTTCTATTATAGAAGGGATTAATTCAGTCTACTAATAATGAGAGAAAATTATGTTTGAAGAGTCAGTAATACTGCAAAGTAATGAAAGCAATTACATTGCATATAGTTTAAAAAATGTTTTCTTTAAGAATGTCTCATTGGTTGGTTGGTTGGTTGGTTGGTTGGCTGGCTGGCTGGCTGGTTGGTTGATTGATTAGTTAGGTGGTCGGTTGGTTGGTTTTCTGAGAGAGGATCTTGTAATCACCCAGAGAGCCCTTGAACGCCCTCTGTAGTCAAGCCCTTGAACTCTTATTGTCCTCTGCTGCTCCCTTCTAAGTGCTAGGATCACAAATATGCATAGCACACCCAGGTTTGCCTTTATGTGTTGAATTTCAAGACAAAGTGATACCAGCACCAGAGAAATAAAAATTGTTTTTATAACTACCTTCTGAAAATTTTTTCATATAGTTTACTGCCTTTAGTATTTGTGATATTTGTGCTCGGGGTAGGTGCTCTTCTAGACTAATTTTGAGGATACTACACACTTTTCTACAAATTTTCAGAGTTCTAAGAATTATATTTTGATAGCCACAACTTAACAGCTTGGTAAAGTACTGTATGATGTAAGATAAACAAAGGCAGACACCCATAGAAAGAGCTGAAATCTGCAAGCCACTGCTCCATAATCCTCAGAATTCAAGTGCAACAAGCAAGTTTTCTCCTTCTCCATTTTCTCTATGCACACAACATTAAAAGTTTAAGCACACAGAGGTCTGACCTATGATTTGCCCACATCAAAGGTATCTAATAATAGCACCTACATAGAAGTATAGAGCTCTGCTCAGTGTAAACAAACACTTCTCTCTCCTGAGATACATCAGATGAACCTACTCATGTCGGATCTCTCCCAGAATTCCATTGTTGTCTCTCCAAACAAACATTAAGGAAAACCACTGAATCTGGGATCAGGAGCTTTTCTCAAACGTGTTTCCTTTAAAAACACGGGGAAGCAGAATTTTTGGCTGTAGAAGGTCAAGGTCGGCAATCTGACAGAATTGGTCCTTTTGAGCTTCCGGTCTAAGAAACACATTCTGTTATCTGATAAAAGCTCTTGTGCTGCAGACATTAGCCCCAGGCACTTACAGTTTTCTCCCCAGCATTCAGGAAGCACAACTGTTAAAATCCACAATCTTTTTAGTGATACCAAAATGCCTAATTCCAAGATAATGTAGATAGTGTAAATGCTATGAAGAGTAGGTAATAGCTCATCATTTTTATGTTACCACAAAGGGCTGCACAGTGCATATGCATAGTAAGTAACCAATATTTATTTAATGAAGTGTAATTTTTAGCAATACATGAAGGTATTAGAGAGACAGTTCAGCAGATAATAATATGCACTGTTCTTCAAAGGACCCACGTTTGGTCCTCAGAACCCATTTTAGGTGGCTCTATAACTCCAGCTCCAGTAATTTCAATGCTCTTTTCTGACCTCTTATCAGCCCCCTGCACTCACATGTTCATCCCCCAACATAGGCACACACATGGACATAATCAAAAAAATAAATTTTTTTCAAAGAAGAAACTTGGGGAAAACATGGAGTTACAATACAAAGAAACTCAAACTGGGCTCCATAAAGATGGTATTGCTTTGGGTTCTCTGAATTTGTGTGGAAATATTTGCAAGTATTGGCATCTCTGCCAAATAAAATAGAAATGCATTTTCCCTAAGATAACTTTAGTACTGCTCCCGTGGATTTGTACAATGCCTCTTGAGGATGTTGGGAGACTTTCTAATCAATTATCTCATTTTAGTGTTAAAGAGTGTTCCGTGTCGTTGGCCCCATTATAAACATAAGGAAACTGAGATGATGAGTAGCTGAAGGCATCAAGTGAGAAAGCTTTAGAGATGGGATGCCACTGTACTTCTGTTGCTATAAAGGGACCAACTCTTTTTTGCAGAGGAAGGTACTGAAGTTTCAGGTCAGTAAGATGGGCTTGGGCCAGCTCTATGCACCAGTTCACTCACTGTTGGCTTTTGCTGTATTTTAGCTGTGTCTCTCCTACCACCTAAGTATCATTGAATCTTAGTTTTGTTTCTAAGTTAAAAACCTAGGGAAGAAAATACACCAAGAAGGGGAGGTGGGCTATTTGTCAAGCTGACAGTTTCTTCCTCCACCTTCTCAGCTGACACTGCCCACTTCCTGTCTAGAGGAGCAGGCTCAGGGAAAATGTCTGAAGTCTATTTCCTCTTGCTTTAATTTGCATCACAAGAAACCATAAAGATCTCTGATTCTGCATGAGAAAAGGAGAATTCCTGGATGTGAATCCAATTCTAAATTAGAAAATAAAATGCATTAGATGACAGAGTAGTTTGTTTACATGAAATGCCACAGTATTGTTATCACATAAACTAAAATCTAGGTTATCCCATTTCCATTTGGTGTTGGAAGATTCTAATCGCTTTTTCCTTCTTTCTTTCTTTCTTCCTTCCTTTCTTTCTCTCTTTCTTCCTTTCTTCCTTTCTTTCTTTCTTCCTCTTTTTCTTTTCTTTTTTTCTTTTTTAGATTTATTTCAGAGACTTAAAAGAGGTTTTAAAAAGACGCCTTAGCAGTTGAGAGTACTGGCTGTTCTTCCAGAGGACCTAGGTTCAGTTCCCAGTACCCATACAGTGTCTCACAACCATTTGTAACTCCTATTCCAATGAATCTATCACATTCTCTTCAGTCTCAGTGGATACTACATGCTCATGGTATATAGATGTACATCCAGGCAAACATTCACACACAGAAAAATAAATAAATATCTTTTAAAAATAATCTTTGGTTTAATAAGAATCAGTTTGAAATCAGCTCTGTAAATAAAAGAAGGCTCCAACATATGACACCACTATGCATTGCAGGCTCCAGTGAGATGAGAAGCAATTAGCCACTGTACTTCCTTTAAGGAAGAACAAAAAGACAAGCTCACAAAAACAGAAGAGCAAAAACCAAAAGACCTAAGCAGAACCTCATTTTGTCTGAGATTGTGTTAGTTAAAGATGAATTAAAATGCCTTTCAAAGAAGTAAAATGTAAATAGGCCGAAATCCTTGTGGACCAATGTACTAACACCGATCTGTGTGGTTGCAGGCACCAAGCAGTCAACATGACAGTCACAGCGCCTTGCTGAGAGACCAAGTGTTCTTGGACTGCATAAGCTTGCCGCAGTTCTAACACAATGGACAAGACTGTCTACAGGCAAAACGCCACATGCAGTCAGTCCAACAGGAAGTTCTGCTCTCTATAGGGGGTCTTGCTTCATCTGTTCTGTGAGACACAGTGCCTACCAGAAGCATTAAGAGTCTGCATCGCCAAAAAAAAAAAGTAGGTCCAGCTTAAATGCATGACTGCAATGGGTAATGTTTAACCTTGGTAGCTGCAAAAACAATATGCTTATGTTCTCCCGGAACACTATGCAGGCCAGGCGCCAATATGCCTATGCTCTCCTGGAACACTATGTAGGCCAGGTGTCAAATAAACAGAATTGTATGAGCCAGGATTCTGTTAGCAAGATTTCTGATATTATCTTTATTTAGAAAGTTTGTCTTACCATAACATTCTTCCTGGAGAAACATCTACATTCTCTTAAAAGATAGTTTCAGAAAGCAAAGGCTTATATTTTTGGCTTTTATGACTTTAAAAGACCAAGCAATTTAGATTGTCTGGTAGTCCCTAAAAAGTAACCAGGTCAATGCCTCTCTACAATCAATGGCTCTGTGATCTCGGGAGGACAGGCAGATTCCTCCCCAGTCATCTGGAAAGACCCAGTGTCTGTCAGTGTTCTGACCAAGAGCTCAGGTATGCGGCAGGAGAAGCCATGGGAATGATTCCAACTTTGGTTACTTCCTCCTAGGGCCATGAGAGGCCAAGAACAGATCCTCATTGGATTTAATCAAGTCCCCAAAGTGTAAAAATTGACAAAAATAAATGTTTTGTACCATTTACCTTTGCATCTTCTAACCTTATCAATGATTGCATTAGGTAAAAATGCTCTGAACACACTAAATAAAATGCAAACAACGACAGATTGAATCTAATACCCAATTGCATGCTGTCTACAGGTAACTCACTTTAACATATTAGGAAATACCTACATAGCTGAATAAGAGAACACCTTGCTAGTGTGTATGAAGCTCTGGGACAGGTCCCCAACACACATAGACAAAGACACACATCATATACACGTGTGTGTGTGTGTGTGTGTGTGTGTGTGTGTGTGTGTGTGGTATCAAATATACTAAGAATAACAACATGGAAGTGTGTATATTATGTTACTACTAATTTATTGAAATCTGGGAGAGCCATACATGAAGAAAATCGGCCCTATAATTTCAGGCACTAAGAGAGTTAAAGTAGAAAAGTCTCAAGGCCCTCAACCTAGACTACAACATGAGTTCAAGGTTGTCCTGAGCAATTTAGCAGGACTAAAGAGGATATGGAGATAGCTCAGTGATACCAGAATGTAGGTTTCAAAGAGCTACATAGTGTGAGACCAGGCTCTAGGTTCAATCCCCAGCACTAAGAACAAATAAAGAAAATAATAAACAGAAAAATAATTTAAAAATAAAGAACGTAGATAACTGTGCCATGTAACATCAGAAAATAAGTTTCAGAAGACAAAATTCAGAAAAAAGACATTTTACAAACAAGTAAAACTTCAGCTCAATTAATATGCCTTATAAACTTGGATATAAATATTTAAACCAAATTTAGCAAATTAAATTCAATGGCATGTTAAAGGTATCATAAGCAAATGAAGCTTATTTAAAATATATAGGGCTTTTTTAACATTAAAATCTAACTAAGGCTATTTGAGACCATAAAACTAGAAAGAATACTTTATTATCTCCAAGGTACAAAAAAAGTTTTTTATATTTATCACCCATTACTTTTCTTATATTAAAGAACTATTTATTTATTTATTTATTTATTTATATAAGTACACTATAGCTGTCTCCAGATACACCAGAGGGCAGATACCACTACAGATGGTTGTGAGCCACTATGTGGTTGCTGGGAATTGAACTCAGGACCTCTGGAAGAATAATCAGTGCTCTTAACTGCTGAGCCATCTCTCCAGCCCCCTATCATTTATTTCTTATATAAACTCTTAGAAAACTAGCTGAAAAAATCTTTATTCTATTATAAATAATATTAAAAATTAAAACCCACAACTAGCATTATAAAAATATGGTTTTGCCCCAATTACATAGAGGACTTGCTTTTCATACATCACTTCAACATAATATCTGAAAGTCTAAACAATGAAATTAGATAGGCAAAAGTTCAAAATGCATCTACATGAATGGGAAAATAAGTGCAACTGTCTTCAGTCATAAATAGCATAGCATCATATAGAAAATACAACAACAACAAAAAAAACGCACAGGAAAACTAATAGGTGAGTTTGGCAGAAAAAAAAAATTCAACTCTTATCTTCCACCTTGTACAAAAAAATCTTTCAAAATTGGTTAAATATGTTAATTTACTGCCTGAAATAGTAAAACTTCTAGAAGAAAACATAGGAGATACTTTTCAAGATATTTGGGTAGGACACCAACAGCACAGTCTTTCAGCAGATGAGACTTTACAGCAATTAGCAGAGCAACCAGACCACAGAATAGGAGAAAATCTTTACCGGCCACACTTCAGACCGACAGCTAGTATCCAGAATTGACAAAGAACCGCAGAAATTAAATACCAGGGGAATAAAACCACCAATCAACAAATGGACAAATGAACACGACAGAATCTGAAAGAAAGAGAGAGAGAGAGAGAGAGAGAGAGAGAGACAGACAGACAGACAGACAGACAGACAGACAGACAGAAAGAAAGAAAGAAAGAAAGAGAGAAAAGAAGAAAGAGAGAAAGAAAGAAAGAAAGAAAGACAGAAAGAAAGAAAGAAAGAGAAAGAAAGAAAGAAAGAAAGAGAGAGAGAGAGAAAAGAGAGAGGAAGAAATAAATAAAGAAAGAGAGAGAGAAAGGAAGAAATAAAGAAAGGACCAATAACTTTTTTAATTGTTCAATATTCTTAGCCATCAAAGAAATGAAAATTAAGATTACATTGAGAGCTGGGTATGGTGGTGTATGCCTTTAATTACAGTATGTGAAAGGCAGGTGGATCTCTGTGAGTTTGAGGGCTAGTCAACAGAGTTCTAGGACAAGGCTATATAGAGAAACTTTATCTCAAGGAAATATATATACATATATATATATGGACTCCCTATAGTCAGAATGTCTATAATAAATCTGAGAACAGATATTTGAGAAGATATTTGAGAGACGAACCCTTATTTACTGTTGGTATGGTGAAAATTAATACAATAATCATGGAAATCAACTAGGCAAGTATTCAAAAATCAAAAACAGAACTACTGTATATGATCCTGCTATGTCATTCTTATGACCACACTATTTCAATCCCATGACCCAATTACCTCACTCTGGAATATACATGCAGCAAACACCATAGAATTCTTCAATACCCTACCATGGAGATATTACAACCAATGCTTATTCATTGTAGCAAGCAATTAAAAATCAATCTAGTTTTCTATTAAGAGATGAATGAATACTGAAAATTTGGTATGTACCATACATATAATATGAATTCTATTCAGCTCTAAAGAAAAAATGAAATTACAAAATTTGCAGGAAAATTGGTGGGCCTAGAATGTATAATATTAAAGTCACATATCGTAAGAAATAAAAATCTTCCTGCTTTTCCTGTGGTGGCTTAAATAAGAATGGCTCCCAAAGACTCATAGATTTGAATGACTGGTCACCAGGGAGTAGAATATTAAAACATGTGGCCTTGTTGAAGTAAGTGTGACCTTGTTGGAGGAAGTGTATCACTAGGACTGAACTTTGAGGTTTCAGAAGCCCAAATAGGGATCTCTCTCTCTATATATATATATATATCTCTGTGTGTCTTCTCTGTCTTCTCTCTCTGCTACCTTCAGATCCAGATGTAGAACTCTCAACTTCTCCAGTAACATGTCTGCCTGCCACCATGCTCTCTATCATGACGATAATGGACTAAACGGACTAAACCTCTGAAACTACATGCAAGCACAAATTAAATTTTTTCTTTTATAAGAATTACCATGGTCGTGGTATCTCTTCCCAGCAATAGAGCACTCACTAAGACTATTGCTGTGATAAAACTGACCATGTGGTGTGGGACTTTAGGAAAGCAGTTGAACACTTACTAGGTCTTAATGGGTCTTACTTGTAAGATCAGGGAGGACAATGGTGCTGAAAGCAGTGTAGATTATGACAGCCTAGGTCAATAGTGTTCACAGAAAAAGAATATTAGAAAGTGGTTTAGAGAAAGATTTTGTAATATTTTGGCAAAGAATGAAGTTACTTTCTGCTCTTGTCAAGAAAAAAAAAATCTGCCTGAGGCTAAATTAAAAGAGTTTGGGATGAATGGCATTGGAAGAGAAGATTTCCAAAGAGTCTAGTATGTACATCCCAGCCACCCTCCCTCCTCTTCTCCCAGTCCCTCCTCTTCCACTCCCCTTTGCCCCATACCCATCCACTCTTCCTCCATTCTCTTCAGAAAAGGGCATGAATATAAACCAAGCATGGCCTATCAGTAAGACTAGGCACCTCACTTCACATTGAGGTTGGACAAGGCAACTCCTTAGGAGATAAGGGGTCCTAAAAGCAGGTAAAAGAGTCAGAGACAGTTCCTGCTCCAATTTTTAGGGTTTCCAGTAAAAGACCAAGCTACACAACTGTAACATATATGGTCAGTCCCATGAAGGATCCCTAGCTGTTGGTGTGGTTTCTTTGGGGCCCCTATGAGCCATGGTTAGTAGATTCTATAGGTTTTCTTGTAGTGTCCTTGTCGCCTCTGGCTCCTACAATTCTTCCTCCCCATCTTCAGATGGATTCTCTGAGTTCCCTCTAATGTTTGGCTATGGGTCTCTGCATCTGTTTCCATCAGTTGCTGGATGAAGCCTCTCTGATGACAACTGGGGTAGGCACCAGTCTCTTAGTATAACAGAATATCATTAAGAATCACTTCATTGACAGATTTTTTGTTTTGTTTTGGTTTGGTTTGGTTTGGTTTGGTTTGGTTTGGTTTGGTTTGGTTTTTTTGGGTTTTGTTTTGTTGTTGTTGTTGTTGTTTTTCCAATTGTGTTTGGTTCTATCCTAAGTCTCTGAACTATCCACCTTCTGGGTCCTGGTCCTCCAGGCAGTGTCAGGGGTGTTCTCCCTCACATGGCATGGGTCTCAGTTAGTTGATCACTCCCACAATTTCTGTTCCACCTTTACTCCAGCACATTTTGTAGACAGGACAAATTGTAGGTCAAAGATTTTGTGGCTGGGTTTGTGCTGCAACCCCTCTACTGGATGTCTTGCCTTGTTTCAAGAGATGGCCAATTCAGGCTCCATATCCCCCATTGCTAGGAGTCTTATCTAGGTGTCACCATCATAGATTCTTGGACGTTTCCATTGCAGTAGGTTTCAAGCTCATCCTGATATGCCCCCCAGTTTTAGTTGTCTTTCCCTATATTCTCTCCCTCCATCCTTCCCTGACCTGATTCTTCCTGTTTTTGTCAACCTCCCCATGCCCTTCCCCACACAATGTCTATGCTATTTCCCCTTCCCAGGGAGATTCATATGTTCCTTCTTTAACATCCCCACCCCACTCCAACCCACTCCGTGTTATTTAGCTTTTCTGAGTCTATGGATTGTAACATGGTTATGCTTTACTTTATAGTTAATATTTACTTATAAGTGAATATATATATCATCTTTGTCTTTCTATACCTGGGTTGATGTCAAGCTCTACTACAGAACTATAATAATAAAAACTGCATGGTATTGGCATTTAAAAAGACAAGTGAATCAATAAAATCGAATCAAAGATCCAGACATAAATCCACACACCTATGGACACCTAGTTTTTGACAAAGAAGCCAAAATTATACAATGAAAAATAGAAAGAATTGTCAACAAATGGTGCTGGTCTAACTGGATGTTTTTCACACAGAAGTATGCAAATATATCTATATGTATCACTGTGCACAAAACTCAAGTCCAAGTGGATCAAAGACCTCAACATAAAACCAGGTACATTGAACCTGATAGAAGAGAAAGTGGGGAATAGCCTTGAACAGATTAGCACAGGAGACAATTTCCTGAATAAAACACAATTAGTGGTCACTCTTATGAAAATCTATAATGAAAAGAATAAAGCTAAATTGGAAAAAATGCAAAATATGTAGTTTGAGGAGAGAAGAAATACCAGGAAGTACTCAAAGAGATAAAAAATTTAAAGATGCTAAATGGAATAAAGGGAGTGGTAACCTCAGGGCAAGACCCACCCAGCTAAGCTTCCAACATATGAAAAGGAATCAAAGAAAAGCTTGGGGCTAGGTGCAGTGGTACATTCTTTTCATCGCAGCACCCAGGAGGCAGAAGCTGGCAGATCTCTGAGTTTGAGGCCAGCCTGGTCAACAAAGTATGTTCCTGGACAGGCAAGTATAGGCAGTGAAGAAAACCACAGAAAACAAAAAGCTGGTGAAAAGGCCAAATTCCCTCCCCGGCAAACAGTAGAACTTGGGAACTTTGGCCACATGGTTCTGGCCGTCACAGCTAAGAGATTGCCTTGAGTCTCAGTAGAGACTGTTATAGACTGTGGGAATTTTGAAGTTGGACTGAATATATTTTTGTTTTATAATATGACCACAAGACTATGGGAGGAGGAAGTGGACTGTGGTGGTTTAAAAGAGAATGACCACCTTAGACTCATAAATTTGAATGCCTGGTCATCAGAGATTAGAATTATTAGAAGGTATAGCCTTGTTGAAGTAGCTGTGGCTTTATCAGAGGAAGTGTGTCACTGAGGATGAACTTTAAAGATTCAGATGACCAAGCCAGGCCCTATGGCTCTCTCTCTTCTTGCTGCCTTCAGATCCAGATATAGAACTCTCAACTTCTCGAGCACCATGTCTGTCTGCCTGCACCAGGCTCCCTTATAATGTTAATAAAGAACTAAACCTCTGAAACTGTAAGCAAACCCCAACTAAATTCTTTCTCTTATAAAAGTTGCCATGGTCATGATGTCTCTTCACAACACTAGAACACTGACTAAGACAGTTCCCCATATGCAGAACCTAGCCACTGATATATATATATATATATATATATATATATATATATATATAAACAGATATAGCTGTGGGCATAGCCTAACATTGAAAGAAGAACAAGAAAAGGTCAACATTAAGGGAAACACAGGTAATGAACACAGTTTATGAAGAGCATATAAAGTTAATTGTTTTCTAGTTCCGATTTTGTCATGGAGTTTTCATTTTTGATGATGGATAAGCACATAAAATAAATGTGATAGTGAAAATATAAATTTTAATATGAGTTGAAGTTCTTTGAGTTGTATTTTTTTTGTATTTGATTAATTGTGGTTTATGATATTTTTGAGCAGGCATCTTCTCAAAGACAATATGCATGTGATATATAAATACATGAAAAGGTACACAGTATCATTAGTCATTAGGGAAAAGCATAAGTCATGAATTGTCAAAAATGCAGAGTTGTGGAGCCCAGCCACAACAGAAAAGTTTACAAAACAACTTCTATACTTCAAGCTGGGGAATATTGCAGAAGATGGCCGGAAAGATTAGGAGCCAGAACCAGGGAGTTGACTGTGAGATTGTGTCTCCTTGTAATGTCAAAAGCTACATCCATGAAGACTTGCCAACAAGGCCGCCTTAACATGAGCTGAACTAGGATCACACCAATAGACATTTCAAAGTGGATGAGTGGCCCTTAACCCTACACAAAGAACCTTGGGCAACTAAAGAATGTTGACAATGGGGAAAGTCATCTTCCTCCAGGAAAAACACCCTGACTGACTGTTTACCCAAAGCCAAATAGTCTGCAAGAAACATATATGTAATAACAATTAATGATAAGAAGCCATAAGTTTGAAAGAGATCAAATGAAAATACTTGGAAGGAGGAAAGGGAAGGGGAAAATTATTTAAAAAGCATGATTGGTGGAAATTGTTAATTTTTTAGTTAAATTTTTAAAAAGATCATGTAAAATGTATGAGGTTTTTCAGAAATTAAAGATAGAATTACCATATGATCTGGCAATCTCCCTGGGTACTTACCCAACAGATATGAAAATGGTAAAGACTCTAGTGACTAGAGAGATGTCTGCGCTCCCAAGTTCCATGTAACAGTATTCACAACAGCAAAGACTAGTATCAACCTAAGTCTCTAACTGATAACTGAATAAAGGGAAGCCTACAGACAGACAGACAGACAGACAGACAGACAGACAGACAGACAGAAATAGATGGGGCTAGTGTGATGGCTCGGCAGCTAAGAATACTGACTGCTCTTCTAGAGGTCCTAAATTCAATAATCAGCAACCACATTGTGGTTCACAATCATCTAAAATAAGATCTGATGTCCTCTTTTGGGATATAGGTATACATGCAGAGAAAGAACTCTTACATTTAAAGAATATATATAAGTAAATAAATAAATAAATTTTTAAAAAGGTAGATAGATGATAGGTAGCTAGACAGACAGATCACACAGATAGATGGATAGATAGATGGATAGATAGATAGATAGATAGATAGATAGATAGATAGATAGATAATATAGACAGACAGACAGACAGACAGACAGACAGACAGACAGACAGACAGACAGGATAGAGATAGATGATAGATACTCTCTCCAGTTTTGAAAAAGAAGAACATTCATATGAGAACTCAAGGAAAGATGATGATCAAAGAATATGAAGTCTTAATTAAACAGAAGGAATGAAAGTTTTACACTTGGGATTTACCACACATCATACAGTAGATCATAATGTAATATACAACCTCAACAATATCAAGAGAGTACTTTACAAATGTTCTCATAATGAAAGTTAGGCATTTATTGTAAAGTTTTTATCAATTAGCTTGATTTAACTATTTCTTTGCACTCATAAATCTATCATCCCTTTATACCCCATAAGCATATGCAACAATAATTTAAAATAAGATAGGACTGAAAATCTATTTGAATGACTAGAATGAGTGAAATTAAATCACCAAATCATATCAAATGTTGGTTAAGGCTGAAGAAGATCAGACCTTACGTACTCTGACAGCAAAAATAGTAAGTGATATAATTATTTCAGAAAAAGTTTTCTGTTGTGGATTTGGTTTAATGCTTGCATTATGGGTTCCCAAAATTGTAGGAGAATCCTGCATGTGAGATGCTTTGGTAAATAAAGTTACAGGAGGCCAATGACTGGGCAGAAAGGCAGAGGCAGGAATTTAGGACTCACAGAAAGAAGCAGAGTCACTCTGTCACAAAAGGAATAAGGTCGGGGCTTGAGAGCTGCAGGAACACAGGCATACCAACATGTGAGAGGTGGGGAAGAGCAGCCCCAGGGCCCCTGATTTGGTTTTGGATAGCAAAGATGGATATAGATTTTAGTAAGTAATAATTCAGGAGTATCAGAGGGGAGACAACGTGGAAGTTTGGGAGTGGCCCAACCATTGAGCTGATAAAGGCATATTAAATATAAAACTCTCTCTCCCTCCCTCCCTCCCTTTCTCTCTCTCTCTCCCTCC
>NW_022196896.1:34057272-34058323 GCF_008632895.1 Mastomys coucha
CTCTCTCTCTCTCTCTCTCTCTCTCTCTCTCTCTCTCTCTCTCTCTCTCTCTCTCTCTGTGTTTGTCTTTCATTCAAGAATCTACAACACTGGGGCAGAGGAATTCACACCACCACCAGGGAGAGTAGAGCAGAGAATCAACTACAGCCAGTTTTATTATTTTCCCAGATAAGGGATGAGGTGTTTTGTTTTGCTTTGTTTGTTTTAGAATTGTCTGTCTGTCTGTCTGTATGTCTGTCTGTTTGTTTGTTTTTGAGATGAGATTTCCCTGTGTGGCCCTGGCTGTCCTGGAACTCACTCCGTAGACCAGGCTGGCCTTGAACTCAGAGCCACTTGCCTCTGGCTACCAAGTGCTGGGATTAAAGATGGGTGCTACTATCACCCTCATCCCTCAACAAAAAAATTTTTCTTAAAAAACTAAAGTATACACCATCTTATACCTAGCCTTTTCACTTCTACATACTTAGACTAGAGAAAAGAAAATTAATGTCTATCCAAATATTTTATATCACTACCTATTTCTATATTATATATGCAATTGTTAGTAATAACAAAACTAAAATCAATCCACCTTCTCATCAATAGATGGATAAATAATTTCTGCTTTATCTGAACAATGAAATACAAATCAGCAATAATTTCATGTGTACATCTCAAAGAGTCCAAAGCAAATCATGTGAATCTATTTATACAAAAGTGTAGAAGTCATAGACTCATCCACAGCAAGAGTAGATCTCTGGCTGCTTGGGGATGACGGTCAGGAGTGAGAAAACTGAGCTGACCAAAAGCACAGAGAAGCATCTGGGCTGTGGGAAGCATCTTGCTATCAGAATTGCATCATAGCATTGCACATAGTCCAAGCTTACCAGGTGTGGACTTTAATGAATACCATTAACTGTATTTCCAATGTTCCATACTATGGCTATTTTAAAAATCTATAAGATATAACTTTTCAAAACAGTTTCTAAAATATTAGTCATATAATCCCTGTGTCTTATAGAGCTGACTCCTCCCGTGTCTTATAGAGCTGACTCCTCCCGTGTCTTATAGA
>NW_022196896.1:34058333-34078030 GCF_008632895.1 Mastomys coucha
AGCTGACTCCTCCCGTGTCTTATAGAGCTGACTCCTCCCGTGTCTTATAGAGCTGACTCCTCTGTACATTGCCTTGACTACTTCCATAACTAGGATCTGTTTATTTGATTTTCAGATTGATTTAGAATTACTTCTAAGAAAACTTTGGTTTGAGTTTTGATATAGGATTTCATATAGGTCAGACTGACTTTGAACATATTGTGTAGCCAACACTGGCCTTGAACACTTGCCTCAGTCTTTTGAGTACTGTAATTAGAGGTGTGAGCCACCACACTTAGCACAATTAGACTTGATAATGCAGTAAAACACTCATGTGACATCATTCAGTTGCTATTTTCCCTTTAGGATTTAATAAATCCTACTGAGAATTTTTAAAGACTGAAATATTACATGATCTTAATTAGAAAAACAGAGCCAGAAAGCCTCTAACAAACAAGAAAAAGACTTTAAACAGTTGGAAATTAACACCAACCCTGTTTGGATTGCTCCTTATCAAAGCCAGTTGGACAAATCCATGGAAGATTTAAGGCATGCTCATACATTCTTGGACTTTTCAATGATTTCAAAAACATCTTTCAAACATATTTCAAAAACAATCTTGTGCACTGATGCATAAAGTTCCCCCACCACAGCCCCTGTCCCCAGCCCAACCTAATGGATCCTCAATCCTGACCCTTGGGCACCTCCTCATGCGCCAGGTGGCCTATTTTTTCAAGACCTACTATGTGAAAAGCACAGTTCGTAGGATTTACCTACAAAGATGGGTAACTCTATAAGCAGTAAGTATTACAGTATTCAATGAATAACCTTGAGGAGAAATATAAGAGACAGGATAATTAACTGTGGTTAGGAAGGGCTTAAGGTGGTTATACACAGTGATATAGTACTTATCTAGTGTAAGTGAGACCTTGGGTTCAAGCCTCAGCACCAGAAAGAAAGGAGGATGGTGGAAGGAGGAAGGAGAGAAGCTGTCTGTTCTGGGTAACAGCATGAAGAGAGGTCCCCAGATCCTAGGGACAGTGGGTGGGGGACACTGAGAGACATGAGAGAATACAATAAATAGGCTATCTATGTGAAACAGCATCTTGTTTTTACCTCTGCTGTGTGTGTGTGTTCCAGTCCAGTAGTACCTGAGCATTGTGTCTGTTTGTATCTAAGCTCCTACAGCCAGAGCCTATACTTTAGCTCCTAGGATGGTTCAGGACAGATGAAAAATATTTAAGTCTGTCAGCTAATGTAGTGGGTTAAATAGTGGTCTTTGGGCTGTAAGTAACTCAGGATTACTAGACCACACCATGAGTGCGCTGTCTTCTTTTTCCTGGCAAGGAGTACTAAAGGAAGCCAAAGTTAACACAATAAATGCAAACGATACTTCACAGTGCATTCAGACTGTCTACAGTCTTAAGAACAGAAAATTAACAAAGGAAAGAGAACCAGTTAAAACATTGTTGAGACCCAAAGTGGAAGGTTTCCTCTCTGTTTCGTTTGATGACATTCGAGGACTTCTTACTGCTCAGACATGGTTTGTGATTCACGGTAATTGGCACTGCTAGATTTTCACAGAAAACTAGATTTTGAAATTCTGGTTTGCTAATTACCATGTTAGGCAACGGCTCCTTTGACAGCTGACTCTTCTCCTTTGTTTACAGGATGCATAACAGGATGCCTCACAAGTCCTTAGATTTCAGCTTAGAAGCACCTCCATCAGAAAAGCTGTCACTGTGCACATCTTACAATCCAGGCTTTCTCAAGCCTTATCTGGTATCACAAAGGAAGACTAAAAACAACAACAACAACAACAACAACAACAACAACAACAATAATAATAATAATAATAATAATAATAATAATAATAATAAACCTTCCAGGTGAAAAGAATTATAGTACCATCCAATAGAACCAAGGGAAGGGGAAGCCAGCCCAGTGCCATAGCTCACCCACTTCTGCTGACACCTCTGTTCTAGAACTTCCTGACAACAGGCCCATTTGTGGGCACTTTGCTCTCCCAACTATGAGCTTCCATACAGCAGTAGAGCACATGTCTTACAAAAAACAGGACTGTCTCCACAGCCCTCTCCTATCTAGAAAGAAATTATGAAGCACCAGCCTTAAATATCAGCTACTTGTATGATTTGTCTTGCTAGATGAACAATTCACTGCATATCTAGTGGCACACATTTTAATATTGGCATAACTTAATTATTCTCTCTCCAGAGGAAAATACCAGCATAGTATCCTTCTCTAGTGTTTTCTCCCATATCAATACCATTTCCCAGCTTTAGAGAAAGTTCCAAATGTAGTTGTTTTGACCACATTATAAAGAAGACATCGTTTTCTCATCATACAGATTATTAAAACTTATTTTCTGTTCCATGCTCACTTCTGTCATGTATTATTCATGTTAGAACATCTGTATCAACTTCCTGCTTGTCAGAAGTTTTTCTATGCTTTTGTAATTTCTTTTGGTTCCTCCAGACTTCTGTCTAGTACAGTTTTTTATAAGACATATTACACTGATGCTAAGCTGGTTACAATGAAAGCATAATGCCTAACTTGGGGACTCTGGTTCACCATCCCAAGAGCCTGTATTTTGTTAGCTCCTTTAGGGGTCTGCCCAGGGTTGGAGCCTCTGCACCACTGTGTGTGCTTGTTTCCTACTTCTGTACTCTGAATAAGAAAGAGCCCCAAAGAACCCATGCATCTGAGGACTGATCCCCCGCTGGTAGAGCCCTTTCAGGAAGTAGACCTTCCTAGAAGGAGTACATAACTGGGTGGGTTTTGAGAATGTCTGCCTATTCCCACTTCCAGTTTGGGTTTTTTAACTCCTATATGTGGTCAAAATCTGATCTTCCAGCTCCTGCAGTCTACTGCCTGCTGCCATGTCTCCTCTGCCATTGTGGACTCTCCCTCTTGAGCCAAAAGTGAAAATAAACTCTTCTTTCTATAAGTTACTTTTGATCATAGTATTTTATCACAGTAACAGAAAAGTAATTAATGTACCTATCATTCCCAATTAACCTTCTATACCTCTGTTTCATATGCACCCCCATTCTTGTAGCAGAAACATCTTTTATATTTCCGTGCATATAACTGACATGATCAAGTCTAGCTTCTCAAACAACCTTATCATTGACCCAACATGTGACATTCCAAATGTTCCACTCACTACCTGTTTTTCCTCCTGTTGTATGCTAAGATGTCAGGAGAAAATATGGATTTCCTCTCTCCACCTCAGCAATGGAAGCACATAAACTCCACTAGTTGCACCCTGTCAGAAGAAAGCCACTCTCTGACAGTGATTATCAAGTCATCCCACATACAAGCAGAATTACATAGTCTGTTTGTGAGTGTGCTACTTCATTAACACAGGCCTCAAGGTTCACACAAGTTATAGTTTGTGGCACTGTTCTTCTTTTTAAAGATTAGCTAATTGTGTGTGTGTGTGTGTGCACGCGCGTGTGTGTGTGTGTGTACAATTGTGTGTTTGTGTCTCTCTGTGTGTATCTGTGTGTCTGTGGATGTTTGTGTGTATCTCTGTGTGTGGTCATCCCACAATACCTGTGGGATATTGATTCTAGGAACCCCTGATAGAGTTACCCAAGTCTATGAATGCTCCTACAACATGTCATAGGACCTAGTATACAACTTAGTATAATCTACCCCATATGCTTTAAATCATGACTATATTTTTTCTTTTTTATTATTATTATTTTTTATTAGATGTTTTCGTTTATTTACAATATCTCCTTTCTCAGGTTCCCCTCCAAAAGAAAAGAAAAGAATATAAAATAAAATAAAATAAACAAAAACTAAAACAAACCCTTGTTCCCCCCCCCTCCCCTTGCTCACCACCCCATCCCCTCCTGCTTACTGGCCCTGGCATTCCCCTACACTGGGGCATAGAACCTTCACAGGGCCAAGGGCCTCTCCTCCCATTGATGACCGACTTGGTCATCCTCTGCTATACATATGCTGCTGGAGTCATTAGTCCCACCATGTGAACTCTTTGATTGCTGTTTTAGTCCCTGGGAGCTCTGAGGGTACTAGTTAGTTCATATTGTTGTTAGTCCTAAGGGGCTGCAAACCCTTCAGCTCCTTGGTTCCTTCCTCTAGCTCCTTTATTGGGGGACCCTGTACTCAGTCCAATGGATGGCTGTGAGCCTCTACTTCTGTATTAGTCGGGTCCACTATGTTCATAGCAGCCTTATTTATAATAGCCAGAAACCCGAAACAACCCAGATGTCCCTCAACAGAGGAATGGATACAGAAAATATGGTACATCTACACAATGGAGTACTGCTCAGTTATTAAAAACAATGAATTTGTGAAATTCTTGGGGAAATGGATGGACCTGGAGAATATCATCCTGAGTGAGATAACCAAATCACAAAAGAACACACATGGTATGCATTCTCTGATAAGTGGATATTAGCCCAGAAGATCAGAATACACAAAGTACAAACCACAAACCATAAGAAACTCAAGAAGAAGGAAGACCAAAGTTTGGATGCTTTGTTCCTTCTTAAAAGGGGGAACAAAATACCCATGGAAGGAGTTGCAGAGACTAACTATGGAGCAGAGACTAAAGGAAGGACAATTCAGAGACTGCTCCACTTGGGAATCCTTCCCATATTCAGTCATCAAATCCAGACACTATTGTGGATGCCAGCAAGTGCTGCCTGACTGGAGCCTGAGATAGCTGTCTCCTGATATAGCTATATTTCTTACATTCCCTAAGAAAGCAGAGCAGTTGTATATAAACAGTCATTGTGCTGGACTGTTTAGGGAAGAGTCACTTGAAAAAAGGCTGCATACACTCAGGACCATTGCAATTTTTCAAATTTTTTTTAAAAAATCTTAAACTAGTATATGGAAGACTAGTTGTATTTGATTTCAAAATTTAAGCTTTTGTGTGTAACAGAAATAAGATTAAAACTTTTAGTGACATCAGTTAAAGGAAGACATGTCCTTGTCTTCTTCATCCCCCTAACCATCAGACTTGACAGAGCTGTTCTCTCTCCTATTTAAGCACAGACCTAAGATGCTGCAGCAGATCTTCTTTAAATCTAAATGAACTTTTTAATATCTATAATAGACAAATATCCAGAATGCCACAGATTACTAGACTTAGAAAAACACTGGCCTAGAATGTAGCTCAGTGGCAGAGTGCTTGTATGACAAATGCAAGGCACTGGGTTTGATTGCCAGTATTGTAAAATCAAGCAAAAAGAAGAAAAAAAAGGAAAGATGGACAGGCAGACAGACGTAGATTCAAAGACACACAGACAAAACAGTGTCCATAACTATCATGGTTTTTTGCATGGTTATATTAGAATTTGAAACACATGACTTTAGTTAGCTGGGAAAAAACAAAGAGATGCCAACACAGAATACAGCCTTTGTATCGTTAGAAAGGGTGCAGACTGAATGCTGCTAGTGTGGGTGTATTTGTTTGTTTGTTGACAATATTAATGTAAGGACTGCTGATGGGGGCTCAGTTATAGAACATTTGCCCAGCATTCATAAGGATTCCACAAAGAATAAAACCAGTGATAGGAGAAAACTTAAAATGCAAATAACTAGCACTTGCTCCAACCCAAAGGGAGATTAAGACAGCTCAGAGCTGGAGATGCATGAATAGAACACTCTTGGGATCTATTCAGTTTTAGAAGATGAAGCTAGAAATGACAACAAGCATGTTTATGATTTAAATAGAAACTAGAAGCCCCATGTTAATTCCAGAAGATGCTACAGGTGACCAAAAGCACCACACCCCAGAAAAGAGTGAAAGCTAAGTCTCCAGCTCCTGACTCCTTGAAGCAGACCTCTCCGAGAGGCGAGTTGAAGAGGGGTTCACAGAGGATGCAGAGGGAGGAAAGCCCAAGAAGGCACCACAAAGAAGTCCCTACATCCTGTTGTGCACAGTGACTTAGCCCACAGCCTAGGCAAAATGCGATTTGGCACAAGAAGCCACCAACTTATAAAGGTGCCGTCCATAATGCCTGTTCTGGGCACTGCACTGCATGAGCTATGTACTATACAGTTTGGGTTACCTCTGAGCAGAGAGCCCTGCTCAGGTACTAAATGGTGGGCCTGGCATTAGATTCCTTCCCTGATCAATTACAAAAGCTCTCTTCATTTGATTTACCACTCTACTGCCATTAGTGTGCGTCATCCAGAAACAATGACGGCAGAGATACATAACGACCTTTCCTGTCAGTGGAGCGGATTTCCCATCTCACAACCCAGACTACCCAGCACTGCAGAATTGGGATGTTGTTTATCTCTGAGCTGAACTTAACTCATAGCCCCCAATTCCATGGATGGCATCTTTATAACTCAGCTGCCTCTTGTGCCAAATCATATTTCTGCCTAGTGAAGGCTGTGAGTTTGAGGGTTGTCCTTGCCCATCTGCCTGGGACTCAGGAAGTCACTGGGCACAATGGGGGGTGGGGACTTCTCTGTGGCGCCTCTGGGCTTTTCTCCCTGCACATCCTCTGTGAACTTCACCTCCATCTCCAGGAGAGGTCTGCTCTTTTTCACCCTAGCTTCAAGGAGTTGAAAGCTGGACAATTAGCTACTTTCACTCTTTTCTGGGGTGTGGTGCTTTTGGTCACCTGAGGCATCTTCTGGAGTTCACATGGGACTTCTAGTTTCTATTTAAATCATAAACATGCCTGTTGTCATTTCTAGCTTCATCTTCTAAAACTGAATAGATCCCAAGCTTGTTCAAATCATGCATCTCCAGCCCTGATCTGTCTTAATCTCCCTTTGGACTAGGCATTAACAAGGTTATAAGCACCAGAAAGAAGGGTACACTAGTTATTTGTTCTGTAAGTTTTCTCCTATGACTGATTTTATTCTTTGTGGACCCTAAGGTGAGCTAAGCAAATGCTCTACAACTGAGACCCATCCCCAGTCCTTTAGATGAGTATTGAAACTATTTACTTTTAATAAACAAATGCACTGAAATCTTTCAACTTGAATCAAGAACTATTAGCTTTATTTATTACAGATAAAAAAATAGAAAAGTGAGAAAAAGTTCACTGTTTACAATATACCTAATATACAATATACTACACTGAAAGTATCAAAAGGAGCCTTGGTGACATTCCCTCTTCATAGGAGCTCTCCTGACACTGTTTGTAAGGACACCAATCTGGAAGGGAGATTTCAAGTCTAAGCATGATCATTTTAGGCAAGAGGATTCTTATTCTGAGGCCAGCACAGGATACATAGTGAGACTTTGTCTCAGAAATAACCTACTATTCAAATTCACTATTTAAAAACTCACTATAAAAGGATAAACAGGGGTACTCTAATTGTGGGGAGGATAGAGAAGGAGGAAGAATGCAGGTAAAATAGCAATAAGAATATCTGAAAAGTCATAAGGAATCAGGTCATTAACTAGCTACATAAAAATAACTAACACGTGTGAGTCTGTATATGTATAACATACATATGATTTAAATGAAATGTTCCCATTTAGGCTCATAATGGACCCTCAAAAGTCATAAACTATCTATCTTATACCCCAGGTATAATCCCTCTTTTGAGTTGTTGATTAGAGTTGTCCAAGAGATTCCCAAAACATTATAGGTTCCTAATATTGTGCTTGGTTGTCCCTCAGAGGTGGAAGGTAAGTCTCTGTTTCTGAGGACACCAGAAACTTCAGAAACAAGGCCCAGAGGATCCAAGCTGGATCAAACCTGAAAGCTTCTTCCCTAAGCACAAGCCTTCATGTGCCAGAAAGTGGCATGCAAGCTTCCAAAGGAGGGAAGCAACGAGTAGCTCTACCCAGATAGGATACCTATGAACCCCTGCAGTGACTAGGATGGCATGGAAACCCTGAGAGTACAACAGCAGCATGAATACCTCGGCAGTAACCAACCACTCTTTAATTGGACTCTATGCCCATTCAACAAGAGGGAAACCATGCCTGCAACTGGAGACCCAGTCAGTGTCCCAGGGCTAAGGAGGTCATGAATCTTGGAGGAGGATCTACAACTGCTACTTTATTAAACAAACATAAACCCTAACTACATTTTAAGTATTTACCCTTATGCCCACAGACAAGTAGTTCTCTCACACACATCAAGTAAATGTCTATTTTTTTTTTCAGCTTTTGCTTCCAGATATCTCAGAAATGTCTATTTTCAATAGACAAGAATTTAACAGAAAACTATAACTGATCAAACCAAAGAGTTGTGGAACTTAGTCCTCACTGATGTGTCTACAACACAACTCCTGCACCTAAAGCCCAAAGGTTACCACAGAGGGAAGAAATGATGTGGAAAGACTCTAAGAGCCAGAGGAACAGGACTTTGCTCTGAGATGATGTGTCCTAGAAATGTGAGAGTAGCTTCACCCATGTTGGTAGTCTCACCAACATGGCTGCCTAAACATTACCTGAAAAAGGACAACACCAATAGACAAGTTAACATAGAAGAGGGAAACCCACAAGGCCTCGGCTCTAGACAAAAACTACAGGCAACTAAGGAATGCTGGGAGAGGGAGAAATTCTTTTGCCCAGTGATGAGCACTTTAATTGTTTGTCCAATATCAAATGTTCAGCCCTGAAAACATATACATACAAACATATATATGGACTAAGCAGGTTGTATTTCTATATTTTGGAATATATAATGTTCACATATATAAGTAACAATAATTAAAGAAAAAGAGGCCATGAATTTGAAAGAGAGCAGGGTGGGATTACATGGGAAGGTTTAAAGGAATAAAAAAGAACACAAAAACAATATATTATAATCACAAAAACAAATTTTAAAAAGTTTAAATCAAACCTTTTGAAAAACATTTCTCTTCTCAATTTGTACGTTTCAATTGGTTGCTGCTTGGCTTTTGCGTCTTTGTTTTGCTCTGTTTTTCCTCCCTATATCCACTCACTATCACGATCTACTTCTCTGACTTACAGAAATGTAGATCTGAAAGGAGAGTGTGAAGGAATCATGGTTAGAACACACTGTTCCAAAGAATGAAATCATTTTGGTGTAAAGCAGACAGTGGCTGAGGTAGGGTTAGAACCCAAGCATTTTAAGTCTGTTTCAGTTTACTCCAGGAGACACATCTCCTATCCCCAGATGTCAGCCTCTGTTCTCCTTCCTGAGTCTCAGGCCTCATAGAGAATCTATTCCTCTGTCCAGAGCTGTGTTCAGTGACCACTTGACTGGTGACAAAAGGCCACAAAGTGCTTTGAGACTCTTGCTGGATTCCAGCAATCTCTGTCCTGGGCTTGACACTTGTGCCTAGTAAGCACTCGACCCATCTTGACTTCTATATGAAATTTCTTTAAAAATGGACCTACTTCCCAGTAAACAAAGACATTAAAAAAATAAAAGGAAAGAGAAAAATGTAGCTTTAGAAATATTTCTGAGACTACAGATCCAGCCATGTCAGAACCTATCTTCCTTCAAAACATTTTAGTTCTGAGAATCAATAAAAAAATAAATTTCAGCTAGGTTTTCTATTGCATGGCTTCAAACATGTCACTAAACCTAGGAAAGTATACAGCATTCAATATAGTAGAATACAAAACTTTAATTGCTGGATAGAGGAAAAGTATTACTTGATGGTGAACTCAAAAGAAGAGCAATGAGTGTGGCTGGCAGTAAAACCAACAGAAAAGATTGGCCCAATCATCAATAGAGTGCCAGTCTAGAAATATAAATATAAAAATGTAAAGCACTCAAACTAGGACATAGTTACATGTCCTACAAGGACATTCACCTTGAGCAGCAGGTGACACACTCCAGTTGGTAGTTTTAAAGAGAACTGACTCCTGTGAAGGTTCTATGACCCAGTGTAGGGGAATACCAGGCCCAAGAAGTAGAAGAGGGTGGGTTGGTGAGCAGGGGGACAGAATACAGGTTTTTTTCCAGAGGGGAAACTGAGAAAAGGGGTATCATTTGAAATGTAAATAAAGAAAATATCTAATAAAAAATAAATTTAAAAAAAATAAAGAAAACTGACATAGGACAAGGAGCCTGTGATAATTTGAATAGGCATGGACCCCCATAGACTCACAGATTTGAATGTGTGGCCCATAGGGAATGGCACTATTAGGGGGTGTGGTCTTTTGGGAGGAAGTGTGTCACTTTAGGGGTGGGCTTTTTGGTCCTCTATGCTCACGTTCTACCCAGTGTGATACACAGACTCTTTCTCTTGCCTGCAGATGAAGATGTAGAACTCTTCAGCTGCTTCCGTACTTTCTGCAAGCTGCCAGGCTTACCTCCATGATGACAATGGACTCAACCACTGAAACTGTATGCCAGCCTTACCTAAATGTATGCCATTATAAGAGTTTCCATGGCCGCAGTGTCTCTTCACATAAATGAAACTCAAAGATATGTTTCAAGGTTTATGAGTCAAAGCCATCAAAAGCCACTGACCAGTGCTGGTGATGATCAGAAAAGGCAGATACATAAGGCATGCAGAGACACTCTCATGTCAAATCATAGAGGCCCAGAGAAGGGGAAAGGCGGTAGAAGCTCCAGAGGAGGCGTGTAAGTACCACGGAGAAACCAGCAAGGCAAATGAGAAATCAGTAGTCTCAGGCAGAAGCCTTGCTGTTAGAACAAGCCATATGCTGATCTTCCACGTAGATCAGTATCTTCCTTGAGACATCTACAGCAGAAGTGCTTCAAGGAAAGGCCCAAAAGGGAAACAAAACGAGTCCCACCACAGTGGACCACGATTAATTCCAGTTCTGAGCAAGAGTCCGTGAATGCACAGAGACTATAGCTCAGCAGTAGAGTGCTTGCCTGACAGGTACCAGGCCTGGGCTTGATCTCCAGAACCATTTTTTTAAAAATTCCTGGAGACTCCAGGCAAAATAATTATTTAATTAATTAGATTTTTACTTTTCATCACTACCAACTATGGTTGACTAATCTGACCTTCAGAGAAAGAATATACAAACTGCATCTCTTTCAAACAATCTCATGTAAAAGGCCTGACTCCTGCTCTACAACCACCTGAAAAGTAAAGGCATGATTCAGATGCCCACATGCACAGAGGAGGAAGCCTTCCATGCTCATCATGAATTGAACAGCAAACAACACTTCTGAGGTCTTTAGCCAATATGTACTCTCTGTTTTTATCCTTGAGAAAGATGTAAAGCTCCTTCAAGATTGTAAAGGAAAAACGTAATGTCCAAGACAGAAAACCTTGCATCTAAGGGATGCTGGGCTGCATGCTCATGTCCTTGTGACAGACAGCATGCCATCAAACTCAGCTGTTAACTGCTGTCTTCAGAGAGAGAGCAGCAGTTTGAAGATGCCATATCTGAAAAAAGATTGAGGACTGCATACTTGTATATGCATAATTAGATGTCTATTGGACTCCATATAAGTCTAAACATGAAATCTATTTACATTTAGCTATGCCTTATACACATTGCCTAAATGTAATTTTATACAGTCTTAGTGTGCCTGTATTTTGGCTGTAATTTTCCCCATGTAGCAATGAGGTTGGTCCATAAAGGTTTTGGATTTGGGAACAATTACATGTGATATTCTTGAGTTGAGATGTTCAGTCTCAATTGAGCATGGATTACCAGCTTTCAGTTCTGGCTACTTCAGAATGTGAAAAGGAAGGAACACTCTTAGGTTCACGACTACCCTGAGAAACATAGCTAGAGAGTGACACAGAGTCTGTCTTAGTCACTACTCTACTGCTGTGAGGAGACACCATGGCCAGTGCAACTCTTATGAAGAAAGCATTTATCTGGGGGCTTGCTTGCAGTTTTAAAGAGTTACTCCATTATCATCACGATGGGAAGCAGACAGGCACTGGACCTGCAAGAGAATGTTACATACTAATTCACAGACAACAGAGTGTGTGTGTGTGTGTGTGTGTGTGTGTGTGAGAGAGAGAGAGAGAGAGAGAGAGACAGAGAGACAGAGAGACAGAGACAGAGACAGACAGACAGACAGACAGACAGACAGACAGACAGACAGACAGACAGACACAGTGACAGAGACAGAGACAGACAGGCAGGCAGGCAGGCAAGCAAAGAGACAGGGCCTGGTATGGGCTTTTGAAACCTCAAAGCCCATCCCCAGCAACAAACTTCCTCTACCAAGTGTACATTTCCTAATCCTTCATAAACAGTTCCTCTAACTGGGGATCAAGCAATCACACATGAGCCTATGGAGGTCATTCTCATTCAAATCACAAAGACTCAGTCTCTCTGTGTAAATGTTGAAATAGTAATATGATGGCATATATAAAAATATATACTTATAAAGGAAAGGAAAAGGAAAGTGCAGAAATGAAGAAGGAAGACGATGATGGAAAGAAATGATTTTTCCATTTACTTATAATCATTAGAACTACCATCCTAGGGCTGAAGGTATAATTTCTAAGTAGCGTCTTTGTATAGCATGTGTGAAGCCCTGGAATCCAGAGTAAAACACACACGCGCGTGCACACACACACACACACACACCCCATCACCAGACACCCTCTTTAAACTATTCCAAGCATAACGAAATTAGCATTTCAAATGTATTTCATGTTCTCTTGACCATCAATCTGGCTATCAAAAATACCATGGTCCATTTTCATCCAGTACCAAGGAGTAACCAATGTGATAGAGTGTACTTTCTTACATCTTTATCTCTACCTAGCAGAGGAAAAAATTCTGTTTCAAACAGGATGTGTGCAGGATAAATTTTGTTTTTAAACTGCAATAACAAGAAACTTTAAAGTAAATCAGACACCATAAAATAATCTTACAATGTCTTGGAAAGAGCCCAAGACCATGGGTTCTTAAATAGCTTCTCCCTGCTGAATGGGGCTGCCACCCTCTGTGTGAACAATAAGTGTTCCCTGATAGCTCTACGAAATACCTACTGACATGGATGGTGGTCGGATAAGAGAAAGTGCCAATATGTTCAGATCGTAGCCTCATTTTTAACCTGTTACAGGAAAGTTGTTAGTGAGTGTTGCCCATCTTTATTACAACTCAGTGCTGTTCTGTATCGTGTGTGTGTGTGTGTGTGTGTGTGTGTGTGTGTGTGTGTGTGTGTGCGCGCGCGCGTGTGTGTGTATGTCCTATATGTCCTATATAGTGCAGAATCTGCCTAGCTTCTGCACACATTCTATTTCTTACACCGGTGAGGATAATGGAGCAGCTGTGATAGAGTACTCTTGTGATATAGTACTCTGTTAGTAACAATGGACTTTGCAAGCCCACACCTTCTTTGTCTGAACATCTAATGATTCTGTTTTGATTAGGATATTAACCTTCCAGTCTAATTTTAATAGTCTATAGTCTAACTTCAACTCACTAACATTAACACAAATCATTCCCTTTCAAATGTTTTAAATTCATTGTGTTTTATACATTCAGATTAAAACTGAAGGCAAGGTATAGAAGTGTATCCTATAACCTCAGCTACTCAGGAGGCTCAATTGGAAGAATCACAAAGTCCAGACCTGCCCAGAGTACATGTTATATGAATGTAAGACCATCCTGGGAAACTGTTAAAAATGGATTCTGGGGTCAATGCCCAGTAATACAAGAAGACACAAGAAATGCCTGACTTTTAACCCCGGGTCCTGATTGGCAAGACACACACTTTTGCCTCTCCATAGGCTTTCTATTTCCCTCCTCTTAATCATCCAAGAACTTCAGGCCTCATGGGCCTCATGCAAACCAGGATCTTTATAACAGCATCTCCCAACTGGATCCAAAACTCCCATAGCTCTATCTCTCAAATCAATTGGAGTAATATATTTCTGTCACCCATAGTTGCCATTAACCATGGTCTTCATTTTATCCAAAGTGAAAGCTGGCCTGTCCCAAGCCCTACCACTGTTCAGCATGCTGCCTTGTAAGCCTCTGCATCCTCAAAGCCACACTTTACTCATACTGTTTCTTACTGCATGGGCCCTGATACAGCCTGTGTAGCTAACACTGCAGGCCATTCTCCTCTGAGCCCAGTTGCCCCAAAGACACATCCCATTGAGCTAGGGGTACTGATAATATGCACTTGTAATTTTTTTTAATAATGTGGGGATGAGACAGAAGGATCACCTTGAATTCAAGGCCAACCTAAACTACACAGGAACATCTTTTCTGGGGAAAATATGAACTGTGTTAACTGGGGACTCATAATCATACTAGATGATTTGACACTCATTCACAGGAGAGGGACTTTCCATGCATGTTAACTCACTCACTGTTTCTGCCCCAAACCACCAAACCCACTCTACCTCCATCTTATATATGTGTTTAGTTGTTTCTAAAAGTGAACGTAGAGGAGGAAGATCCCAGATATAGAAAATGTGTATTTGCCTTCTTGGAAGTGACTTGTCAGTGAGAACAAGAAAAAAACTTGGATATTTCTTCTTTACACTATTACAGGAGCTCAGTCCATGCAATATGACAAGAAAAATAAGCAAAAACCCTTAAAATATGAAAATATTAATTAAAACTCTACTGGTTCATAGAAAATTGTGGTGGTTTGAATATGAATGGCCCTCATAGGCACATAGATTTGAACACTTGGTAAACAGAAATTGACACTTTTGGGAGGTGTGGCCTTGTTGGAGGTAGTATATCATTTTGGGGTGGACATTGAGATAGTCCAAGCTAGTCCCAGTGTTTCTGTCTCTTCCTGTTGCCTTCTTATCTAAATGTAGAACTCTCAGTTACCTCTCCATTACCTTGTCAACCTGCATGACACCATGCTTCCTGCCATGATGATAATGGACTAGACCTCTGAAATAAGCAAGCCACAATTAAGTGTTTCGTTTTATAAGAGTTATAGCATCTCTTAGTAGTATACAACATGGACCAAGATAATAACATCATCATCTACAAAGAAAATCTCTAACAGTTTATTTTTAAAAAGTACTAGAATAAGTGAGCTATCAAAGTTAAAAGATTAGTTTTTAAAAGCAAATGCATTTCCAAACAATTAAAATTTAAACATAATTTGTAATTGCATGAGAACTCATATTTGGACTAATAAAATATATAAAATATTTACATAGTGAAACTTGCAATACATTGGTAAAAGAAATCAAAGAAATCCTAAATAGAGTTATAATTCATTCTTAGAATGATAAATGCCATTAGGGTTAAGTCATTTCAAGTTGAGTTATATATTTCACTCATTAATTTAGTTCCTATAGTCTTTTGGGGGGGGAAATTTATGAAGTAATAATACAACGTATATGGAAAAGGTAAAATTCTTAAAGTTGCTAATGTCACATTTTAAGATTTATTTTTAGCCGGGCGGTAGTGGTACACGCCTTTAATCCCAGCACTTGGGAGGCAGAGGCAGGCAGATTTCTGAGTTTGAGGCCAGCCTGGTCTACAGAGTGAGTTCCAGGACAGCCAGGGCTACACAGAGAAACCCTGTCTCAAAAAACACCAAAAAAAAAAAAAAAAAAAAAAAAAAAAAAAAAAAAAAAAAAAAAAAAGAGAGAGAGAGATTTATTTTTATTTTATATGTGAGTATTTTACCTGCATTTATATATGTGTACCATATATGCCTGATGCCTGCAGAGACCAGAAAAGGAAATTGGTTGCCCCAGAATGGGCAATACAGATGGCTATAAATTGTTACGTAGTGCCAGGTGGTGGTCGAGCATCCCTTTAATCCCAGCTCTTGGGAAGCAGAGGCAGGTGGATATTTGAGTTTGAGGCCAGCCTGGTATGCAGAGTGAGTTCCAGGACAGCCAGGGCTACACAGAGAAACCTTGTCTCAAAAAAAAAAAAACAAAAACAAAAACAAAAAACAAAAAACAAAACAAAAAAGTTGTTGCGTAGTGCTATGAACTGAGCCCAGCTCCTCTACAAAAGCAGCACGTTTTTACTGGCTTTTACATCTTGTAAGCTTCAATATAATTTTTTATTAAGAGGGGACAAGGATGGATGATTTATACTATGTAAATTCAACATTATTGTTAAGTCAACAAATTATTATAATTCTACAATATTCAGGGTAGCATGCTATTGCCTCCGTATGTCATTTATTCTTACACTGAATATAAAATCCAGAAATATAGCCACAGATGTATTAGCAGTTTATATTTTAACAGTCATGCTACTATATGTAAGTGTAAACGATGAATCCCATTAATAATGTTGGCAATGGAGTAGCCATACACAAAAGCAATGATGCTTGACCCACATGAAAAAATTAAATAATAATAGGTCAAATGTAAAGCTTAAAATTATAAAACTTTTAGAAGAAAATTTAAAATATGAACTTTAATAAAGCAAAGATTTCTTAGCTAAAGAAAAATTATTTTTAAGTTATAAATTAGACATTATCAAAATTTAAAATTTTGCATTGTTCAATAGATACCTTAAGAAATAAAAAATCAAATCAGCAGGCTACAAGCAAAGATTCACAACACTAATATTTGACAAAATACTCATTATTTGAAAATATACAAAATCATCCAGTTCAGTAATTTTAAAAAACCCTCATCTGAAAAGCAGTGAAAGATTGAATGCACATGTTTTTAAAAGGTATGTAGACGCAGAGGAGCTCATGACAATGCTCCACATTTTTAGTTATTAGGAAAATAAAATTTACATCACAGTAAAAAACTGCTTGCTATGTACCCACTAAAAATCAAAGGTTTAAAGAGAGCATAACAGCTATTGATGAGAACAGGTAACCAGAGGTACAACTCACTCTTGATGAGACTACTTAGCAGAAATACTCTAGAGACTAATTTGGCAGTTTCTCAAGATGTTAAATATATATTTACATGTGATTTATTCAATTCTATACTATAACTTACCTAGATAGATGAAATCATACTTCTATATAGTGATTGTTTTCTAGGATATCTTTAACTAGTTTCTTCAGACTACTTACATTGTAAGCCCTGATGTCCATCACCTGATGGACAACTATACTCTAGATTTTTGCTTAGCAATGAAGCAGAAATAACTAATATACCCATTGATGTTGCTGAGACTCAAGAGCATTGTGTTGAGCAAAATATCTTCCAGATAAAAGAATATATTTAATGTTATTACATAAATTAAAAAATGGTAGAAAAAAAACAGAAGCCTAAACTACAAACTGTAAAGCCAGGTCAGTGTCTTCATGGATTAAGACAGTACTAACTAAGAAGAAACACGAGAATTATCTTGGGTTGACGGACATGTTGATAGGTGATGGCAATGTACGTGTATATGCCTATCAAAACTCATCAAACTGGGAGCTAGTGAGATGGCTAAGAATCCTTGCTAGTCCTGCAGCAGAGCAGAGTTCAGTGGTAGCTACAAGGAATGATGCCTTTTCCTGACATTTAAAATAACTGCACATGTGTCCACATGCACTCAGGCAGAGACATGGACATAGAAACAAGAATAAAAACATAAATAAATAATATTACATCACATGCATGCCCAATTATGTATAGGCATAAAATGATTTTTAGGGAATTCTCCCTAAAAGTTCACTTTGAAGGCATGGCTTGCCTTATTGTGCCTTCACCCAAAGTCAGTCTAGGCCATATCAGCTATATTGCCAGATGTATTGAGAATATGTCTCAAAAAAAACCTCCCAAGTCTGTTGGTCACCAAGGGGAAGTGAAACTTACCTTATTGTTGTGAGTTGTTAATTGTTGTTGGGTGCATTGTTCAAAAAAGGGTGTGTGTGCATACTGCCTTCAGGTAAGGATCTCAAGCTACCATGTGTGTGTTGGAGGTGTGTGAGTAACCCAAGCAAAGTGGAGTCCTGGGTTGTTAAGTTATTCCCTATGCTCAATTGCCTCTGAGATAGGAACAAAATAGACACCTGCATTAATGAAAAGTACAGAACATAAAGCTATCGACTACTAAGGAAACTTACTACAATAAATGCCTGCATCAAAGAACAAAAATGAGGGGAAAATGAACTATGTTAGTTAGTACCATAGACAGAACTATGAAAAAATCAACTACAAGAAGAAACAAAGTATATATGGGATGATGGTTCCTGTCCAAGGACACTTGGTCCTGTTGATTTGTGATAAGGCGAAGCTTCATGGAGGTGGCCTGCTGATCTCAGAGCAGCTGGGAAGCAAAGAAACAAACAGTATCCCAACATCCCTTTCCAATGTCTTCAGGTTTAGAAGCTGGGGTTCTTTGGCCCAGTTAACCTTGAGTTGTTTGTTTTTTAATCTCTCTGGATGCTGTTAAAAGTTGTATTTCTGTAGAGTGTAAAGCACAACTTATATTTTATAAGAAATGAAAATAGAAGGGATGTGTTGGGAGTGTGAGGGAGAGTGAGACACATTGGATACATGTCTTAAATTGTCCAAAAAGCAAATAAAAGAAATCTTTAATTTTTAAAACTTTTCTTACATGAAATCAGGCTGTGGAATCTGAAGTTCAACTCCTAGTACTGATTCAAGCAACTGCCCTACTGTGAGGCCCTAGGAGACTTTGGTTACTTCTCTGACCCTCTTTTTATGTAAAAGTAACAAGTTTTCCTGCTCACCTCAAGGAAAAATATCATCATCATCATCATCATCATCATCACCACCACCACCACCACCACCACCACCTAACAAGCACCAAATTCTAAAAGATAGTGAGAGGACAGACACAGGAAACAATGCAGCATAAGTTCTCTAGGTCCTCTTTTTATTTCCTTCCTCAGATGTTAGAATAGGGACTCCAGCAACATAGAAATGTCAAGATCCAGCAGGATCCTTTCTACCTCCCTCTGCACTTAGTAGGGACTGCAGAATGACAACCCTCTCTGTGCCTTCCCCTCAAGCAGAGAGATTCCCTCCAGGGAGTGCTCCAACCCAGGTACTCAGGTGAGATCTCCATTTTCTCTCTGGTGACTTTCTAAGGTGGGACCAGCCACAGGGCACAGGCCTCAGAACTGGCAGGGCAGCCAGCACAGGATCCTTTCTACCTCCTTCTACATCTAGGATGGAGAGGAGATCCACAGCCCTCTCTGTACCTTTCCCACAAGTAGAAAGCCTGTCTCCAGGGTTTCTTCTGACCCCAGGACTCAGAATGCATGACTGATCCACAGTCCTCTACATACCGGTCTTACCAGAGGAGAGCTGATCTCTCAGAAGTGCTGACACAGCCTTACAGACAAACAGGAAGAACAAGCTCCAGCCAGAGACAGCAAGAACATCTAACACCAGAGATGGTGAAAGCAAACACAAGAATCTTACCAACAGAAACCAAGACTACTTGGCTTCATCAGAACCTAGTACTCCCACCACAGCAAGTCCTGGATATCCCAAAACACCAGAAAAGCAAGATTTGGATATAAAATCATATATCGTGATGCTGATAGAGGAATTTAAGAAGGGCATGAATAACTCCCTTAAAAAAATAAAGGAGAACACAGGTAAACAGGTTCAAGCCCTTAAAGAGGAAACACAAAAATCCCTTAAAGAACTACAGGAAACCACAACCAAACAGGTGAAGGAATTGAACAAAACCAACCAGAACCTAAAAATGGAAGTAGAAACAATTAAGAAAACACAAAGAGAGACAACTCTGGAATTAGAAATCTTAGGAAAGAAGCAAGGAACCATAGATACAAGCATCACCAACAGAATACAAGAGATAGAAGAGAGAATGTCAGGTGCAAAAGATACCATAGAAAACATTGACACAACAGTCAAAGAAAACACAAAATGCAAAAAGTTCCTACCCAAAACATCCAGGAAATCCAGGACACAAT
>NW_022196896.1:34078404-34081043 GCF_008632895.1 Mastomys coucha
TCTTCCCACCACATAATAGTCAAAACACCAAATGCACAAAACAAAGAAAGAATATTAAAAGCAGTAAGAAAAAAAGGTCAAGTAACATATAAAGGCAGGCCTATCAGAAATACACCAGACTTCTAGCCAGAGACTATAAATGCCAGAAGATCCTGGGTTGATGTCATTCATACCCTAAGAGAACACAAATGCCAGCCCAGGCTACTATACCCAGCAAAACTCTCAATTACCATAGATGGAGAAGCCAAGTATTCCATGACAAAACCAAATTTACATAATATATTTCCACAAATCCAGCTCTTCAAAAAATAATAAATGGAAAACTCCAACACAAGGAGGGGAACTACATCCCTGAAAAAGCAAGAAAGTAATCTTCCAACAAAACTAAAAGAAGGTAGCCACATGAATAGATTTCCAACAACAAAAATAACAGGAAGCAACAATTACCTTTCCCTAATATCTATTAATATCAATGGACTCAATTCCCCAGTAAAAAGACATAGACTATCAGATTGGGTATGTTAAAAGGACCTATCACTTTGTTGCATACAGGAAACCCAACTCAGTGTCAAAGACAGACACTACCACAGAATAAAAGACTGGAAAACAATTCTCCAAGCCAACAATCCCCAAAAAAAAAAGCTGGAGTAGCCATTCTAATATAGAATAAAATCAACTTTCACCCTAAAGTGATCAAAAAAGACAAGGAGGGACTTCATATTCATCAAAGGTATGATCTATCAAGATGAACTCTCAATTCTGAACCTCTGTGTTCCAAATGCAAGGGCATTTACATTCATAAAAGAAACTTTACTAAAGCTCAACACACACATTGCACTGCACACAATAATAGTGGGCGATTTCAACACCCCACTCTCTGCAATGGACAGATCATGGAAACAAAAATTAAACAAAGACACAGTGAGACTAACAGAAGTTATGAAACAGATGGATTTAACAGATATCCATAAAACTTTTTATCCTAAAACAAAAGGATATACCTTCTCAGCACCTCATGGTACCTTCTCCAAAATTGACCATATAATTGGTCACAGATCAGGCCTCAACAGATACAAGAAGATTGGAATGATTCCTTCCATCCAGTCAGATCACCATGGACTAAGGCTGCTCCTCAATAACAATATAAACAATAGAATGCCCACATACATGTAGAAGCTTAACAACACTCTACTCAACGATAACTTGGTCAAGGAAGAAAGAAAGAAAGAAATTAAAGACTTTCTAGAGTTTAATGAAAAATGAAGCCACAACATACCCAAAGTTATGGGACACAATGAAAGCAGTCCTAAGAAGAAAACTCAAAGCTTTAAGTGCCTCAAAAAAGAAACTGAAGAGAGCATATACCAGCAATTTGACAGCACATCTGAAAGCTCTAGAACAAAAAGAAGCAAATTCACTCAAAAGGAGTCTAAGGCAGGAAATAATCAAACTCAGGACTGAAATCAACCAAATAGAAACAAAAAGAATTATACAAAGGATCAACCAAACCAGGAGCTGGTTCTTTGAGAAAATCAACAAAATAGATAAACCCTTAGCCAGACTAACTAGAGGGCACAGAGACAGTATCCTAATTAACAAGATCAGAAATGAAAAGACATAACAACAGAAACTGAGGAAATCCAAAAAATCATTAGATCCTACTACAAAAGCCTATACTCAACAAAACTGGAAAACCTGAATGAAGTGGACAATTTTCTACACAGATACCAGGTACCAACGTTAAATCAAGATCAGACCAATGATCTAAACAGTCTCATATCTGCTAATGAAATACAAACAGTCATTAATATTCTCGCAACCAAAAACTTCCCAGGACCTGATGGGTTTAGTGTAGAGTTTTATCAGACCATCAAAGAAGACCTAATACCAATACTCCTCAAACTATTCCAAAAAAATAGAAACAGAGGGTACTCTACCCAATTCGTTCTATGATGCCACAATTATTCTTATACCTAAACCACATAAAGACCTAACAAAGAAAGAAAACTTCAGACCAATTTTCCTTATGAATATTGATACAAAAATACTCTATAAAAATCTTGCAAACAGAATCCAAGAACACATCAAAATGATCATCCATCATAATCAAATAAGCTTCAACCCAGGGATGCAGGGATGGTTCAATATACAGAAATCCATCAACATAATCCACTATATAAACAAACTCAAAGAAAAAAATCATTTGATCATCTCATTAGATGCTGAGAAAGCATTTGACAAAATCCAACATCCCTTCATGATAAAAGTCTTGGAAAGATCAGAAATTCAAGGTCCATACCTAAACATAATAAAATCAATATACAGCAAACCAGTAGCTAACATCAAACTAAATGGATAGAAACTTGTAGCAATTCCACTAAAATCAGGGTCTAGCCAAGGCTGCCTACTCTCTCCCTATATATTCAATATTGTACTTGAAGTTCTAGCCAGAGCAATTAGACAACAAAAGGAGATCAAAGGGATATGAATTGAAAAGGAAGAAGTCAAATTATCACTATTTGCTGATGATATGATAGTATACATAAGTCACCCCAAAAAGTCCACCAGAGCACTCCTAAACCTGATAAACAACTTCAGCAAAGTAGCTGGATATAAAATTAACTCAAGCAAATCAGTGG
>NW_022196896.1:34082076-34088505 GCF_008632895.1 Mastomys coucha
TCTAACTGAGCAAGTAAAAGATCTGTTTGACAAAACTTCAAGTCTCTGAAGAAGGAAATTGAAGAATACTTCAGAAGATGGAAAGATCTCCCATGCTCATGGATTAGCATGATTAATATAGTAAAAATTCTCATCTTGCCAAAAGCAATCTACAGATTCAATGCAATCCTCATCAAAATTCCAACTCAATTCTTCACAGACTTAGAAAGAGCAATATGCAAATTCATCTGGAATAACAAAAAACACAGGATTGCCAAAACTATTCTCAGCAATAAAGGAACCTCTGGTGGAATAACCATCCCAGACCTTAAGCTGTACTATAGAGCAATTGTGATAAAAACTGCATGGTATTGGTACAGTGAAAGGCAGATAGATCAATGGAATAGAATTGAAGACCCAGAAATGAACCCACAAACCTATGGCCACTTGATCTTTGACAAAGGAGCTAATACCATATGGTGGAAAAAAAGACAGCATTTTCAACAAATGGTGCTGGCTCAACTGGCGGTTAGCATGTAGAAGAATGCAAATCGATCCATTCTTATCTCCTTGTACAAAGCTCAAGTACAAGTGGATCAAGGACCTCCACATAAAACCAGATACACTGAAACTAATAGAAAAGTAAGTGGGGAAGAGCCTTTAGCACATAAGCACAGGGGAAAGTTTCCTGAACAGAACACCCATAGCTTATGCTCTAAGATCAAGAATTGACAAATGGGACCTCATAAAGTTGCAAAGCTTCTGTAAGGCAAAAGACACTGTCAATAGAACAAAACAGCAGCCAACAAATTGGGAAAAGATCTTTACCAATCCTATATCTAATAGAGGGCTAATATCCAATATATACAAAGAACTCAAGAAGTTAGACTCCAGAGAGCCAAATAACCCTATTAAAAAATGGGGCACAGAGCTAAACAAAGAATTCTCAACTGAGGAATACCAAATGCTTGAGAAGCACCTAAAGAAATGTTCATTTCCTTAGTCATCAGGGAAATGCAAATCAAAACAACCCTGAGATTCCACCTCACATCAGTCAGAATGGCTGGGATAAACAACTCAGGTGACAACAGATGCTGGAGAGGTTGTGAAGAAAGAGGAACATTACTTCATTGCTGGTGGGATTGCAAACTGTTACAACCACTCTGGAGATCAGTTTGTCAGTTCATAGACTCTCAAGAGACAACTATATCAGGCCTCTGTCATCCAGCATATTGGATGTTGGACATAGTACTACCAGAGGACCCATCTATTCCACTCCTGGGCATATACCCAGAAGATTCTCCAACATGTAATAAGGACACATGCTCCACTATGTTCATAACAGCCTTATTTATAATAGTCAGAAACTGGAAACAACCCAGATGTCCTTCAACAGAGGAATGGATACAAAAAATGTGCTACATCTACACAACGGAGTACTCAGCTAGTAAAAACAATGAATTTATGAAATTTTTGGGCAAATGGTTGGATCTGAAGAATATCATCCTGAGTGAGGTAACCCAATCACAAAAGAATACACATGGTATGCATTCTTTGATAAGTGTATTTTAGCCAGAAGATTGGAAAACACAAAGTACAATCCACAAACCACAAGAAACTCAAGAAGAAAGACCAAAGTGTGGATACTTTATTACTTCTTAAAAGGGGGAATAAATTACCCGTGGAAGGAGTTATAGAGACTAACTATGCAGCAGAGACTGAAGGAAGGACAATACAGAGACTGATCCACCTGGGAGTCCTTCCCATATTCAATCATCAAATCCAAACACTATTGTGGATGCCAACAAGTACTGGATGACAGGAGCCTGATATAGCTGTCTCCTGAGAGGCTCTGACAGTTCCCAACTATTACAGAAGTTGAGACTCAGAGTCATCCATTGGACTAAGTACAGGGTCCCCAATGAAGGAGTTAGAGAAAGGACCCAAGGAGCTGAAGGGTTTGCAGCCCCTTAGGATGAACAACAATATGAACTAACTAGTACCCTCAGAGCTCCCAGGGACTAAACCACCAACCAAAGAGTACACATGGTGAGTCTTAATGCTCCAGCAGCATATGTATAGCAGAGGATGGCCAAGTTGGTCATCAATGGGAGGAGAGGCTCTTGGCCTTGTGAAGGTTCTATGCCCTAGTGTAGGGGAATGCCAGGGCCAGAAAGCTGAAGAGCGTGAGGTGGTGAGCAGGGAGAGGGGGGAGGGAACAGGGGTTTGTTTTTGTTTTTGTTGTTATTTTTTATCTTTTTTGGAGGGAAACCTGGGAAAGGAGATATTGTATGATATATATATATATATATATATATATATGTATATATATACATATACATATACATACACATATATATACAATATATTACACATACACACACACATATATGTGTGTGTATATATATATATATATATATATATATATATATATATATATATATATACAAAAAAAGTTAAGATCCACAGAGCAAAATAAGAATGGCAAAGGATGTCTGGTTTTTCTCAGCCATGGACAATGATAAGAGTAGTCTAGCAAGGCAGACTTCTTTCAGTCAACCACAACAGAATACAAACCTGACCTAACCCCCACCTCACAAGCAAAGAAGGAATTCAAGCCCTTCCATGTGAAGGCTAACACACTTCCGTAGGGTTAAAATGGCCAAGTAAGAAGATGTAGCTGTCCTCTCCAGCATGACCAGGCTTCACTCAGTGTTGGTGGAGTCAGCATGGGATGGTTGTCATCCTGCCTCCTTGGAAGTAATGCACCACCTGTCTCTGATGGGGTCTAGCAGACAGTTAAGACTAACAATTGCCCAAAAGGCATACGACCATCTTCATCAGCACTGAGATGTCCTGGAGACCATAGTGAATGCCAGACACCAACCTTCACCTAGTATCAGGGAAAACTAACTGTGGAACTAGCCTTACACACACATACACACACACACACACACACACACACACACACACACACACACACACACACACTGGCTCTGACGAGGAAGCACCCTTTTTTATTCATCAAAGCCATATTAAAAATGAAACAAACTGAAACAGAAACCTAAGTAAAACCTATGAAAATGTGCAATTTTGCTATACTGCTGACAGATCCATGCTGTTGGCCTTCACACGCTCTACATGGGTTATTAAATACTGCTGAGCATCTACCCTCAAATATTTCTAGAAATATGATATATATCTTTGACAAACCGGGTCCAGCCTGACATAAGTCTCAGTGCTCCAAGGCACAGTCATTAATTGACTCAAAGGTAAGTATGTAAGTGGCCCAAAATTTTCTGATCAGAGCTGACAGAAACTCATCCCCTTTCCAGTAATGAGGTTGTATGGAGCTCATTTTTTTTCCTTTTATTGGATATTTTCTTTGTTTACATTTCAAATGTTATCCTCTTTCCAGGTTTCCCCTCTGGAAACCCCCTATCCCATTCCCCCTTCCCCTGCCTCTATGAGAGTGCTCCCCCACTCAACCACTCAATCTTCCTGCCCTGGCATTCCCCTACAATGGGGGCATCAAACCCCCTCAGGGCCAAGGGCCACTTCTCCTACTAATGTCCAGCAAGGCCATCCTCTGCCACATATGTGACCGAAGCCCTGGGTCCCTCTATGTGTATTCTTTGGTTGGTGATCCAGTCCCAGGGAGCTCCAGGGGTCTGGCCAGTTGACACTGTTGCTCCCCTCCATGGGGCTACAAACTCCACTCAGCTCCTTCAGTCCTTTCTCCAACTCTTCCATGGGTGATCTCACACTCCATTCAGTGGTTGACTGAGAGCATCCATCTCTGTATTTGTCAGGCTCTGGTAGAGCTTCTCAGGAGACAGCCATATCAGGCTCCTGTCAGCAAGCACTTTCCACCATCCACAATAGAGTCCGTATATGGGATAGATTCCCAGGTTGGGCAGTCTCTGGATGGCCTTTCCTTCAGTCTCTGCTCCACACTTTGTCTCCATATTTCCTCCTGTGAGTATTTTGTTCCCCCTTCCAAGAAGCACTGAAGCATCCACACTTTGGTCTTCTTTCTTCTTGAGCTTCATGTGGTCTGTGAATTGTATCTTGGGTATTCCGAACTTTTGGGATAATATCCACTAATCAGTGAGTAATGCCATGTGTGTTCTTTTGTGACTGGGTTACCTCACTCAGGATGATATTTTCAAGTTCCATTTATTTGCCTGTGAATTTCATGAAGTCGTTGTTTTTAATAGTTGAGTAGTGTTCTATTGTGTAAATGTACCACATTTTCTGTATCCATTCCTCTGTTGAGGGACATCTGGGTGGTTTCCAGCTTCTGGCTATTATAAATAAGGCTGCTATGAACATGATGGAGCATGTGTCCTTATTACATGTTGGAGAATCTTCTGGGTATATGCCCAGGAGTGGTATAGCTGGGTCCTTTGGTAGTACTATGTCCAATTTTCTGAGGAACCACCAGACTGATTTCCAGAGTGGTTGTACCAGCTTGCAATCCCATCAGCAATGAAGGAGTATTCCTCTTTCTCCACACCCTCACCAGCATATGCTGTAACCTGGGTTTTTGATCTTAGCTATTCTGACTGGTGTGAGGTGGAATCTCAGGGTTGTTTTGATTTGCTGATCAAATCCTGATGACTAAGGATGTTGAACATTTCTTTAGGTGCTTCTCTTGTATGAAGCTCTTAATGTGATTGCTGTCTTCTGGAGGCCAAAGAGATCAGAAAACAACAGCTGAGACAAACTCAGAGAGAAAGGGTAAGGGACCTTCTCTATGCATGTATGCGGTCAGCACTGTCTTTGGCTTTCAAGGATGAATAAAGTTACAAACAGCCCAGAAGTAGTGCCATGTTAAATCTGTCTCAAGGACTGGATTATGATGGCCAGAGGGTAAGCAGATATATTTTATTACAATATGTGATTTAGAACATTTTCTACATCACAATAGACTCTTTTAAATGCTCTTGGGCAGGGGAGAGAGTCGATTGTTCCAGTGAGATAAAGTGAAAGTTACTTAAGCTCTGATTCTAAATTTGATGCCTGATAATCAAACTAAACTGAGAGAAAATAGAATACATGGGAAAGGGGCCGTAGAGATGGCTCAAAAGTTGAGTACATTTGCTGCTCTTGCAAAGAACCTGGTTTGGTTCCCAGTACCAGCCAGGTAGTTCACAACTGCCTGTCCCTGCAGCTACTCCTCCAGAGATTCTGGTACCTTCTTCCAACTTCCAAGAGTTCTGCATACATATGATGCACATACAGGCATGCAGGCAAATACAAAAATATAACTATAAAAAAATTCTTAAGAAAGTGGAAGCAACAAAGAATTCAAGAGTGTGCAGCACGGTGAGAACAGGGACATTAGGTACAGTCTCACTGGCTCCAGGGCAGTGGCTTCCCTAGGGTCACCAGGACACTATGCAAAGTGGCCAGGCGTTGGCCATCTGTCTGCTGAGCCAGGAGAAGAGAACTGCCCTCTAGGCGATGGTACTTCAGCACAGAGGCTGTAGGCCACACCCAGTCCAAATATGGGACAGGAGGCAACAACATTTCCCTCTGCAACAAAGTAGAACTAGCCTTATGGCTCACCAGACATGTCATATTTAATCAGTAAATGAGCTGCATAGCAGCATCAGGCAGACCTGATAGAACAAAGTAGCCTAGTAAGAGAAAGTTACATGTGTACCCCTTCTTTCTCTTTCCTGGACCCCTCCAACACTCAACACCTTACCCACAACCATGGTGAAGCGGGGTGATATCTGCTATCAGGGAGCCATGGCTGTCCATCCTCAGTAACTAGGAAATAGAATCCCCACTTCAGCCTCCAGGGAGTAAACAGAAGGGATAAGACTTAAAACAGGATTGAGATTTCTCTCTAAGTTGGTTCTTGGAATTCTTCATTTTCAAAATCCTTGGGTTTTTAACATGTAAATATAACTAGAAAGTAATAAAATCTCCCCCAAGATCTCTCACCTGGGAGGTTTAAGAAAGTGTAGCTAAAGCCTACTTGGAGTAAAATAATAAACTTTCACATCTATTACTTGCTCAGTAAATCAGTTCCTATTGCTTAGTTGGGGACAGAGCCTGCTGAAGGAGACAGCAGCACGTGCTCCCCTGGCAACTCTGACCTATGGAGATATCAAGTCCAAGGGATATAGATACATAGCCCTCCTAATACCATGCCCAAACACTGTAGACCTAGCTCATTCTTACAGAGGCTCTTTCTGCAGTTACTGCCTGCTGTCCAAAGAAACAGGATGTTCTGAGGAGCTGAGGACCTGGCCCAAGCCAGCCAGCCAAGTAACCTCTCTACAATGTGAACCCAGAGCCATGAGCCTCCAGAGCCCATGACCAAGTCAAAGATGCTACTTGCCTAAATTTCCCAAGGGGGGCGCTTGGTAGCACTCCCTAAGGCATCCAAAGAGCTTCTCTCTCTCTCTTTCTCTGTCTCTCTCCCTCCCTCCC
>NW_022196896.1:34088716-34131456 GCF_008632895.1 Mastomys coucha
TCTCTCTCTCTCTCTTTGGTGCTCCTTTCCCAGAAGGTCTCCTCCCACAGCTCGTAGTCACACTAATCTTTCTGTTTTCAAAACTGCAATATTCTAGGACCCTGATGGGAGTAGGGGTTGGGGGAACACAAATGAAACACTTCTCCTTTTCCTGGAGCCCCAGTTGCCAAAACACAGCTTCCAGTCTCGGGGAGAAATAGGAGTGGATCAGCTAGAAAGGACGCTGACCCCACGGGTCAGCCAGAGGAGGGGGCCCTGTGATCCGAAGGAAGTGGACACAGGGAGTGCCCGGAAGAGATTGTTCATGCTTTCAAGCTGGGCCAACCCTTGTGAGTAACAGAGGGCGTGTAAGCCTGGCTATAAATACCTGCACCTTAGGCCCCCCACCCCTGGCAGAGCCCTGGTGTTCATCAGCCTTAGCTCCACAGTTCCATAGCCACCCCCACACTACAGCAGGGAGAGGAAGGTGCCTCCCCTTTCCCCACTCCTAGAGTGATGACCTCCAAACCAGAGTCCTGCTTAGGAGGAAGTCTGAGCCAGGAGGCCCTGCTGCTCCCGTTATTCCAAGTCTTGTGAACCAGAGTACATGTGTGTGTGTGTGTGTGTGTGTGTGTGTGTGTGTGTGTGTGTGTGTGTGTGTGTGTGTGTGTGTGTTCAGTGTGGGTCCCTCAGATCTCTGGCAGGGTGGCACTGCCTCTCTTAGAGTAGAGGGTACATCTTGCTAAGCCTCTAGGAGACTTCAGCACGCATGTTTCCTTGTTCAGCTCCTTCCTACACCCCAGGAAAGTTCTGGGAAAGCTAATCATCTTCAGGACTTTCAGTAGACCATAGATCAGATAGTGAGCCTTTGGACACTGGGTGTTGCCCCAGTGCTTATGTACAATAAAGGTTTTAGGCAAGGGGGCAGGGCAAGGTCTGAGCCAGGGTCTTTAACATGCTAAATAGAACATTAAGGTCAGTAACTGGAACCTCGCCTCAAGGTATCATTCGTGAGTTAACTATGGGGAAAGACCTTATTATATTTCTAAAACCAGGTTCCTAGCCTTCAGGTACAATTAGTTCTAGCAGGAAATCCCCTGAAACAACGCATTGCTAATAGGACTCATCTGCAAATGGGCATCCGCAGCAAGGTTGATAAGAGAGCCTTCCAGATTAGCCTGGAGTCTCTCCTGACAAGCTTTCTGAATTCTAGCTCTTTTATCCTAACCTGAAGTGAATCAAGGCCCAGAGTCCACAGTGATGTGTGATGTTTTCCTTGATCCTAAAAATTACTGCCTTTTCTCACTTTCAGCACTCTGACTAGATTTTCTTCTCACAGCATTTATGTGTGTCTGTATACTGCATGTATGCCTGCCTTGTGCCCATGGGGGTCAGAAGAAAGCATCAGATTCCCTGGAAGTGAAATACTGAACAGCATTTGGGTGCTGGAATCAAACCAACCCAGATCCTCTTCAAGAACAAGTGTTCTTAGCTACTGAGCAATCTCTCCAGACCCTTTTTCTTACTTATTGACTTTTATTTAATAACTCATCTTCAATTCAGACTGCCCATATACTCTTGGGTGTGGGGCCATACACTGGAACATCAATGTAGACTTATCAGTAGCCACACTGTTAAAGAAAACTCACTCTCTTTCCCAGAGATGCCGTGAAGTGTCTATAATATGGATCTCTTCTCACTCCTCAATAGCGTGTTGACTGGTTTAGTCTTGTGCATACAACCACTAGTTGCATTCACTAGTGCAGCAGTCCTGCTATACACAAAATTTTTCTCTGGTCTTCTCTGACCTTTGTCTCTTACAGTCTTTGCTCCCTCTCTTAGATGATAATCCCTGAACCTTGCGAAGGCCTGTGAAATAAATTTCCCATTTGTGGCAGAGCACACATTAGTCATTTATGTTCTGCTCTTTGACCAGTTGCAAGTGTCTACACTAGCCACTGTCCCTCTCCAGATCACCCCCCACACACAAAAAAAGAAAAACTTCTCTGATGAGGTCTGAGAGCTGCATCCATCCATGGGTACAACGTATGAGTTTAGAGGATAGTTTAATGCTATGTTCTTTTAGCAAAATAACAGTAGTAGGTTCATTGTTGTGGCCTGTGGTTCTTGGCCATATTTATGGCACCAGGCATCTATCTCCTCCTTTGGCACAATCCTTAAGCTCAATCACAGCACAGTTGGTCACCTCCCCATAACATTTGTAGCACTATTGCACCCATGGCCTTGTCTTGCAACATTAGACATTATTGCAGTTCACAGGTTTCATAGCTAGATAAGACTGTTGATGGCTCCTCTGCAGTGCAACAGTCTGCATAGCATCTTTGGTACTCTGATAGTTAGCCAGCAGGGAGAGTTAGCCAGCTGCCTGGTAAGTTCCAAACTGTTTTCCATATGTCCTGTGACCAAAGTGTGTGGTGTCTTCAGCAATACAATTTTATCAAGTCCTTGCTTGCAACCAGGAGCTTTTATTTATTTGTTTGTTTGTTTATTTGTGGGGTTGACACTCCTGACCAACAACTCAAGGGAAGGTATTCAACAACTGCTACAGAGCTTCTAGGATAAGTATCATCTCCCAGGTAGGGTAATTGCAATTAAACTTTTACATGAATATATATTTAGGAAGTTTATAAAAATGTGAATTCCTATTTAGCTTTTCAAACCTCCAGAAGGATTTTTAAAAACCTTCATTAGTTCTACTGTGCAGCCTCATTTGAGAATCACTTGCTTATAGAAGGTAGGGAAAGTCTGTATCTAATTCTACTAAATTGTGTTACAGGTAGGGCCTGGCTCTAATCTAGTTAGAGAGACAATCAAACAAGAAAGAGATTCTTAGGGTGTTAAACAATGATGCAGTTGATGGTGAGGTCAGAGCAAACATCCCCTGGGGTTGGGAAGGCACGTTCACTCCTAACCATAATGCTTCGTGGTCTCCTTCCAGTTCAGTAAGACTTTACAGAAAGGCTCAGTGTGGTGGTGGTGCCTACCTAAAATCCTGGCACTCAAAGACATGTTGGAGATGTCAACCTAGACTGCATAGTAAGTTCAGTCCTAAGCCATGCAGTGAGACCTGGGGATTGGGGTGGGCAATGGCAAGAGTGAAAGAAAGAGAGGGACTGACTCTGGAGAAAAGAAAGATGACCACAGAAGATTACATCAAACTGCCCAGAGATAAAACAAGAAAGACATGACCAATAACTGAGAAATTACCCAACACTGTCTAGTTGAAAGGTTTTTCTGAAGTGACTCTTAAGTGTATACTCCTAGATTTAGCTTGTCCTTAGGTCAAAAGCAGTTCCTAAGAAGTCAGTGTCAGTCAGAGATCTCAGGCCTTAAAACCCTTCAAACTATCAGTCTTACCTGGGAGCTTGTTGGAAAAGTGTGATTTACTCAGTCAGAATGGACACTTCAGCAAGCTCTCTGGGACATCTGCATACACATTCCAATTTAAAACACATTGATCTATACCAGAATCCAGCACAAAGTTTCTAACAGTTTCTCAGAGAGTGCAAATGCTGATTGCTGGTCCCTGGTATCTCACACAGGCATTCCCAGAACAATGAGTAATTACATATCCCCAGCCTGCTTATCTCCTGGTCCTATGTTATCTTTTTCTTTCAGAGAAGAAACCAATTCAAGGGGTTTTGTTGGGTAGTGCTAGCAGTTTTTGCTTCGTTTTATTTTGTTGAGGTAGAGTCTTACTGGTACCCCAGATTGACCTGGAACCTAGAAATCCTTCTATCTTAACCGCCCCTAGTGCTAAGACTACTGACCTGTGCATCACACCTGGGGGAAGGGAGCTTGTGAACAATAAATGAACTAGCTAAAGTTGCTCATGGACCTGAGCACTCAGAATTAGGACTTATCTCCCAGAAGCCCTGATTCAGAAGTTCAGATATTGTCATCTAGGACATAGACTCTTTCAGTCTGTCCTCTCTCCCACTGATGCTTTCTAATGTCTAATTCCTTGGTGCCTGACCGGTCTCCTCTGGGAAACAAAATGGCTTCAACAGTATAGCCTATCCCACAGTTGTGCCCAGGGATCTTCCAGTCATACTCCCTCTTTGGTCCTGAATTCGGTCACATCTCAACTCTCAACTTACAACAACAGCTCAGTGTGCAGGTCTCATTGAGAAAAGTGTTGTTCTCCAATCTCATAGCTGGATGCTAGACAGAGGGCCTTACCAAAGGAACACAGGGAGACACCAACAAATGCTATCTATCATCACATACTATATGGACAAGAAAGAGAGCTCACTCCCAGTTTTTTGGGGTTTTTTTTGGTTGTTGTTGGTGGTGATGGTAGTGGTTGGTTGGTTGTTTTTTTTTTCAGACAGGATTTTTCTGTGTTGCTCTGGCTGTACTGAAATTCACTCTATAGTCTGACATTCACTGACCTCTGCCTCCCAAGTGCTAGGACTAAAGGTGTATGCCACCACAGCCTGGCTTGTCCCAATTCTTAATGCTCATCAGGTGAGTGTTAAAATTGAATTTTGACCATAAACATTCTTCCCAACAAAAATCAACGTAGGAATCTTTTCACCAATATCTACAGTGTGGATATGAGGGAAAGTATCCAAATGGGATTCTGTGTGTCTTTATGATCGTGGGTACAGAAAACATATGTGCCAAGGAACAGTGGGTAGATAGAGCAATAACGAAGTTACTTCTAGGGCAGTAATGACTGTTCTCCTGTGCTGTTTAAATTGATAAGAAAAAGTAATTGAATAAATGCTATGCAAAGGGGCAATGACCTTGCATGGTTGCTATGCAAGTAAACCTGACTATTTCATTCTTTTTCATGTCTTTACAAACGTGTGTTTTTCTAATCAAAGATGTTGGGAGCCTGAACTGTTTACAAATACAGGCCACTTTCTCGACAGTTTTCTAAGACAAATTTAAGCAACACCAGCCGTTGGAAGCTCCAGACTTCAGCGTGCTAGCCGGATGTTCTAATGTTCTAGGATTTTTTCTGAGCCATGCTCAGGAACAGCTGTCTAGAGACATTCATGACCAGCTGTTTCCTGTCCCACTCGCCAATTTTCGGTTCTTCACCTGAAAAAATGAAGAAGGAATGCAGTTTTGGAAAGCTAAGTCAAATTAAAACTTACAAACCAAGCCATTTTCTCTGGAGAACTCCGCCTCACTAGAAGGTGCCCTAAAACTTTTCCCAAGATATATATCTGTCTGTCCTTAATAAGAGATGGTACAGTAGTATAGAAGCATCTAGTTTCTTTTTCTGCCCCGACAACGACTCGAAATTTAATAGTCATTCTCCCATAGGTAACGGTCTCTCCTATATTAATCCAACAATCCCCAGAATCCTGGTCATTAATCATGACTCCTCTATTTCTGAGAGACGCTGGCCACTTGGCTTTAGCTACTACGCCTTGATGCCTTGAAGAACTGGGATGTGAGACTGAGCTTCTCCACAGGAAACCAGAGCAGCAATTGACACAGCCCAAGGGCAGAAGTCTAGCCAGGGAAGCCTTATGGTGGTTTGCTGTGATCTCTACTAGCTCATTTTATTCCCCACCCCCACCTTGTCTGCCTAGCGGGCTACTTGGTTCTCAAGGGCTACTTGGTTCTCAAGAGTCTGAACCCGCCACCGACTGGGTTCACTAAAGAGTCATTCAGTACAAAAGAACCTACGTTGGTAAAGCCACACCTGAAGTAGGGGAGGTTGTGAGTACAGGACCACAGGACCAGCCTGGAATATACATATCAAAGCAAGTCTCTCTCTCTCTCTCTCTCTCTCTCTCTCTCTCTCTCTCTCTCTCTCTCTCTCTCTCTCTCTCTCTCTCTCTCGTTTCTGAACAGATGCAAACACGATTTGGTGTGGACCACGTTCTCTGCCCTGCTCCGAAGGCCGTGGAGCATTGCACTGTAAAGCCCAGTAAGAAATAATTGGAGTGCAAGCCCGCTGTCCTCCACCCACACTCCCCGCCTTTGTCCCCACTATCACATCTATGCTCTTTGACCTCCTTAGTTAATGTCATTCCAGAGATTTGTTAAAAAGTCCTCTGGTTAACCGCACCCTCAGTGTGGACTTCAAGAGAGAGAAGCCCACCGCTCTGGTGTGTGCCCGCCTGCACCGGGCCCCAGTAGCTGGCCGCACAACCCTAGAGAAAGGGGCTAGGAAGCCACTAGTGAGCCTCAGTTTTGCCCTTTCCACGTGACTGTAATTCTTTCTTTGTGTAATGCATTCTAGAAAACATGGTCCCTCCTGGAACATAAGAAGAGAGTGAATGCGAAGACACAACTCCTTAAGATGAGACTCCTGATTTTATGAAACGCTGTAAAAAATAAATGGGTATATTTTTTATTAAAAAGATAAATCAGTATGGCGCGTACTGTATGTACCCCTTCCAGAAAAAAAAAATTACTAAAATATCCCACCTCACAGAAAAACCTCCTGAGGGAGGGGCGACACCATAGCTTTCCGGATGGAGCCAACACAACAGCTACTTTTATGAAGAAGTAAAGTGGGTAGGGAGATAAGAGACATGATGCCTGAGCTTAAGAAGCAATGGCAAGCCAAGGAAAATTTGGACGGAAATGGAGATAAGTGTAACCATATTGGTAGGACAGAGGTGGCTAAGGGATTTTTAGTTATCACAGCAGGAAGTAAATACAACCTGTAAACCTAACTTAGACTGCTAAAGAGAAACAGATGAACAAGATTAAAGTAAGTAGCTTCAATCAGGGAAAAAAAGTGTAAGCATTAATTGTGACATTGTAGAACTGACTCCGGAGAAAGGACCCTCTAAAACTTACACTATCTAAGCTGCTTGTGTTTTTGCCAGCATGTCCATTAATTGGGTTTTTAATTATTTCATTAAGTACATAGAGCCCACGATCTCTTTATTTTGGATAAAAGTCTAAATTATTATTATATTTTTAAAAACTCCATCTTGTAATGCAAGTATTTTTAGTTTGATATTCTGGCCTGTGAGCTTCTGACATGACACCTGGTGTGTGTGCTTGGGGGAGCTCCCATCTGGCACCTACCTGGTGAGTGCATGCATCTGGCATTTACCCAGTGAGTGTGCATGCATCTGGCATCTACCCAGTGAGTGTGCATGCATCTGGCATCTACCCAGTGAGTGTGCATGCATCTGGTACCTACCCAGTGAGTGTGCATGCATCTGGCATCTACCCAGTGAGTGTGCATGCATCTGGCATCTACTTGGTGAGTGCATGCATCTGGCACCTGCACTCCCTACTATTACTTGCAAACATCTACTTTTTTTAATTTTTAAAAAAACACAACAGAATCCATTCCCTTTTATACTGGGTCTCTTGAGTTTTCTTTTCAGCACTGTTTATTGTTGCTTTGGGAAAATAGCCTTTGAGTGCTGAGGGCTTTAGAAGCCTGGTGTCAGGTTCAACCTTATATGAAACTGGGACAGGCAGTTTTCAAATTGCCTTCTCTCCTTTATTTTACTCTGTTCATTGGCCCGCAGGCATTCTGCCTGTTAGAAGTAAAAGAGAAACTACCATAGAGGACTTAGGGAAAGAGGCTGCTGTGCAGAGTCGGGGAAGGTAACTCCTCCTCGTCTAGATCTTGTAGTGGGAGTGTCTCCTTTGGCTTTTCCTCTTAAAACCCCCATGAAAAGGGGCAGTTTATGAGATTGAGGTGTTCTATACACTTAACCTAAGTGAAAATAATTTCTCTCATATAATCAAAGAGTTTGAGCTGTCCAAAGTTCAGAACAAAGCAAAGATGGTCCTTTGTCCCCAGTATGTACATTCTTACATTCTAACTATCTCACTCTTATTCCCCTAATCATAGCAGGCAGAGAAAGTGGATTCTGGTGTCTTTCTCTTTTTTGATGAAAGAATTAAATTAAGTTTGAGTCCAAGACAGCAGGGATAGATAGAGGGACACCAAATTCAAATGAGCCAGGGAACAAAGGAGCACCTTTGGAGACAACCATGAGATGGGTTCTATAAAATCTGCAAGCGGATCTGGTAAGACTTCTACTGTGAGCTTTGGCATATGGCATAAAGCTTTGGTCATTCTCCCTGGTGCTCTTTTGTTTGGTTTTTGTTTTGTTTTGTTTGAAGTAGGTTTTTCTCTGTGTAGCCCTGGCTGTTTTGGAACTCCAGACTGTTTTGAATAATTTGTAGACACTCCCAGGGTTAAAAGCATGTGCAACCATACTAGGCTCTCCTTGACTTTTTGTTTGGTTGGTTGGTTGGTTGGTAAATAAAAAAGATCAGAGATCAGAAATAGGCAGGACCTTCCCCAAGCCAGGTATACTAAACCTCTGACTCAAGATGCCAAGACTTTTTTCTCCTCGAAAACACTCCTAGCTTTATTCAGTCGTCCTCAGAAGTCTTAGCTCCATTACCTTTCTGTCTTGTGTTGTTTAACTTTTATGTCTCAACATAACATATTAGGCAAGGAATTATAGCCACCAGTGACTCAAAAAGAAAAGATAGGCAGAGCAAAAATTCTTGAATTCTCTGAACTCTCCAACAGAAAATGGAGGCACCAGACTGGGGAGATGTCTCAGTGGTAAGTTCTGATTTCTCTCCCTTCCAGAAGATGCAGGTTTGACTCCTAGCACTTGCGTGTCAGTTCACAACACAAACGTTATCTCCATTTCCAGAGGACCTGGCAGCCTCATAAAGACATACATGCAGACAAAATGCCAATGCACTTAAAATAAAAGTAAATAAATTATTTTAAGAATAAAGAAAATGGAGACACCAAGAAGTATGTGCATTCTTCTGTCAGATTTCTGTGCATTTAGCAGGTGCTAGATCTGGGATACAAAGAACAAAAGTTGAAGAAAAAAAAACAATTTACCCACCATCAACTTATTTCCAAGATAAATAAATTTGATATACAAAACAAGACAAAACAAAACAAAAAAAACCATTAGCTATGGGCTGGAGTATATATGTCTCAGTGGGCGAGCATTCGCTCAGCATGTGCTGGGCTGTGAGTTCTACTTCCATGATCACTAGCTAGGCACTTCATCTGAATGTAGCAGTGCACAAGTGTGATGATGCCAGAGTCAGTCTTGCCATTTTACACCCTGTCTGTGCTGGCTAGCTTTATATCAACTTCACACAAGCAAAAGTTATCAGCGAAGAGGAAGTCCCCATTGAGACAATGTCTTTATAAGATCAGGACTTAGGCAAGGCTCTAGAGAAAAATTTAAATTTATGATTGATGTGGGAGGGCCCAGCCCATTGTGGGCAATGCCATCATATGCTCTATTAGAAAACAGCTGAGCAAGCTATGGGAACAAGCACTAGCCTGGGCTCTCCACTATCTCTAAATGGTTCCTATGTTGGTTAAGTGGTAAAACTGGGCCTATGGAAGCAGCACCCTTCCATGACCTCTGTGTCAGCTCCTACCTTCAGGTGCCTTCCCTCTTGGGTTCCTGCCCTGACTTCCTTCAGTGATGGACTATGATGTGGAAGGAAGTATAAGCCAAATAAGCCCTTTCCTACTCAACTTTTTTTTTTTTGCCATGGTGTTACATCATAGGAGTACTATCTAACTAGCACACTGTCTTTCACTTTAGTAATAAAGTCTCAGATGGGTCTCAAACGCTTTCCTGACATTGCCACCAAGGCCTGTATTCCTTGAACTAAAAACAACTGAAGCTTCAGAAGTCTGTAGCTGAACTACAGAACCCCCTCTCCTTAAAAGAAAAAAAAGCATTCCCACTTGTAGCTTACCTGGACTCTTCTGTTTGATTTTTTGTTTTTTGTTACAATTGTTTTGTTCAGAGACACTGAACAATGAGTCATGTCATAAGAAAGAATTCCTCGTAGAAAGCAGTCTTTGATTTCAAATATCTGATGCCTGTCATCTGTTTTGGATGCTTGAACTGTCCGTGTTATTTGCTGATCAACACCAGCCCGTGGATAGTTGCAAAGAGTCACATAACGCCAGAATTATACCTAAGTACAAAGAATGTGTACTTTGTATGCATGTTACTAGGGAAGAATTCCTGTTTTTCTCAGCCAATCATAAGGTGAAAGCAAATATGCAAATGTATAAGGCTGCTTATAACCCAGTAAAAACCTGCCCTAGATGCTCATATCTATTTCTAAAGGATCTCAGAAAAATGGGGAGTAGGGGACATGGTGTCCTTTATCTGCTGCTTTTCCCCCATAAAAGAGTGAAAGAAAAACAAGCAGATTCTTTGATCATTTTACCTGAGTGCTTGAGAAAGGGCATTAGCTTGAAGTCTCCACCTACAAGAGTTGTCTGTGAGGATGAAGAGACCTCCACCCGTATAGTAACATTGCCTCAATAATTTTAGCTGTCTTGTCTTCCCACCCATACCTTAGGAGTGGTTAAAAATGTAATGTAGCCTGATTTTAGACTTTGCCTGAGTAAGCACTCAGGGTTCTTTTCTTCCTCTCCCTTTTTCCTATGTACCTTCTTTATTTTAAGAGATGACAGCTAAATTTCCAGCAGTTGTTTCTTTGGATTCACACACTAAAATGTTTAGAGAAATTTGAACTAGCCATGTGGCCTTGAAGGTAAACCTGGGCAAGCCCTCTGCTCATTGCATAGTCTACTGAGAACTTCTTGGAGATCCCTGTAAATGAACTTACGCTCAAGCAGAACAACCTCTCTGAGACCTCAGAAAGAAACACTGTAAAACAAAGAAGAGCACTAAATAAAAATCAGCCTTGCTTGTCCTGGTACATGCTTTTAGTCACAGCACTTAGGAGGCAGAGGTACGCAGATCTCTATGTGTTCAAAGTCAGCCTGGTCTACATAGTGAGTTCCAGGACAGCTAGAAAACAATAACAACAAAATAAAATGAGCCAGGTCATCCACACTCTGGTTTCCATGCCTAGTGTCAGGGGCTGGGAGGGAAAAATGAAAAGGAAATAGGCTAGATAAACTCCTTGGGGTGAACATCAAATTTCTAAATAGAAATTTTAAAATGGTTTTAGTCACCAGGAATGTCCAACAAAGTAGGCTCAACCTTTTGTCACTGAAAATTACTAGGCCTTCTGTGCCTAGTAATCACGAATCCCCCCTTTAAAAATGTTACTTTGACATTTCCATAGAACCCTTCAAGTCCATCATCTTCGAATTCTCCATCTAAATACCTTACATGTTGGTGAATTCCATGCCTAGTGTCAGGGGCTGGGAGGGGAACATGTGAATTTTTCACATTACCAGAATGTGAATTCTAGTACCCACCTATGCCCTCCACACACACACACACAAAGAGACTCTGTAAATACATTAGGAGTTAGCAACTGGGCTGGGTTTGCAGCTCACAGGTGGTTCTCTTATCTCTCATGCTGAAGCTGTGCTTTTAGTCCCCAGCATGTATGGGACCTGGAAAATGAGAGAATAGTGCCCAACTGGAAGGCTTGCTCAGACACAAACTGTGCAGAAGGAGACTAAGGAAACACCTGGCACAGGAAAAGCCCACAAAATAGCAGTTCCCAGGGTGGCCGCATGCACGCAGCAATAGCACAGCAGTTCCCAGGGTGGCCGCGTGCACGCAGCAATAGCACAGCAGATTTGCAGGGGCTGCTGACTGCAGCCTTGTACCTGTGTCTTCACAATAGGATGTGAAAGAGACATGCTAGTTTGTGTCTTCACCTGTGGAAAGCACAACACACACAAGGAGACTCTTGAGCCTAAAAAGTGCACAATGAGGGAATGCAATCATCCACTTTTGCTAGTTATAGCAAGATACGCGGTTGAAATTACATACTAAAGCTCACTGACAGTCACAACACAAATTTTATTTTGATTAGTTTCTCTGACTCTAAAAATGTGGGGATTAAAGGCAAATTTTAAAGGGGGATCAAAACTTTTGGAAGAAAAGACAAACAAAAACCAGTCATATCTGAAAAGCTCTTTTGGCAGGTATCAAGATCACTGAAAAACCGAAATTTTTTGAACAGCCTTATTAAAGCGTACATAATTAAAAACATTTACATTATCATTTTTAGAAACCAATATTTGGAATGTACATAGCAAGTTCATTCTGTGAAATTTTTTTCGCAGAACAACTATATCACATTTGAACAGCCCGTTGTTTGTATTTAGGGTTTCTTAAATGTATTTTCTTACCATTGTTAAGAAAATGGAAATTTTACAATTAACTATACAACTTCTAATTGTATAATATTTACTGTTGATCTTTAAATTAATTTGATAAAATCAATGTGATAGAGATTTTTAAAAGATTCCAGGATTTATTTAAGATCGAGAAAACACGCATGACAAAATTTCTTTAGATCAACAATACACTTTCAAGAAATGGAAGAAGTTGGTGAGATATTAAAAACTGGCTAAAACTGGACAGTGATTGTGGGGGAGCAAGTCCCTCAAGGTTTTTAAAACAAAAATCTCATGTAGCCCCTCAACTGTTCAAGTGGCAGACAAAATAAATTACCATAAATTATATGCCAAGGCAACTTAAAAACAAAACAGCTTGACGCTAAGGATTTCCTTAGCGCTTCCAGGAAGTGTGTAACACTGCTTCTGGCCCTAGGGTCTGGTCGGCAACCGTCAAATGTCAGGGTAGTTGCAGTAGTAGACCGCTGAGCTAGCGTCGGACACCACGGAGGAAATGGCTCCGTGGCTGTCTGAGAGGTTCACTCCACAGTCGTGTCCCTGGTAGGGAAGACCCATCTCGGGCTTATACACAAAGTGCAGATACTGTTCGAATTCCGTGCGATCCACGTCCCCTAGGAGCTCAGTGGGCTGGTTGGGTTCCGTGCCATCCCGGCAGGGCAGAGCCTCGGGAGGGGGCGAAGGCTGCCCCGGGCCGTGCGGGTGCTGCTGCTGCTGCGGTGGCGGCGGCGGCGGCGGCGGTGCTTGCGGTTGCAGCGGCTGCTGGGGTTGAGCGTGGAAACCGCGCCCTGCGCTTGCGGCGGGCGAGCCCATCGCGCCGTAATACAGGTGCAGAGCGCTGGGGGGCGCCAGTATCCCCGGCATCGCAGGGCCCGAGGGATCCGGCCCCACTCGCATGGGGCCAGCGGGCGGCTCTGAGGGAACAGCGTAGTCCGAGACAGGAGCGTAAGTGTAGGCGCCGGCCGCCGAGCAGTCCCCTGGCAGCGGGGCTGCAAAGAAAGCCGGGTCCTGCTCCACGCCATCCAGCGGGGATGTGTCCGGGGTGGGCAGAGGGTAGCCGTCGAGCGCGGGCGCGCCCAGTCCCTGGCAGTCGCGGTAGTGGGCGCCCATGTGCGGAGACATCAGCGGCGGCCCGGCCGGATAGCCCGGCTCCGGGAAAGGCAGACCCAGGCCATCCATGGCCACGCGGCCGCCCTCCGGACCAAGCGCGCCGGCCTGAGGCTCGGCGAGAGCGTGTAGGAAGCCTCCCTCCACCCGCTTCATGCGCTTCACCTGCTTGCGCCGCCGCGGCCGATACTTGTAGTTGGGGTGGTCCTGCATGTGCTGCACGCGCAGCCGCTCGGCCTCTTCCACGAAGGGCCGCTTCTCTGCCAAGGTCAACGCCTTCCAGGATTTGCCTGCAGGAAAAGTGGAGAGGGGGCAGGGTTACCGGGGTGAACTCCCGCACTCTGGCCCCTCTCCCGTGCCACCTCTCACTGAGCGAGCGGGCGAGAAGCCCGGTCGTTTTAGGATCAAAGTGTTGGATGGCGTCTTTACAGGACGCCTAGAAGGGACGTCCTCCCTTACCTTTCTCCCCTTAATTCGAAAAACTGGCTAAGTCCCCAGGTCTGGGAAGGGTCGAGCCAGGGCTGTGCGGGTTACCTCGAAGTTCTGAAAAACCCTTACATTCGCTCGTAGAGACCAAATACCAGAGCCAAGAGTTACTTTGGCGAGAGAGGGAGCTGGAGAAAGGGATTGAGTCTACAGCACACCGGTTGTGTGGGACGCAAGACACCTCGTGGGTCAAGGAAGTGTTTCGGCGATTCTCCGAAGTGCGCGGGTGCCCTGGATCCCCCTGGTCCGACTCACCTAGCATCTTGCTCAGCTCTGCGTTGTGCAGATCCGGGTTCTGCTGTGCCAGCCGCTTGCGTTCGTCTTTGGCCCACACCATAAAGGCGTTCATCGGCCGCCGGATGCGAGATTCAGTTTTGGCTCGGCCCGAGGTCCCGGCTGGCGCTCCGCTACTCGCCACCACCTCGCCTTTCACCTTTACATCCCCGAGGGGGCTCAGGGACTCGGCCCAGGGACAGGGGCCCAACCCGGCCATCACCGCGGGCTGCGCGCTCCGGGGCTGGCTCTGGTCGTCACTGGCGTATCCCGCATCCGGGCTGCTCATGGCTCTCCAGACCGACCCCGCGCTCTGCTATGGCCACGGGACACGCCGCTTCCCCCGACCCTGAGGCAGGGATGGGAAGCTAGCCTGGGGATGTCCAGAGGAACTCGTAAAACTGAGCGGGTGCGACCCTCCCGCAGCTCCTCCTGATAGTCCTAACCCGCCCGCGTGATCTGCACTGGAGATCTACCCTGTGACACTGCGGGTGTCCCCCGGGCCCGCGGGTCCTTTTCTTTAGGGACGCGGCCAATGGCGCGGCGGGGGCGGGCCGGACCCTAGTCCTTAGGCCCTGCCCAGCCGGTGGTCTGAGTCCCAAGTCCCACACCCGCCCCTTTCCCCTCCCCCGGCGGAGTGTTAGGGCTACACCTGCCAGAGGGAAAAACTGGCTGGAGCCGGGCTCTGGCGCCAAGTTCTCTCGGGGAAATAGGGCTGCTGAAATTCAGATGTCTGGAGGTGCTGCTCACTGGAAGATTGAAGCATTAGTCCAAGGTTGTTCACATCAACATACTAGGTATAGGTATTTATTCCATTCTTTAAAAAAAAATTATTACCGAAGGCAATTAAATTCCTATGGTTTTTCAGGGGAAAAAAATTCCCGTTCTCCCAAGAACTCATCATGCTTACATTATAATAAAAATGGTCAAGTTTGTAATAAAAACAAAGTTTAATATAAAATGCTATATCACTAATATTTCACTACTCAATAAGAGATCAAGTCAACCCAGAGGGATATGAAACATAAAAAGCATGAAACAAAAGCTGCTCATGTGTATTCGGCAAAAGAGGCAAGACCAGGTTTCATTTCTAAGGACTTGCAAGAGTCTGTGATTCCATCCCAAACGCCACAAAATTAAAATATAAAATAAAGTGCAAAGACAACCGCACTGTGATGTTTGTCGGAGGAAAAGGATCAGTCCATTTAAGCAGCAAAAGCAGTAGCGTTTAAGACGGTTATCCTGACAGCTGATTACAACGTTTTCTTAAGACTGGAATGAAAAGCTGAGCACCCTTAAATTTATTTTAAACCTGAAAGTATTTTTCCACGGGCTTCAAAACATGACTTCCTACAATGCTTATCCCAGCAGCCACTAAGCACCGTCCAAATATTAGCAAACTCATCTAGTCCCTAACATAGTCCTTTTCAAGGGCAGCACTGTAGCTTCTAGGAGAGGAAACTGACATTCACACACTAAGGCAGACACTGGGAGGGCCTTACACACACATCTAGCAGCCCTCCTTCAGACCAGAAGCTCCAAAAGCTCTGTGTTACATTTGAATTTGTTTGCAGGTTTGTGTTGTTTTCTAAGAGATCCAACAGTCATCCTTGCATTGTTTTAAGGTAGTAAAATCAAAGGACTGGTGATATAGCTCAGTTACAATGCTCACCGGAATTCCGCCGAAAAGAAAGTCTATGAGATGCCTAATGCCTGCGATTCTGTAATTCCAGCACTTGAGAAGTGGGAGGTCAGAAAAAACGTCCATGATCATCCTCAGTTACATATAGAATTAGAGGCCAGCCTGGACTACATTGTAATCCTGTCTTGAAGGGGAGAGAGAGATAGATAGATAGATAGAGAGAGAGAGAGAGAGAGAGAGAGAGAGAGAGAGAGAACAGAAGGAAGGAGGAAAGAGCTCAACACATCAGTTTCGAAAACAGACTTTCTTTACTGTGAATGGCTGATTGAAAAGTATTGCTTACTTGTGGACCATGAGTTGTCATGCCCAGGCTTTCTTGTGTGTTATTTCAGAGACCAAGTCTGGCTTACTGGAGGTTCCAAAAGGCATGGAGCTTTTGCTAGCTCCTGGCTTGCAGTTTCTGGAACCACTTTGTCTCCAAAGAAGGCATACAGAAGCCAACCCTTATCTAATTTATTATGTTATGAAGCTGGGCTGATCCTCCCTCCCACCTAAAGCTGGAAATTGTGCAGAGAGATCAGTGATAGTAGTTAAAGCTCCAGGTCTCTAAGATTCACACAAAGGGGGTAAAATTAAATCTGCCTTAAGAAATAAAAAAAAATGGTATTTTAAATTGGTGATTTAAAAGCAATTGGTCTTAAATCTAACTAACAATGTGTTCTTCCTCCAAGCTTTATGTTTTTTTCTGAAAAACATTGGCTTGAAAGTAAAACAAAAAAAATCATTTCAGATGTTTAACCAAGGAAACTATAAGGGTAGAGATAGCAATACTACAAATCAATTCTCTAGCCAGATGATCTTTAAGAAAAAAATTCTATCTCTTATCTTGGGGAGCTACAATCTTCCCAAGTAGCTCTCCTGCCTCTCAGAAGCAGAGGCAGGCCCTCACCTCCACAGTGACTCTTCTTTTTGCATCTAGTAACGGACATCTTTTCAAAGATCTCAGGGCCGCCTTTTCTCTTTCCGTGATTTTTTTTTAAACAAACTATGGGTTTTGTTTGAAATGAAGATTGAAAATAGTAGCGGGTCCAGAATGCATTTTCTCTGTCTTCCCTGTCTTGGTTGATTCCTCTGAAAGCTAAGAGACAACAGAAATATAATTCAGGTGTAAGTCTAGAAAATGTATTTACACCATTTTTCCTGGGTTCCTCGTTCTGTTCTTGCTCTGTGAAGGGAACCCACCATACTGAGAAAATGATTAAATAGAAAGGGGGAGGAGGGAGTGGGAAGGCAGCATTATTTACACGCATCCCTGAAACTTAACTACTAATCTGTCTGATGGAAAGCACACCCTAGGAGTCCAGGCTTCCACATTTCGGCTCTTCCCCACACCTTAAAACAGCCTCCCCTGAAGTCATTAGGTAGCACTTTACTTAACAAATCTATCAGGAAATGTGGTGCTTTCCCAAGGCTAGTCCCCTTCCCGTCTTCTTACCTAGATCTAACTTCTGCTGACCATTCTCTTGATAGATACTTTGGGAGGAATGTTGCGTGCAACCGCACTTCAGACCCGGCAGCAGTGTGAGTGGACCATATTTCAGCTTCTTCACTAAATGGGTGTTGGAAGCGGAGCTCGCGACGTTATCAAAGCCAGCCACAAATGCCACATGTAAAGAAGCAAACATCCGGAGCGGCTTCCTGCAAGCCTTGCTTCCCTCAACACTAGAGATTTACTGGGGTGGGGGTGGGTGTCTGGAGTAGAAGCCTGGTTCTCAAGTCTGCTGTAGCCCGCAGCGGTGTCACACTCAAACAGTGCAGGATTTCTAGGTGGCAACTGACTATGCCACATGCCCAAGGAATACCAAAGGCTGGGGCAAGGAATCGACAAGAAGTTGTGCCCGCTACCACTTGGGGCCTGTAGCAAGCGGGTTGGTGATCAACTGTGACTCCGAAATGGGAGAGTCAAAGCCGCTCTCTACAGCGAGCCTCTGAGTGAGCGGTTGATTTCTCGAAGGTTTTGTGGTTTTGGTATTCTGATGGCCAGAGCCTGTTAAAGGACACTCAAGTCCAATTGCGCAGGATCCGTGGGCACTCAGGCAGATCCGTGGTCTGTGGAGAGTAAATTCATGAGGGCGGAAAGGGGAGCGCAGGCAGCCCCGGCGGACTCTAAGATAAAACAGACAATAGTACCACTGGACAATCTAAACTACGTGCCTCAGAGTCTGCCTCTGGGAACCACGAGGGAAGTGACACGGCGCGGAGCGTCGTGCCCCGGGCTCCGCACCTCCCAGGTAGGGCCACGCAGAGCGACGCCGCCGATTGGCACCCTGCACCCGGGCACCAAAAGGCGCAGTCTCTCCTCCGCTTTATAGCTTTCGCGCTCTTCCCATTCCCTGGTCTGTCTGCATTCTCCCCCCCAACCCCCCCCAGAGTCGGAGATGGAGATCGAAATTCGGGACTGTGAGAGGAGAGGAGGAGGGAAAAGAATGGCAAGAAAGACAGCGGGCACCCACCCCTCACGGTGGCCCAGGACACCTGACTAGGCCAGACCCTGCGGTCTTCGCTTCGCTAGCCTGGCCCGTGGGAGCTGAGAACGTTTGACCCCAAGATTAATTTAGGGGACTCATTCCCCACAGGGTTGGGAGCGTGCATCCTAAGTGGGCGGGGTCTCGCGTAGCTGTCCGAATCCCTGTCTAATTGTGGCTCCTCTCCAGCTGCCCCGAAACCCCACCCTAGCAGCTGGCGACTCTAAGATCACGTCCTCCTTCCCGCTTGGCCCTGCCTGAGTTTTTCGCGGCGAAGCAGGAAGTGCGCTGCTCCGGCTTCACTTCCCAGCTCAGAACCTGGTCGAGAATGTTTCCTAGAACCCATACACCCAACTGTGGTCCCCAGATGAAGTAAGGACTCCTCTTTATTGCCTGCTCCATGGAACACCAGGTTCTCTTGGAAAGGTGGTCTGAGAGCTAGGAATAAAGCCTTGCTCACATTTCTTTGGCGTCTTCCTTGAACTTTAAAGGCAATTCAAATGTGTCTTGGCTTTTTATAAAAAGTGGTGGCTGCTGCAGCCTAGTGCCATTGTTGGCACCCACATCCTAGGGAAGACCTGGCTCCCTTGGAGAACAGCGGCAGTCCTCACCTGGCAGTCTTAGTTGGACACATAGTAAGGATATATATATCAATGAAAATGTGCTGAGAGAAACAGAAGCTACCATTGTATGGGGGTAAATGAATGTAGCAGCAGCAGAAGTCTGTTTTATAGCACTTAATGTCTCTGATAAAAATATCTATGCTTGTTCTGTTTTTATCAATGTGCATTGCAAAACTTTTAGGGAGGCCTCTGTAAACTACTGTGTTTTCTGGTTATATTTGAACATGAACCTTTTTTTTTTTTTTTTTTTTTTTTTTTTTTTTGGTTTTTCGAGACAGGGTTTCTCTATATAACCCTGGCTGTCCTAGAACTCACTCTGTAGACCAGGCTGGCCTCGAACTCAGAAATCCACCTGCCTCTGCCTCCCAAGTACTAGGAGTAAAGGCATGTGCCACCACTGCCGAGCTAAACATGAACATTTTTTACCCTGGTAGTAAGAAAAAAATTGTGAGAAGGCATATTAACCTTCTAAAGCTCTAAGCCCAGAAGCTGGAGGGGTGGCTCCGTGGTAAAGAACACTGACTGCTTTTCCAGATGCCTGAGGTTTGATTCCCAGCACCCACAGAGCAGCTTATAATCATCTATAACTCCTGCTTCAGGACTCTGACATCCTCTTCTGACTTCTGTGGCACATACAGGGTGCACATACATACATACAGGCAAAATACCCATGCACATGAAATAAATAAATCTATTATGAATAAATAAATAAATAAAACTTTAAGCCTCACAAGGAAAGATAATCATGAAGCATTTGGCATTCCATTTAAAAACTGAAACACAAGGAGGCACCTTGTAAGATAGTACTTAACTGCTTGAGTCTAATGGGGGCCTAGATTATTTTCCTGGAGCTTTAAAAGCAAAATTTAGTTTTGGTGACTGTGCCTGGCAGACAAGCACAGCCATTCACATTAAAGGATGACTGATCCACAAATGGGTAAATCTTCCAGTGCAGCCTAGGCCTTTCTGTGCTGTAAAGTAAAAAAGAATTCCAGATTCTAGCTTGGTTGGTTGTTCAAACAACTTGATACCAGAACTAGCAAGTGACTCAAATTGCCTTATTCTAGGTTGTCTTAAAAGAAAAATGGCAGGGCTGGGGGGATGAAAGCTGGTTTCTCCACAGTGCTCCTAGAAAAAGAAGCCACAAAATGACCACAAAAACTTTTGGAAAGTAGAAGTGCTAAAAGATACAAGTAGTTCACAGATGTGCTGTTTGCTGTGCACACTGGAGACAGAGGGAGTTAAAGAAGATGGTACAGAAGTATATGATGCTGACATAAAGTAAAAGCCAAGGTGCTAAAATAAAAAAAATGCATTTTTAAAATGTTTTAAATTGATTGTGTCACAGAAGGTTTATTTATTTATTATTTATTTATTTATTTCCCAAGGGAAAGAAGACCGTGTTTAAGTGAGCCAGGACTAAATGAGTATACTTGAGTACAGTGTCATTTAGTAAAAAGATTACTTTGGTGGTTAGCTAAGAGCCAGACTTTAGAAGCAGAATTATAACTCTTTCTTTTTGACATTTTTCTATATCACTTCACTTTCCCCTTAATACTGTCCTGGTGTTTATGAGATACTAAGATTAATAAAGTGGGGAACCCATCCTGCCCTCAAGTTCTCCTTAAGGCACAGAAATCTCTTCAATTATGAAGGGGATTTTAATTAATACAGCTTTGTAAACACAGACAAGTTTTGTCTTGTTTTATATGTATTATTTTTAAATAGTAGTAGTAGTAGTAGTAGTAGTAGTAGTAGTAGTAGTTTAAAACAGAGCATTTGGAAATAATTTTTAGTTTGCAAAACAATTATAAAAAAGATTAACACACTGTAGTTCCTTCACAGAGAACCTCCAGATGATTAATATTTTCTTGTTTAACCCACCTCATCTTATGTATGGTTTGTAAACAAACAAACCATGCCTATATTGATTCTTTCTTGGCTTTTTCTTTCTAAATATACACAGAAAAATTCACAGAGTACTATACTTATAGTAATTATTATATAAAACCTGCCATGTAAGATATTAACATAAAGCTATGGATTACAGGTGCTACATGAACACATAATATGGTTACCTTGCTATATCCTCTATCTAAGTTGTTTCTATATATGTCAGCCGTCTTCCCGGGTATTTGAAGTTGATTTGTGGCTTAGTGTTCTATCTGCAATACACATTTCTAGTGGGGATTCCCCTAAAGTTAGTGTGCAGCCATGTAACCACTTACTAAATGAACATCATAATCCTACCTGTCTTTCTTTGTTTTCTATTGCAACTTTGGAAGGAAAGGGTTTATTTCATCTTACCACTCATAGGTCATAATCCTTTGCTGAAGGAAATCAGGGCAGGAAGTCAAACAGGAAAGTGGAGGCAGGAACTGAGGAAGAGACCATGGAGAAATGCTGTTTCCTGGCTTGTGCCTCCTAAGTTTGCTTTTTGTATACAAGTCAGGACCACCTGTCTACAGCGATCTAGGCCCTCCCAAATCAATCAACAATCAAGAAATGCCCTACAGACTTTGCTACAGGAAATCTGATGGAGGCATTTTCTCAAGTGAGGTTTCTCTAGATCTTGTCTGACAAAAGCCCATGTAGGGACACTCCCTTATGTCACTGTTTTCTAAGTCTCATATCTAGGGCATTTTGCAAACTGATCCAATATTCTGTCTTTCGTGGGTCTAAATTCTAGAATTACATGGAGTATTTTGCTATCAAGAATCATCAGTCTTTTTTTGATCTAACTTTCAGACTCATTCTTTGCAAGGATGTCCACACCTTAGTCAGACCAATGTTGACCCACACATTCTTTGCAGGAACCCCCCAGAAACTGTAGTGCCCTCCTCGCTGGGTATGAAAAGCACTGCTGATGGTTGCCACTATCTCCTGGTTCCATTAGTGTCCACTCAGTGTCTCTATCTTGAAGTCATCATGTCCTCCTTAATACTTGCTGTTTTTTTTCCCTGTAGGGGAAACTTTGCCTTTATATTAATATCCTGTTCCTCATCAGATTTCCATTCACTAGCCTGGACCCATACTTGACAAATGACAAATGTCAGAAGATTGGTTCTATTCTTGTTATTCTATGTCTATTCAAGTATTCCTTTCTTTTATTTGTTGTTATTGATATAGGCATAGACTAACAGGTTTTGTATTAACAGTTTGTTCTCTTTAATTGATATTATTACATGAGGGCTCCTGTTGCTTCAAGATTGACTTTCAGATCACCCTTTGAGCTTCCCCCTTTATCCTTTGATTCTGAGTCATTTTTGCCCATTTCCATACATTTGGCATAACTAGACATTCCAGATTCATCCTGTACTTTCCTTGCCACAGTTCTGTCTTCAGGGAGTTTTGAGCATCTGTTTCAGGGAGAAAGCATTTAGAAAGGAAGGCCAGGGCTCTACTGGAGATCTGTCTGCTCAAAATTCAGACAGATCTCAGAAACACAGACATATCTCCACACCACTCCTATGACCACACCTTCCTTTTGCATGGTTTCAGTCGACAAGGGTCAATGAGTAGAAATTTTAGATGGAAAATCCTAAAAACTAACAATTAAAAGCTTGAAATAATTTATTATAGAATGTTTTTACAAAATTATTAACCTCTTACAATGTATCTTAATTTGTAAATTACACTATCATTGAAATTTATGTATATGACAAGCAGTAATATAGAGGTCAGTATTATCCTTGGCTTCAGTTGTCCTCTGAGGAATCTTAGGGCATATACCTAATGAATGAGAAATTTTGTAGATGCAAGCCCATGCACGCTCAGATGTAACTATTTCTATATACATGTGTACATATATGCCTTGAGATGAGGATACATCCAATTCCAATCTCATCCTAAGATTTTTTTTCTAACTTGCTGACTTCCAGTATTCCCAGTTAATTCAAGGCACATGTGCACGAATGCAGAGTTCATTTCCCACAATGAAAACTGAGAAATACCCTGTGCCCCTCCATGCCTGTGGGCTTTCTCACTATAATCATCCCCCAGCCACATCATCTTTCCAATCTATACTCTATTTTCCTTACTTCCAGGTGTGGCAGAAATTCTGAGTGGCCCTTCTTCAGTACCTCCGGTCCTCCATGCCCTGAAGCGAGGAAAACAGAGAGCTAGGTGCAGTGATGGGGTCTCAGCAGGTTCGGGTACTTCCTACTAAGCCTGTCAATAGGAGTTCTGCCCAAAAAGTCATTAGGTGGAAAGAGAATGTCAACCCTTGCAAGTTGTCCTCTTCCCTCCACAAGAACACAGCACATACCAAAGATAAATAGTAAAGAAAGAAGGACACAGAGCTACTGGTTTAAATTTACATTTGGTTTTGCTTTGCTTTCAAGCTGTCTCCTACCCTGCCTCGACTGGCCTGAAACCCAGCCCTTTTGCCTTACCTCACAAGCTCTGAGACTGTATACACATTCCTCCAGGCCAAATTTTCTCATTAAAATTTATTTAAAAATAAATTCAAGTAATAAATGTGGCCACAAGCAAAACCCATCTTCTTGCTCATTGTCTTTTCCTGCTGTCAAAAACTTCTGGAATAAATTAAAAATTCAATAATGAAGCACTATTTCTGTCTGGCTTGAAGAGGATCCCTTACAGTTTTGAAATTACAATACTGTACCATAAAAATGCAAAATAAAATTCCTTGGACTTGCAATAATAGATAATGTGAGAATAGAGACTAGTCTAACATCATAGGATTTCCCTTCTTAGAACTATCAAAGCTCATGGTAGAACACTTGTCTAGGATAGACAAGGCCATAGGTTTCATCCCCAGCACCACAGCAAATAAATAGGTAAATAAATACAGAAATATTTTAAGAGCAAAGAATTGGAAGAAAGAACATTCAATAAAACTTTTAGAATTCTTTATAGACATCTTTGAAGGAATATTCCACAGATTGTTGTCACTGTTCTGCCCTGCCCCACTTCCCACATCTCTCAATGACCTTACACAAGAACATAATGTGTCACAAGTCAGATTTCCTGACGTCCCAAGAGTAGAGATTGACCCATCTAATTTATACTGCTTCTATGCATGATTGAATTCCTATGAGTCACTGCCATCCTCAGGAGGGCAAAGTTCAAGGTGAAGATATGACAGTGACACCAACCACCATATCGCTAAAACATGTTCAAGCACTTCTAAAATCTGCATTCACTTATGTGCAGCTATCCCAGAGAAAGATCAGAAGCCAGAACAGTGCACAGGCCCAGCTTCAGTCACATGACCAGAAAGGTCACTCTACTGGCTAGCTTTTATGTCGATCTACCATGTCTTGAGTAAAGACATGGTAGATCAACATATGTAAATTTGCATATTTATTTACATAAAATATGTAAATTTATGTAAATTCCTGCTTCACTGCTTTTGATAATGAACTGCTATATGGAACTGTGAGAAAAATCAACCCTTTCCTCCTCAACTTGTTTTGGTCATGGTGTTTCATCACAGCAATAGTAACTCTAACTAAAACAGGCTCTTCCTCTGGATTTTCCCTGCAAGCAAGTCTCTCCATTTCCCAATGCACAGGAGACACAGTCAAGTCAACAGAACAGCTTCTGGCAAAATGTCCCAGTGTAGAAGGGGCTATCTCTGCTAAAGCAAGGACTGTAAGCATGAAGTTGACAGATAGTAGTCAAATGTGAATGTAGTAACTGATGTGGCCACCACAGCATTTAGCTAGACTTGCAAAGTATCTTCCTTGTCAACTAAGTTATAAATCCCCAGCAGTCAGTAACTGAAGGGTCTCTGAAATCTGCTTTTGCCAGTACTTATTCTGTTTAGCAAACAAATTATAATAGCTTATTTATAAAGATGATTAACAAGAATGTAAGTACTACTTTCCTAGAGAATTCAACTTGAGTACTTTGTTTTTGGTTTTGTTTGTTTTTCAGTGCTGGGAATCAAACCTATGGCTTTCCTGCTACTATCATACCACCAGGCTACATCTTTACCTTGAGCTGAGCATCATTTTATTAGCAAGAAGATATTCAGTGCCTGTTTGTAGCATCATAGTCTCCAGTTCTAGCTCAGTCCTATACAGATGCTATACCCATAGTGGTAGCCTCATGGTCCTCCAGCAATGTATGGGCTCTTTCTAGCTTTCAACTCTCATCTCCTATTACAAAACTCTAGCAAGTTAGCCTCTAACTGTTCTAGAACAGGCAAGAACCTGTGTCCTCTTCCCTTTTTATGTTATTTGACAAGATCAGTTTTTGTGGCTAACTCTGATTATGAATTTTGAGGCCACCCCACCTGTAGTAATCAGATCCTCCCCTCTTTCTCAGGCTTATGCCACTACTCTTTTATCTGCATCATTATTTCTTTATTTATTACATTCAGTCATTACATTTATCTGCTTTTTATCTAACCTAGGCCCATTAGTGTCAGCTCCCTCAGAAGTCACCTGTGTGACTTCTGGCTTTACCATGCCTTTACCATGGCTTTAGCATGCCTTGTACTAAATATTGTAGTATTCAATGAGAAGGACACGAAATTTGTTGAGTGACTAAAGGATTGCCAACACCTTTTCTGTGACTGTTGGTTGGACAGAAGCTGGGGGAGATTTAACTGCACTTTCTCATATTTCTCCTTTTTTGTGAAAATACTCTTTACTCTTAGAGCTTTTATTGCTTTTACTGGAGTTTCATTACATTGTTATAAGAGAAGCAATTCCTTTAAAAGGGGCACCATCGTGAACATGTCTTTCATTAACAGCGTATTATCTCAAAGGGTAACTAAGAGCTCTCCAAAGAAGGTTGCTGCTTGTAAGAGCCTCTAAATAATTTTGACTGATTAGGCATCTTAATCTAGTTGCCAGTTAATTGTGTTTGTCTGTGATTAGGAATATGATTTTCACCTGCTCCCCCAGCGAAGCCTCTTGTTGTTTGGAGAAAGCCAATCTCCCATCCCTCATATCTGCAGTGTACTCTTTGAAGCTGTTTGCCCAGGGGATGAGAGCCCAGCTATCACCTGGAGCCAGAATCTGGGGAGAAGGAATCTCTGTCAAGCCACCTGCAGACTCACTGAGAAAGATTCCTACACCCACTGGCAAACAAAGAGATCTGAGGACCAGCCTCCTGTCGCACCCCTTGCTCTGTGCCCTGATTGCTACTTCTGATGAGAAAACGACTCAGTTGCTTTGTAGTACGAGTCACAATTTAGTATTAAGAGTTTATTAGAGTAGGGTTTCTCAGAGCATATCTATCTGCAATACCAGATTGTCCCTTGACTTTCAGTTTGCTACACAATGATACCTTTAAACAAACAATGAGAAGAAATCACCAGCCAAATGAAAGTGCACAAAATACAAGGACTCATTACATGTAACAAGTGGCTGAAGTCAAAGGACTGAAACTGGAATTACTCCCAAGATGCCCCCTGCTTGCTCCTGCTTTCTATGCTGCCTCTACTGATCTGGTGGTGGACACAGAGGTCTTCTCATCCACAGACAAGGGCATCTTAAAGGAGCAGATCCCTGTCTTTTACATTTTGCAGTTTTGTCACTAGTCTTAAGTTTAAAGGGGGAAAGGAAAATAAGATATGCAACTAAAACTGTAACGGGAAAAATTGCATCGCTCCTGAGCACCAGCTAACAGTGTGCCATATACTAACAATACTGACATAACCTTGGAAAAACTGGGATATTTGCTGGGACAGTCAGATCACCACCTCCAGAAGTGCAAATGTGGATCTTGTGGTATCTCTAGGTGTGTTTGGGGTGAAAGGGCTGGAGGAAATGGGGAAGCTTGCAGGTTAACATAACCTTCCAGTGACCCGATTCTCAACCACACCACTGAATTCTTTCTTCAGCTGCCAAATATTTAAACCCGTTTTATTAACCATAGCTACTCCTACACATCAAATAGTTCTCTTTCTGTTCTACCGATGAGAGACTGAAGGATAGTCTGGTTTGGGGGCATTTAGGAGCGCTGGCAGCATCAGGCACAGCTGTACCAAATCTGTTGCCCCTGGCAGCTTCAGTGGCATCAACCCTCTGTGCGGCAGCCTGTGAGACAGTAGGCTCCCAGGCACAGTCCACTTCTGGAAGCTGCTGTTTGGGCGTCTTGGGAAATCAGGATAGGTGGTCAACTTCTGATTTCCTAGAAGTTTAAGGACAACCTTTCTACCCTACTTTCACAAGGAGCCATGTCCTCGGTGACCTTGAAATCTTGACTGTGTTCTTTCTGTTACTTCTACCTCAATCAAATAGTCCTGGTGGCAAATTTCCATACATAGGAAATTATATAAACATCAGCACTCGCACCAAATACTACCATTCTAAGCCAGACGTTATTATAAACTTCAGATAGAACTTATAATTGTCGTTTGCTATGAGATTTGGCACACAGACAGTGGCTTGAATGATATGTCTGCGATTGCTTACTTAAAAATGCAATCAGCCATGTTCTCAAAGTTTCTTAAATAATGTAACTATTTCTCTCTAATTTCGGAATTTCTAAGTAGCAGTTTTGGAGTTTAAATGATCTTGAACTTTACATATTTATACATTTTCTCAAAGCTGAATGTCCATACATAGTTGTCCTTCCACACTTTTGAGTGGGAACTCTTGGTAACATAGAGTGTAAGATAGTGATGCTATCAGAATTGACAAAGTGTGGAGGACTGCACAGAGGAGAAAACTGAATTCTCTTGTAGATTCTTTTTTTGATATAATGGACTTACAAAATATATTTAAAATAGTATATTGCATTTGAAATGTTGTTATATTAGTATAGCTTTTTAAAGGACATGGATTTGATGATGTATTTACTACTATATTAAAAATTTAATATTATATAATACCTTGCAGGATATTTCTGTATGTATGTTTCAATTTACTTTAGAAATGACTTCACCAGTAGGTGTTCCTACTGTGTCTGTTTGTTTTGTTTTGTTTTGTTTTGTTTTTCAAGAGGAAATAGAATTAGAGCTGTGAGTGACTCACCCAGAGTCACAAACAAGAATCTTGGTTTCATTGATACCTGTGCTTTCTCTGTAATCTACACCATGAATTCAGCTTTACACATACAATGGAATGACTCCATCTTCCGGTGAGCCAGCATGTCTTTCCTCATTGCTGGAAGGACTTCGGCTGACTTAGATTTCAAGGGCACTCCACTGAGGGTTGAAGATGTGGTGCAGCATTCATCCTGTGCATATGCATGTGTGTATGGATGTGTGTATGCATGTGTGTGTGTATGTGTGTGTGTGTGTGTGTGTGTGTGAGTGAGTGTGTGTGTATGTAAGCATGTGTGTAAAGATGCATGTGAGAGCATGTGTGAGTGAGCTTGGCAGTGTGATATAAGTGGGTAAGCGTGTGTGTGTGTGTATGTGTGTGTGTGTGTATGTGTGTGTGTGTGTATGTGTGTGTGTGTGTGTGTGTGTGTATGTATGTATGAGAATGTGATCATGTATGTTTGGGTATGTGCTAGAGATTGCTCTCTCTATATGCTGGACAAACATTTGACCTTTACACTGTACTTTGAAAGAAATATTTTTGCAATAATGCTCTCTATGACTGAATGCCAATAACACACATAAGGACATAGAATGTAACTATATTTATCCTATAAATCCTCATGGCAATATATACTTCATGTCGTTTTTCAAATTCCTTCCAAAGGAGATTTTTCTCAGTGGATCTACAGAGGACCTTGGGAGACTGCACTTTAAGAGTCCGGGAATTCTATTCCCTAGCCAAAGGATGTGTTGTTTCATCATATTACAAGGACTATTTATGTATATATTTATTGTGTGGAAGTTAGAAGTATTGCATGTGTATATGCTGGCTTGGTACATAAGGAGGCCAGAATTTGACAGTGGGGATATCTTCTTGAATTGCTTCTCCCTTTATCTTTTGAGACAGAATGTCTCACTGAACCTGTAGGTCATTAATGGGCTAGACGAGCTGATCCATGAGCCCCTGGAATCTTTCTGTTTCTATCTCTTTTTTTTTTTTGTGGGTGTTCCTGATTAAACTTGGATTCTTGTGCATATATAGCAAATGCTTTCTTTACCCACTGAACAAATTCCCCAGCCTTGTGTTTTTTTTTAAAGAGGGATGGAGGTAGAACTGGGCTGATAGAGTGGTCGCCCAAGCAAAGAGCCCACGATTCAGTCACCAGCACATCTGGGAGGAGGAGAGCTGCTTTTGCTTCTTTTAAAAAAAAAATTAATTATTTATTTTTAAATATTATGCATGTTGGTGGTGTGTTGGTTCCATATATGTTGTGTGAGGGTATCTGATCTCCTGAAACATTAGTTACAGAGAGTTGTGAGCTGCTGGGTGTTGAACCAGGGTCCTCTAGAAGAGCAGTCAGTCCTCTAAACCACTGAGTCATCTCTCTAGCCCCCTGCTTTGCTTCATAATTCCTAATTATATGTAAGATAGTGAAAACTTCTAAGAAAATAATCTTGTTAACTTTATCTATCACTTTTCTATAAAGTAGATGTAGACTGGGCTGCGTCTCTGATAATGAGTGTAGAGATCATTGGTATCCAGAAGGGTTGTAAAATTCTAGGCTAGCAATTCTTTGTAACTTTGAATGCGTTCCCAATTTAATTTTTAAATTGTACATTGATTCTTGAAACTCTTATGTATGATTAAGGAATCCTGCCATAGAGGATCACACATTGCTTGATTCTGTTTGCTAACAAATGTCTTTAACAGACAGTGTATGAGGGAGTACCCTATAGGCTGCTCAGACCTGGGGGACAAGAACTGGGATTATTTGATGAAAAACCTATACCTTGATAGTAGTGTATACAGCAGAATATACTAAACTGAACTGCATACTTTTAACAAGTGGACATTATTGTATATGAATTTTATGTCAAAAGTGCAGTTACCTTAAAAATTAGAAAGAAAAATCAATCTGGAAACACACACAAATAGAAGATCTGGTTTGAAGCTGAAAATCAGCGTGGGTGGGGCAGCACAGTCAGGATTTCTCTTCACCGATATAGTCCGCCCCTGTGGTAAATAGATCATCTGACCCCCCCTCCCCCAGAGTATTTCATAGAAAAACATTCTGTTCGTAAGCTTTTAGAACAACAGATAAAATGCAAACATCAGAGCTTACTGAAAACGAATTCACAGATACTTCTAAAAGAGGTTTTTTGTTTGATTTTAGTTTGCCTAAAGCATTGTGTAAATTTATTTTGGAGCCTTAAATGAGATTTCTCCTCTCTGTCTTCCCGGAGTGAGGAAGCGCCTTGTTGGTGGCTCATGCTCATTTTCTCAGTTTTATTAAGGAACGGCATCTAGGCTTCAGGAATTCCAAGGAATTGAAACAATGGATAAGCTTACCTTCAGTCAACCAAGTTCAACATGATGTAGTCAACTGCAAGGATGGGAAGAAAATCTACATAGCATGTTCTCTTTGTCCTGTTCTTAATGAGCTGGCCAATCTATTTTTATCAAACATCCATCCCTTCATCACTCTAAGACTTGAGAGATTTCAGAAGAACTGAGGCCAATGTTCAGTGATTTTATATAAGAATGGAGGCTGAAGCAGCTTTAAAAATAGGGTGTAGGAGAAATTTTTCATTGGTAGTGGATATTTTTTTCTCCTCCCCACATGAAATAAAACAACCTTATGAATAAGCTTATAGGAATGTAACTCCTGACTGTGTTGTGTGGGAAATGCTTACTACAGGAACCTGAAGAGTAAGGGCTTTACATGTCTGCCTCCATGGCAGCCAGACTGATTTCATTTAAGAGTATATGTGACATATACCAACATGTGGAAATCAGATCTGAGGACGGTGGGGTATATACCTAACATGTTCATGGCTTTGAGTTAAGTGTGCAGTACCACTGAAATAAATGAAAGAAAACACACACACACACACACACACACACACACACACACACCAGAGCAAAACAAAACAATACAACTAGAAATGCTAAAGTTCTTGCAGGTGTGGCCATCCCATTGTAAATAGAGATATCACAGGTAGGGGGATGGATACATTCCACTGCAATAGAGGTGGAGTGAATGTTTGCCAGGGGCCCATAAACATCTAACTTTCCTTCCTGTCTCAAAAGGAAGGATTTTCCTAAACTTCATTGTGGTAAATTTTCTAGTTGGAAACATTTGTCAGAAATGAAAATAAGACTCCCTGTAACATTAAATGATAAGCCTTATCATTCATTTTGAAATCTGGAAGTTTCCTCCTCCTTCTCCTCCATATCCAAATAAGTAGTATGACAGAGTCAGAATGAAGAAATTTCACTCATTTTGGTTATTGCATGGGTGTCCAGTTTGCAAAACTTTGTCATTTTTACTTTGGTGCAGGGGGAAATAATTTAGCTGTCTCAAATAATCAGATTTTTTCTTTCTTTCTCTCTCTCTTTCTTTCTCTTTTCTTTCTTTGTCTCTTTCTCTCCATTATTTGTCTGTATTTCTTTCACAACAGAGCTTCTCTATGTAGCCCTGGCTGTCCTGGAACTTGTTCTGTAGATCAGGCTAGCCTCAAACTCAGAGATTAATTTGCTTCAGCCTCCTAAATGCTGGTTCTAAAGGCATGTACTACCAGGTTTCTTGACAGTCAATTGGATGGTTTATATTTTTCCACTTTAACTTATTTCTCTAAAATAAGATAATATATAAGGATTTCTCTTCTTTCACCTGGCTGTAGAATCACTTCTGTAAACATAAAAACACTATTAATGAGAACTAAAACCCAAAGAAAGACAGACCTCTTTTTACGTTTTCAAACCAACAAACAGAGCATCATGAACATTTGGGCTATAAGAAATTTTTACTGTTGTAAACATGTGTGCCATGATTACATTCTGGATTTCTTTTTCCGATTACAGAAAGTTAATTACTAGAAAATGGTTTAACAGTGCTTGTCTTCTATTCTGGTGTTATTTAGACTTTTAAAGAAAGGTTATATCTAGTTTTGGAAGAGACTGCCTCCTAATACTTTTTGATAATATATTTGAATCAGATGGATTGAATGCCCACAAACAAATATCTGTGGTATAGTATCAGCTCATTAATTACTGACATGTTCTTATTTATAGTCTAATTTGAATTTAGAATTATAGAACTTTCTAGAATTGCCAGATCATTGAACTTTGCCTTGAGGTTCTGAACTTTAAAGCAATTATTTATCCTATGAATTTATTTCAAAGTATTAGTCAGTAGAAAGTATTATACCAAGATATTTATCAAAAATTATATTTTAACAAATATTGTTTCTACTTGAAATAATATGATTTAGCTCAGAAAAAAAAAAGAACAAAAAGAAGAAGAACGTTGAATTGTAGGATGTAGTCAGTTTGGGCTACTTTACTGAGTCAGATCAAACACAGGCTCCTTGCCCGGCAAAGTGGACATGCTAAGTTGGCTCCAGAGCTGATTTGTGGAGTCCATTATGGACTTCACAAAGTGTTCAAGGTTGCTTTTCTATTCACTCAGCCAGAATCAATAAATCTCTCACTTGGCTTCTCTGCTGTACGCGTCGTTCTGGTTAATCATGTATGTATGAAGGCATAGCACATTAGGCTTGGAGAGTTTTCTGATAGGAGCCAATTTTTAACCACCACACTGTTGAAAACTGGAAACAAAGGAGAGCACTTCTGCCTACTCTTAAGGTGTGCTATCAACTAGGAACCACAAATAATTCTGCTGGCCAATTTCCAGAGCCAGAAATAAAGGCAGGGGAGAAGGGGAGAAAGCCTTCTTCCAAAGTTGTTCTAAGGAATCACAACATCAGGAAAATCGTTAATGGAGAGACACAAGTACCCAACAAGCAATGGGAAAACAGGTCTACAAATACAGACACAACTCCCTGCCTTGCATATGCACATGGGGATGCTTCCTAAAGACTGAGTGCCAAAGTTCACATCTGTGTGGTAAGTGGAGAAGAGCTGCAGCCAAGGAAAGTAGTCCCTCCCTCATACTGCCTCTTTTCTCTGGATTATTGTATTTATATTATACTCTGAAATTAGAGGTTTTTATAAAGGGAAGTCATACCATGCACTTTGGAGGCTTGTAGTCAACTAAATGCTACCCAAGACCACTGAGGACACTGTTCGGAGTATCAACAATGGGTCTGCTGCCTTCCTAGGTCTGTCTTGCTCCTGTAGCTCAGTTGCTTGTATGACTTTGGGATAACCTGCTTGCTTCTTCCTTTATGAAATAGAGTGTACATATTAGATGCCCTTTTTGTTGTTTTCTGGTTTTGCTTTTTTATTTGTTTGTTTTGTTTTGTTTGGGGGTTATTTGTTTGTTTACTTGGTTTTGTTATGCTATGCTTTTGGTTTTTCAAGACAAGGGTTTCTATGTGTAGCCCTGGCTATCCTGGAACTCACCCTGTGACCAGGCTGACCTCGAACTCAGAGATCTGTATGCTTCTGCACAGCTCTACAACTATCTGTAATTGAAGTTACAATTTAACGATGGTGAATCATTTTTCTTTTAACAATAAGTTTAGAGATTTATTTGATTATTATTATTTTTAAATGTGTGGAGGTGTTTTGTCTGCCTGTATGTCTGTGTGCCATGTAAGTGCGTGATGTCATCAGATGCCCTGGAACTAGAGTTACAGATGGTTAGGAACTGCCATGTGGGTGCTAAGAATTGAATCTGAGTCCTCTGGAAGAGCAGAAAGTGTTTTTAAGCACTGAGCCATCTTCACGTATTATAGAGTTAATTTTAACGTGTGCAGTTCAGTAGTTTCCACTATACCCATGTATGTACATCTGTAACCACCATAAGTATTAAAATATTTAATGATCTGTCAAAAAAACTTATAGTCACTCTTATTTACCCTAGACCTGACCCTAAAAAATGTTAAACTAACTTCTATCCCTCAGTTTTGACTACATTTAACACTGCACATAAATAAATGCCTGATTTTGGTGATTGCATTCTCTCAATGCAGTGTTTTCAAGGCTGATATATGTTGGAGCAACACTTCATTTTGTCAATAGTTCAATAACCTTCCTTTGTATGAATACAGTACATTTTATTTGCCACTCATCAAAAGATATGTTATCCAGCAAACAGCTCAATGGTCTCTACTTGGGGCTATTATAAATGATACAATTATGAACATTTATGCACAAAAATTTTTCTTGTGCAGATTTACATTTTCAAGTTTCTTAGAATAGAAACACCAGCTATATGATGACTGTGTAGACTCTGAGCAGCATTTGGACTGTTTTTCAAAGCAGCTTCACTGTTATAAATGTACTAGCCATACATTTCATTTTGGGTTTTCATTTCCGGTACTTATTGATGCTTGTTTTGTTTATGCCTGTATTTGGTTTGTTTGTTTGAAATAGGGTCCTCACATAGTTCTGACTGTTCTGGAACTCACTATGTAGACCAGGCCAGTCTCCAGGGCTGGGATTAAAGGCGTGCACCATCATGCCCAGCTATCTAACATTTAAAGAGTAGGTTAGACTACATAAAATGGGCTTCCATTGCTGAGCCACAACCTTCATTCAGCTTCCACAACCTTCATTCTCTGCACATTTGACAGAGTCTCCTAGGTTGTCCCCTCTCAACCAGGGCAGTAGCTTTCTGTTTTCTATCTCTGTGAATGGGATTACCCTATGTTAGCAGAATTACCTAGTATTTGTTCTTTATGAATGGCTAGTTTCACTTAGCACAACATCCTCAAGACTCATGGACACTGCAGCAGCATCAAAATTTCTCTCCTTTATAGGCTGAATAATATTCCTTTGTATAAATAAACCCCACTGAGTTAAATGTCATTAAGGTTCCGGTAGGAATCCAACTTTATTATTTCACATATGCAGATACAGTTGTTTGAATATCATCTGTGGTCCTCTAATCCCTAATGCAGATAAGTATTGGGATTTAAATTCCTTTATTATTTCAAACTCTTAAATGTCAGAAAAGAAGAATCAAAATGCTGTTGCAAAAGATTTGTTTTAGAAGTGACCATAAGTACTCAAGATAAACAAAAACAAAAAAGCAAACAAAACCATTGTAGTATTGTGTGTAGTATTGAGCATTTTCTTATGCTTTATAGTTTTTCTATTTTTACTTTACAATAAAGACATAGATAGCCACAGCACATGGACACTAAAAGAATCTGTAACTTAGAGGAACCTTTATTTATCATGATCATTGTTGTGATCATAAAAAGAGAAAGAGCTATAAGAATATGTTCTGGTGAGGTGTGGGGAAAGGGGGTGCCTCGGTGGGCCCATGCCAAGGCATCCCTTCCCCCTGAGGGAGCAGACACACGCCAGTATAGTATAGAATAGACTTTATTTAGGGCATGGGGAGGGGAGTTAAGAGGGTAGTGGAGGCAGAGAAAGGCAGAGAGAAGGAGAGAGTAGAGAAGTAGGGGCCAGCCATGACCATGTAGAGAGAGGGGGGAAGGGAATGGGGAGAGAGGGGGAGCAAAGGTGCAAGGGAGAGAAGCAGGAGTAAGAGAGAGAGGAGGGGGCAGGCGGCCCCTTTTATAGGGCCAGGCCTACCTGGCCATTTCCAGGTAACCATGGGGAGGAGCAGATCTGGCTGCTGCCAGGTATCTGTGGGGGTGGAGTTTAGACAGAATGCTAACAATCATTACCAGCACTCAACTATAGTGACTTTCATAAAGAACCAATGAGCATATTTAAAAAAAAAAAAAAAAAGAATTGTGAAAGTCACTTGTGCATCTGAGTTGCCAATAGGTGGCACTAGCCATTAAGTCAGTATTACATTTGCTTATACAGTGTCCTGAAATTAATAAACTATAAAAAATCTCCCACTGAAAAGATAAATCACCTTCAGGAAAGACACAGATGAGCGGGATAAGATGACCCCATTTCCCTCCTCCCAATGCAGTTAGATTCAAATCAGTGGTCCTCAAAGACAGGTAAGCTGATTGCAACAGGGACATGGGTACAGATTTAAGTTGTCCAAACATTCAAGAGAAAAGCTTTGGTCCTGTCCATGTTGTCTCTGGGGATCCCAGAACACCATCACCTCCCCCTCTTGGATCTACCTTTAAAAAACATCTGAGAAAAGTAGAAGATTATTTAATATTTTCTTTAATTCTTGCAAGAAGGTAGATTGAATTTCAGAAATGAAGGGTCTACTGGCTCCAGCCAGGATGTTGCCAACAAAACATAAAGGGTTAATCATGAGAAAGAATTTTATAACTTGTGTGCATCTCCTGCATTACTGCCACGGACTGCCTGGGAGATGAGGTTATATAAATGAAATGTGGTGTGTGCGTACACGTGTGCGTGTGCGTGTGTGTGTGCGTGTGTGTGTGTGTGTGTGTGTGTGTACACAATTGATTGTTATGTTGAGAACTTGGATAATTCCAAAGTTGATGTACTTTTGCAACACATGCTATATGTTAGAGTAATACCATATATTGAATGTAATTACTCTGCTTCATTTTTATTTGTGGTGTCATACTACAGAAGTTGGTAGTTAGGCAAATAAACACCATGGCATTATTTAATACAAGCAAAGAAACAAAGAGAATTTAGAAGGCAAAATTAGAACTTATAATAATATAATTTTTCATATTAGTTCAAACTGAAATGGTTTCATGTTACATGGAAATCCTTAATTTGTGTCTTTGGTACCATGTATTTAAAATGGTAGATGGTGAATGCTAACATGTACAACATGAACCATCAGGATGAATGGCTGTTCTTTCTGAGCACTGGCAATATCTAGAAACCTCCTACTGACTCTGCACAGAACACCAAGCACTCACTCCTCAGTGATGTTGCCATTGACTGAGATTTCTACAGGACTCCACTAAACATAGCCTATTTCAGTTGTCTTTCATACTGTTCTCAGGGTGAATAGTTTGGGGCTTTGAAGCCATAAAGCCAATGCCCCTGAGTTTCCCAAACCATCCCATATGTGCCTTCAATTCTGTATGGCTGAATAAACTTCGGATCATATGAGAAACGTCCTAGTGCATGGGGCCCAATATTGGACATAGCAATAAATGAAACCTCGCCTTGTTCTTACACTCAGTTTTGTGAATGTGGATTGCAGGACTAAAACTTGCAGGCTTTTCAAAGCAGAGACAACTTTCTTTACCTACCTTTCACGGTCTGCTGTGACTGATCAATATTGCTGGCCTCTCCTGTCCACCTAAGTACAGGTTCTCCACAAGTGCCACTGCTTCCCCACCTTTGAAACAATGTTAGGGAGATCATTCTATGACAGAAAGTTCACTAGCATTCAATGTCCCCCCCAAAAAAAATGGATGTGATAAGAAAAAATGTTTTACATAAGTCCAATAAAGAAATTATCTTCAGAAATCCTCCCCCTCAGTCAGCAAAATATGGGTTTCATCTTTCAGATTAACTCAATTCCAGGCAAACACATGAGCTAACTTGTTTAAAATGTACCCTGAATTCACTTGCAGTCATATTTAGCAACTTGACGAGCATCCATTGGATGAAAAGTGAAGTTTGACTCCTACCCTGCTCTGGTCAGAACTGTGGTGAGATCAAGTGCGTCTGCTTGAAGAACTTAAGACACAGGCATTGATTGGCTTTGGTCTTGAGTCTCCCCTTGGATTTCACACAGGGATAAAACTTCCTCATGGATTCTAAAGCAGAGTTCATAGAACTTTGGAAAACTCAAATGTGTCCTTGGAGTATGTATGGATTTTTTTCTAATTTTATAGTTTAGGCATATGGGTTAAAAATCATCATAGATATTGTCTTGGTCACAATACTGCTTATATGACCTTCTTGGCTTGTGTTTGCACACAATGGCCCCAGCTAAGCCACTTTAACAGTTAAAAGATAATGAAAAGGAAGGATGGTTAGCTAACATTACCGAGCATCCGAAACTTCACTTTTCAAATAGCTAGAAAGTACTGTATCAATAATAAGTACACAAGATGACTTACTATTTACAATGAGTATGTTAAATAACTCTATGTGAATAGTGTGGGGATGAGTACCCAGGGCCTCACACATTAGGCAAGTGAGCTTCATTTTCATTTCCTGAATATTTTTGTTTTGTTTTGTGTTTTGACACTTGTATCCTAGGCTTGTCTTGATCTCAACTGGCCAAAGTTGACTTTGAACTGCTGATCACCCGGCCTCCACACCCTGCCTACTGCAAGTATCACTGGGCCTGGTTTAGAAGTACTGAAGATTAAACCCAGGATTTCAAGCATATGGCAACACTTAACAACTAAATTACATCTCCAGCCTCCAGGAACAATGGTTTTGTTAGTGAAAGGAATGCTCTCCATACACTAATGAGTGTACCTCTGGCACATGCATAAACAAGTCACAAGAACTTTGTGTTGTTTTCGCATTACTGCTTTGAGACCAGTCTTGTAGTGCAGCCCAGGCTGGCTTTCAAGCCTGAGATCCTCTTGTCTCAGGCCCCAGAATTCAGCCACATGTCAACATAACTGGCCAATTCAAGATCCAAATTCTTATTTCAAATTCCTTGGGGCCTATTACAAAAACAATGAACTGCACATTCATATCTTGGAGAGGCCTGGTACAGTACCCTGCAAGCAGACATTGAAATGTGAGAATAAATGTGAATCTTTTCACTATGAAAGGAAACAAAGTGGAAAAGAGACCTTAACATTCATTGTGTCTCTGTCTGATAGGTTGTAAAATTGTTGTGCTTTTCAGGCCTGGATTGTTCTTTGTTTTAGAACTCAACTTGAGGGATCATGGACCTACCAGAGGATTCATTCAGTCCACGTGGTCCTCACCTCTGAAGTAGACTGTAATATGAATGCTCTGTGGAGTGTAGAGAGGAAGGCTTTTCATAGCAGGTTGGAATAGAAGGTATGACTTTTCATTTTCTTGTAACGTGCTTATGCATTTAGCAGGACTTAGCCCAGGAGGTATGAGCCTGGCTGAGGGAAAGGACACAGCTCCCACCTACTGCCAGTCAATAAAAGCTACTGATGTTTAGGGACAGGAACACCCAGCAATGGGTGACCCTAGACTGCAGGTCAATAGGCTTATGCAGATGAACAACGTTCCAAGCTTCTTACTTGGGGAGGATTGTGACACTGTGGGACTCATAGCACATTGAATTTTGAAAATGCAGTGTCTAGGCCAGAATAACAGATTCTGAGTAGCCACAAATCCAGTTAGGCTGGGATTTCCCTATAGTTTTAGAATCTAGAATTATAGGTAAGGAATAGTGGACTCGTGCATTTCTCCCACTACTTAGTTATTCCTCAGGATTCAGTCCTCTGTGAACTGTGAAGTGATTTATCTACATACAGTACCTCCACTTTTAGGAATGTTGCTACCTAGTAAGATCCTGACAAGACGACAAGGAGCCAGAAGCCATGCAGAGCAGAGAAGTATGTATACTGAGTGTCGGGTGGGCTATTTGCCCTGTTGAGTGTCTGTCTCTCAGCCAGCCAAATGGGAACACCTTGCACTAGACAGTTAATCACACCTGCAAAGGATCCAGCAATCAGGAAGCTGCTGAATAAAGATGTGCCCAGAGTTCTAGACCTTACAATGTTATCAAGAGCACCAATTTCAGCTACTCTGTCTAATAACCTTCGACTTGGTCTGTGAGCTCCACAGGCTTCAGTGTCCCATCCTGCCCTCCTCTGCTCTCCATAACTTTCAGTCTCCATAACTCATGAGTGCATGAACTTGCTCAGTTTGGCTTAAATATCCAGGGAGAGGGGCCTACTTCATGTTCTCTTGTAGCACAGCCTGCATACTTAGGTCTTTGAATAACTAATAATTTTAGTACTTGGTGTAGTAATTTAAGACTTTGGTCACAGTTGTGAGAGGAAATCATGCTAGTTTTCAATGAACAATGTAATAAAAATGGCCCCTGTTATAAAATGGGGGCATTTAGGATCCTGACTTAGCAAGAATGATGAGGTAAGCCATCAGAAAAATGCTCCCCCAATTAGTTTGTTATAATGGTCATCTTATGGTTTAACAATACAGCCAAAGTCATTTTCTGTTTTTAAACAGTATTTTTTGGTTACTTTTATGTGTATGGCTATTTTGCCTGCATGTACACCTCATGTATGCAGTATCTATGAAGGCCAGAATAGAGTGTCAGATCCCCTGGAGCTGGGGTTACAGATGATTATAAGTCATTATGTGGGTGCTGGGAACTGAGCCCTGGTCCTCTGGAAGAGTAGCCAGTATTCTTAACTGCTGAGCCAACTCTTCAGTCCCCGGAACAATGACTTTGACATAAAGAATGGTTTAAGCCAAATTTAAATTCAGGACTTAGGGCAATTAAATTTCATCTATAGAAAGGTCAACATATTTTTAGAGGATTTGGTAGGTAGATACATGAAATGGCTTTAGTGAATACACCAGTGTTCTTAATATAATTGTTTTAATTACTTCTTCCAGTGGGCCTAAGAATGGTTTTTCCTTCTTTATGATTCACTGATAGAAGACATAAATCAATTACTGACCACTAAGATGGCTCTTTATAACATGAAAATCGTAAGTGTCATGCTTTTCTTATATATAAGCATAAAGGTAGCTACATATATTTAAAACAAAAAAATTTTAGTCATTTTTTAAGGGAAAAAAGAAAAAATTCACTATAACTGTGACTACTTTCTGTAAAAATAGTTTTTAGTTGTTTCTGGAGTTCACAAGTTTTAATCAAAATGCTTTGATTGGTTTCCACACAGACACTGGCACAATGTACACCATAAAACACACACCATTTGGACTACAAGACTAGAATATGAAGATCTGTGTTGTCTGTGAGAATTCCTTGGCAATGGGGACTCAGCATCTTGTAGCCAACCAATCCCAGGAGGAGGCAAGTCATTTCAGACAGACATATTCTTATCCAGCACTGGACTACATCCGAAGGAAACAAGAAAGACTTCTGACATCAGAAAACACCTGTTTTAGATCCTTACAGCATCCCTGTAAGCCAGCCGGCAGCTGTGCATCCATAGAGCCTGCTTCGCAGGAGCAGAAGGAATGCCGGCTACGAACAAATCCAAAGGAAGTGGGGATAGACACTTCCAAATGCCTTTCCTTTTTTTCTGCATGCTACTAATGGACCTCGATATTTTTTAGCTGGTCTCAGAAGAAACCTCTAAAACTGAATTTTCACTTTCTTATTCCCTTAAAAATGGATTTTAGATATTTAAAACAAAACAGTAATGGTGAAATTCCAAAGTCACCCCAAACTCTTTTCTGAGTCCCTAGAATTTGTTGAACAGCATATCAAATACCTAAAATGTATTATTTCAAAAACATAATTAATACATCTTAAAAACATGACAGATAACAAATGAACTTAGAACATTGCAGAATATAATGTAACTTTAAAAAAATAAATTAGATTTCTCTATAACACTAATCCTGAAAAGAAATTAGAAAACTTCTATTACAAGATCACAATATCAGTCATAGAAAACATTTACAATTAAATTGAATAAATATGTGAATATAGAGTGGACACTGTAAGAAATTGCTTTCTGGAGATGGTTAAACAAGGTTTTTTAATAGTGTAAGATGGAAATATTCTTCAAAGGGATCTACGAATTTAACATGAACCTCATGATAGTTAATGCTTATTGTTAAGTTGACAGATCTGAGAGATGGGTTTCTGGACATGTTTGTGGACAGCCATCTTGGTTACATTAATCCATATGGAAAGAGTTAATTGTGCCCAGGAGCATTCTGGGGGCAGGGATTCTGTGCCACACACAATGGAGAACATTGGCAAGTGAGCACTGCCCCTCTCTGCCTCCAGACAGTGGCTGAGATGTGACCAGCCTCTTCATGCTCCAGCCACATCCTTCTCTGCTGTGAAGGACTGTACTATGAGTTGTGAGCCAGAAGAAACCTCTTCTCTCTTAGTTGCTTGTCAGAGTATTTTATCATAGCAACAGAAATAGAAACTAAAACATCCCCCTAAAATCTTAGCTTTATTTATTTATACAAGTGTACAAGCAGAACCTAAAACTTATATGCAAATTCATAGGATGCAGACAGGTCAAAACAATCTTAGAAACAATGAACAAAATTGGAAGTTTTACACTTGAATTTCAACACTTCCAGAATTTACTAAACAGATACTGAAACAAGGACTGAAGTAGCATAGACAAGAGAAACACATATATTTTTAGTTGTTTTTTGTTTATTTGTTTTAACTTAAGGATGCTGAGACAATGCCATGAGAAATCATCCCTTCTCAGCCAAATGAGGAATATCCTAATTCTTACATAAAAATCCATGTGCAGCAGACATATCTGTAATCCTAGTGCTGGGGATGCAGAGATAGAAAGAAAACCTGAACTCACTGGCTTCCCAACCTGGCTGAGTTAGTGAGCTCCAGGTTCAATGAAAGACACTACCTCAAAAACTAAAGTGGAGAGCAGCAGAGGAGGACCCTGGATGTGGACTTCTGGTTTCTGTGCTCACATATGCACACACACACACACACACACACACACACACACACACACACACACAAATGCACACACCACAAAAGATATTTCACCAGAGAAGATATAGGAATGGTCAAAACACATGAAAAAAATCTTCATCCATATAACTCCCAGGGAAATGCAAATCAAAACCATGATGAAGTAGATTTCACATTCATTAAAATGGCTTTCTCTTTTTTTATTAGATATTTTCTTTATTTACATTTCAAATGTTCTCCCCTTTCCCACTTTCCCCTCTGAAAAAAAAACCCTATTCCCTCCCCTCTCCCCCTGCTCACCAACCCACCCTCTCCTACTTCCTGGCCCTGGCATTCCCCTACACGGGGCACAGAACCTTCATAGGACCAAGGGACTCTCCTCGTATTGATGACAGACTAGGCCATCCTCTGCTGCATATGCTGCTGGAGACATGAGTCCCATCCTGTGTACTCTTAGGATGGTGGTTTAGTTCCTGGGAGCTCTGAGGGTACTGGTTAATTCATATTGTTGTTCGTCCTAAGGGGCTGCAAACCCTGTCAGCTCCTTGGGTCCTTTCTCTAACTCCTTCATTGGGGACCCTGTACTCAGTCCAATGGATGGCTGT
>NW_022196896.1:34132062-34163903 GCF_008632895.1 Mastomys coucha
ATTTCCAGAGTGATTGTACCAGCTTGCAATCCCACCAGCAATGAAGGAGTGTTCCTCTTTCTCCACATTCTCGCCAGCATCTGCTGTCACCTGAGTTTTTGAATCTTAGTCTTTGTGTGAGGTGGAATCTCAGGGTTGCTTTGATTTGAATTTCCCTGATGACTAAGGATGTTGAACATTTCTTTAGGTGCTTCTCAGACATTTGGTATTCCTCAGTTGAGAATTTTTTGCTTACCTTTGTACCCCATTTTAATAGTGTTTATATATTTGTTTGAATAACTAGGTTAACAGTTGAATACATAGGTTAATATTTGGTTCTCTGGAGTCTATCTTCTTGAGTTCTTTGTATATATTGGATATTAGCCCTCTATCAGATATAGGATGGGTAAAGATCTCTTCCCAATCTGTTGGTTGCCGTTTTGTCCTATTGACAGTGTCCTTTGCCTTACAAAAGCTTTGCAATTTTATGAGGTCCCATTTGTCAATTCTTGATCTTAGAGCATAAGCTATTGGTGTTCTGTTCAGGAACTTTTCCCCTGTGCCCATGTGTTCGAGGCTTTTCCCCACTTTCTTTTCTATTAGTTTTAGTGTATCTGGTTTATGTGGAGGTTAAATGGCTCTCTTATCAAAACAATAGTCCATAACAAGAGTGACTAAGGCTGGCCAGGGGGGAGGGACAGTCATCAAAAATCATTGACAAAATTGTAAAATAAAAGTCCTTCCATGTAGGTCATGTAGAATTGCCATATAACCCAACAGTCCTGTCCAAAGATATATAACCAGAGAATTAAAATATACATCTAAACCTAAACCATATTTGCAGACTACAGTTCCTAATAGTCAAAGGGTGGTAACAATCAAGGTGCCCGTCAAATAGTTAGAAATACATGCAAGAGCTACACAATAGGAATGATTTAGCCACAAAAATGGCTTGAAATACAAGGACCAGGTTTAACAAGGATTACACTTAAGGGGAACATGGTGATAGAGTCCAGATACAACAACTGGCTGCTGATGGAAAATAGTCCATGTATTCCCCAGAAGAGAAAAATCTGTGGAAACAGAGTTGATTAGTCATTTCCAGAGGCCAGAGGATGGGACAGGGGAGTTCCCGAGAAAGACTTTGGCTTTTGAGAGGTTCTGGAATTAGATAATAACAGTGGTTAGAAATTCTTGTGACCACATTGAATTGCACATTTCATAGGAATTAATTACATATATTGAGGCTGGTCATACACATGCACACACACACACACACACACACACACAGAGAGAGAGAGAGAGAGAGAGAGAGAGAGAGAGAGAGAGAGAGAGGAAGAAAGAGAGAAGGGGTGGTGGCCGGGTTGGTTGACTGATCAACTCAGCTTCCTCCTAGGTCCAGATGCAGGGATTTGAGTTTGTCCAACATCTACTACCCCATCTATGATCTGTTAGAGTATCTATGATCTGTTAGAGCACTGGAGTGTGTAATAGTACCAGTCCTACAGATCCAGACCTTCAGGATCTCCATGACACAGGACAACAACAGAATATCAGAGGAGATCCAGTATAGATAGTATAGCAGAAACCAGGATTCTCAAAACAGACCAATGTCTCATTGCAATGAACATTAGCAAGAAAAGATTGTGGACCAAAGGACATATTATGTGACACAACGTAACACACTACAGCTTCCACAACAAGATTTTTTCGATTCTATCTCATTTTATTTTCTTTGTGGGGAGAGGTTGCAAGGGTGGATGGTAGATATGAAGAGATAAGGAGATCAGTGGGATTAGGGTACATGATGTAAAGTTCATAAAGAGTCAATCAAAAGTTAAGGAAGAAAGAAAGAGAGAAAGAAAGAGAGGGAGGGAGGGAGGAAGGAAGGAAGAGAGGAAGGAAGGAAGAAAGGAAGGAAGATGCTCGTATAAGATAGGCTGTAGGCAAGCCTGTATGACATTTTCTTAGTTAGTGATTGATGAGGGAGGGCCCAGTCCATTGTCAGTGGTTTTATCCCTGAGCTGGTGATCCTGAGGTTTATAAGAAAGCAGGTTGAGCAAGCCATGAGGAGCCTGCCAGGAAGAGCAGCCTCTGCATCAGCTCCTGCCTTCAGGTTCCTGTCTTGCTCGAGTTCCTGCCCTCACTATTTTTTGATGATGAACTATTATATGGAACAATAAATAAAATAAACTCTTTTCTCCCCAAGTTTCATTTGGTCATGGTATTTTATCACAGCAATAGTAACACTAACCAAGACACACGGAAATTGCATTTTAAATTAAATTGAAACAATTACTTGTCTTGTATTTCTGAGACTTTAGTTGTATTTGATGTACAAGAATGGGTAGATACAGGTTCTTGAGTTGGGACATTGAAAGATGTAGTCCCAGTGTCAGAAAGACTACATACAGTCTTTGAGGAATCCTCATCAAGTACATTGACAGCTAGTTAAGTAATGTATATGGTATGAAGTGGTCAATAGAAGTCAGGGTACACTTATAAGATGTGGTTCCTGAAAAATGAATCAAAGTTATTCAAGCAAAGCAATGGAAAAGAATTTCAGAAAAGTAGGTATTTGGTACATCATTCTTGCCCAGAGAGTAGAGACAGCTATAGTCTTCAAAGGTCAGGAAGAGGCCTGATCACTGAGGTTCCTAAGCTGCCACAGGAATAAAGTCTCCAGTTTGAAAGGCTAAAAATAAACAACCCTCAAAATGATTTGATTAAAGAACAAAGAGCTTGATTTTTTGAAAAACCTAGAGGAGAGCTAGTTGGAACCAACCTGGATTCAAGTGGTCTGTGTCCTTTCTGCCCATCTCTGGCAGGCTGGAAGTTGGTTGTGGCCACCCGTTGCTCCAAGCTTGTATTCCACTGGCTTGCAAACCAGTAGATAGAGCTGTGTTCCTCACCAGATTTCCACATGACTGGTATTTCACTGGGTGATTAGACCACAAGGCTAAGACAATATTTGTACAAGAGGAGTTACATTTCCTCCTCTCCCAGCCCTAGCCAAACCAGAAGGATGCAGAAGGATGGCACATCTCAAATAAAAAGAGGCAGACTGCCCCCATGCATGACTAGCACAGTAATCAAGAGATGCCTAGGTAATCAAGGGATGATGCCTCGTGGACACATTGATATTGGGCAGTAAATGGTACCAAGAGAAAGGTCACTGATCTGGAAGTTCTTAGGCTAATCCAGGAAACATTATGATTGCTAACATTAGATAGTATCAAGACAAATGAAGAATAATGAACAAACCTGAGTGATGGGGATAGCAGAGTTTAAAAGCTGAATGTGGGGAAGAGTGCTCCCGTGAGAGGAGACCTCAGCTCCACATCAGGTTTAAGGTAACCTAACGAAGAGACCCATTTGCCAAGGTCCAGAAAACAAGAACAGCTCTGGGATAATTTACATATTAAGGGTCCCTTATATGGACTGCTTGGAGCTAGATGTATTTCAGATCCCAAATTTTGAAATACTGGCATATATACAGTAAGTTGTGTTTGATATGATTAGTAATTTTAAACACAAAATGCATATACATATGTACCATATATATACACGTATATACACACATGTAGCTGGAGGTAATTTTATATAGTAACTGCAACCTATCACATTTGGGATCATATGTGGAATATTCTAGTTGTGGCCTCTTGTTAGTGTTCAGCAAGTTTTGAATTATGGAATATTTGAACTTTGGATCCTCAGACTAAGGATGCTCAGACTGCACCTGTGCGGTATCTACTTAGTGCCTAGCTGTAGCTCCTAGTTTAAAGCTCACAAGACCAGAGTGAGCATTCCTGTCACCAAGCACACACTCATTTCAAATTGGCTCCTGCTAAGTGAAGAGATGGGATGATGGAGAAGAACTATCCCCATTCTCTTAAGAGATTGTAAGTTCTAGGAGACTAAAAGTATATGTATTCACAATGGGCAGCAGTGGAGCAAGAAGTACAGATGACCTCTCTGCCCTGACTACCCTAGAGTTATTTCAGAAAGGTAGCCTTGCTCAGGGCGAGACTCAGAACTGCTTTGTAGAATGAGATAAAGTCAAAATGTTTTAAGATGGTGAGAATAATCAAACAAGCTGAATCATAATGGTATCTGGAATCTATGCTCTTATGAAACTTCCTTACCCCCAAAGACTGGGTAGATTGCATGTTGTAGGAACTGGGAGCTATGACCAGCTAGCAAGTGTTCTGTGTTTACCAGGAGACAGGGGGAAGGATCTAGAGACAGCTCACAGCAGTAACCCCCAACATTTTGTACCTCAGGAATGTTCCGTGCTTACTACCAAGTCATTGTAAGAGCCAGACAAAGCTCTACTGGACTTCTTCACTGTACCCTAAAGGTGAGTCACTCCTAAAGCTTCCCCACAAAGAAAGCCCTGGTGTCACCCTGCAGATTTGCATGTAAAGTCAAGAAAAGATAAAAGGGGAGAAGCTGGTTCCGGGTTGGCAAATAGGCTGGACAATCCTTCACCAAAGTCTGCATGGATCCATTGTAGAGGGACTTGCGAGGGAGTCAGAAAAGGCCATGGCACACCAGTACACTTCAGATTGCAGAGCAGAAGCTCTCTTCAGACTGCCAAGGAGCAGCTAGCCTTGTTTCCTTCTACACAAAGTTACGGGATAATCCGTAAGGCAGAAACAAATGAACAAACAAAACACCAGCTTTGTTTAGGACTGAATACTGCCCAGGAAATATGGAGAAGTTCTAACTGTCCTGTGAGGAAATGAAAAACAGGAGATGACATATTCTGCTGGGAGGATGGGAAGGATTGCTTATGTATTTCCATAAGCAATTATAACATCATTAAGGAAATATGAGAAAGTCATTACCATTGCATAAGTACCTGCTAATCTGTGGTTTTGGACGTCATTCAACTGAATTCAGTAGTTAATGTATGGTTTTTCAAATTATACAGAAATTATATTTTTGTTTTGCTAGTTCCTCTTGAGTTTAAATTGGTGATTTCCTTAACCATTCCATTTCTAAATAACATTTAAGGTAACACATGTCATACTGGCATTCTCACTAATAGTGGGATTACACAGTCCCAGCCCTCATAATGAGTGTGACGTTTTGCCGGTATTAATTTGAGCCAGCTGCATAGAAAATATGCATTGCATGCCTACAAATAAGGAAACAGGGAAACATGAAACTTCCTTTCTTTGGTCAGCCTGTATGCCTATTCTCTGTGGGGACCCATTGGGCGGTGAGCAAATCACTCTGTTCTATGTATAGCCTTGTTGATTAGCATACTTCTCTAAAAGTTCCACACCCATGTTTTGCTAGAAACAGCCAGCATTATCAAACAACCCGTCTAATTGCCCTGAATGTTGCACTAGAAGGCGAAGAGAACAGGAAGGACTTTGGAGAATTTTGAGAATTCTCCTTGAATTTGGAGGTTTTTGCAAATTGATTCTGAGATTGAACTTCTCTCAGGTTTAGTCAGTAAAGGCTGGAATGCTAATGGAATTACTATAGGAGTAACTCCTTCCTCTTGTTTGTAGATAGCAGAGGTGTCATGTACTTGAGAAATTCTGGAGTTACATGAGCTAACTCCTTACAGTCCTAAAATTAATAATAATTGTTATTATTTAATAAATGTTAAATATTAATTATCTAATTTAAATAATTAAACAATAATGGTAGTATAGTAAGTATTATTAAAGTTGAAAAAGAACTTTATTTGTTCTGGGGAGTCACCAGTGTGCTTCAGAACTTCTAGAACTGCTTTTTGTAATCATGGGCACATTTAGAGGCCTGTACTCTTCCAGGGTGGCAATGTAGCCAATCTGTACATCTCTGAAACAAGGGATCAGGACATGTTCTTGTGGAGCTTCTTTGTGTTTTCAGACCTAGAGGAAATGATCCCAGCAGATGACAGTAGCCCTGCAGACTGTGACCTGGGATGGAGACATTACCAGAAGAGGCACTTCTTGCCCGTGCAGGAGTCCTCAGTGACCTTCTTGGGCATCATGAAGCCTGCTATTCTTGTGCTACCTAGGGAACTTCTCCTTTGGCAGTTTCTCTTGGTAGAACCCACTTCTTGTTTTGAAAGATTGTGAACTGCTTTTGGGAAGCATACTTGGTCTGAATGTCCACCATCTTCCTGAAAACCTGAGGAAAAATGTATTATTATTTTTTAATCTCAAGAATTTGGTTTCTTTATGGATTTTTTATAGTCATTCAGAAACTACAATTTGATGGTATCTGAGTGACCTGTGACCTGATTAAAATCTGAAAAACAAGTAACTCTAGAAATTGCTCATGAGAAGACTCTATGTTTCTTTGAGGGCTAATAACTTCATCTGACATATCAGGTGCCAGCAAATTGTGTAAGGATCTTTATGGAACAGTTAACACATATGTGCTTCCCATGTGCCAAGCCTTGAGGCAAATGCTTAAGCTCACTTAATCATCATAATATTTCCAATGCAGAAACCAGAAAAACCAAAACACTGCCCTAAGCCACACCGTTGTCTAAGTCTCCACTGGACGAAGAAGCCAGGCAGTATGAGGTCTGAGCTTTGCTCTTCAGTGTGACATGGAATTGTGTCTGTGTGAGAATGTCTCACTCGTGCCCACGTGTCTCTTGCTTTCATCAATTGTAAGTACATATTATAGAGAGAATATTGCTGAGTAGTTCCTTCTGCCATAACAACCAACATCACTTTTCTTGAAGCATGTATGGTTTGACCTGAAGTATAAAGAAGGGATGAGACAGATATGAAAGACATCTGGAGTCAGGACAGTGAGGTCCACCTCTACTCCTGTCTGGATGAGCTGAATCTATCTCTTGGCCTTGAGGTATCCTGAGCTACATACAGGAGCCAGTCCAGATACCTTCTCTACATTCAGGCTGGGAGACTCAAAAATTTCATGGCACAGTATTTAAGAGCTTTACACAGAGTATTAAAGCAGGTGGCAGGGAATAGCGCTAAACCATGCACTGCATTTGGCAGAAGTGCTTCTTGCCTCTATTTTCTGCCCACAGAAGTTTCTATCTATCTCTCAGCTGATGAGAAGTTGTGCAGATATAACAAAATCTTATTTGTGTGATAGAAACTTCTTGGTTCCAAATGCTCAAATGATAGTTTGATATTTAAGAACAACTGGAAAGCTAGAGAGGAAGAAGCAATTCAGACTTGAGCATATCTAGATGAAAACAGGATTTTCAACATCCTTAACAACAGATGGGAGAGAGCATTGCATTGGGGGTTATTACAGTTTATGTCTTTGCAAAATGCACAGATTTTCTGTGTTCTTTTGAATTTAAAATGATGAGATGTGGATTATGGAGAGGTGCAGTAACAATGCATGTCTTGCTTTTAAATGTTATCCAAAACTAACTTTTCAATTTCTTAATCCATTTTACTCAAAATACACTTACATTTCTGGAAAAAGCTATCATAAAAATATATGTTTGTAAGTTGTGTTCTGCTGAAAATCCTTAAGTGTAATTCTTTTGAAATTTAGTGTGTGTGTGTGTGTGTGTGTGTGTGTGTGTGTACATTCACTTGAGCACACACATAGCTGTGTGTGGAGGTCAGAGGACAACCCATACTCAGGCCCCAAGCACAAACCACTGCAAAAAGCAGACTTCCATCTTTTGTGTTTTCTTTGAAAAGGAGTTCTTTCTGATCCTTGACATGAGTAAGAATTTGTTAGTTATTAAAATCCAGAGAAATATCCCAGGTGAAGAAAACCAAGTATTAAAGTGAGGTCTATAGACATCTCACCAATACTTGCAACCCAACCTGTCATTATGGGAGTGGCTTCATCACGATTTGGTTATCAGTTGGATATCTTACTAAGATAATTCCTTTACCCTGAAACACATCTTCCTCTTCTAAAGTGGGGCCCAGGCCTTTTGACCTCCAAGCCCTTCCAGGGAAGGCATAAATGGACATGTGCACTGGGCACACATGTTTTAGAGACAATGTCAGGGAGCCAGCTTGAGCTTGAATTCTGAAAGGAATTGGAAGCTGCATGCTGCTTGGATCCCCTCTTATTCCTGTGTATCCTCTTCCCCAGAACTCTTAACTGGTAGCAAAGCCACCATTCTTTGGTCCTGTTTCTGCAGATCTCCCCTACACCTCTGGTGCTATCTTCCCAGTTCTCTCATCTGATTTCCCCTTCTTCCCCAGGAACTCTTCATCCAGAGTCTCTTTTCTCCTCCTCTACATCTTGGTTCACACTGTTAATATACAAAAGAAAACAAATGACAGGAGTTTAAGGAACAGCATTCTGCTGTCTGTGAGAGGAAAACTTAATTTCAGCTGCATTACTAGCATCTTTCTTTGATGATCTTTGTACTTCATGATAGGGTAGGCTATTATCCTTTGTGTCTGAAATGGAGAGAGATGAAGGTCTACAGCTGACTCAGAGAGAAAGTGAAGGAACCCCCCTCCACCCAACTGATCAAATTGCATTCCTATCATAGGGTGTGGCCAGAGATAGTCATTGAGCAGATAGTCCAATGCTCAAAATCCAGAGCAGAATTAGACAGGCAAACGAGTACCCACAGTACAGTGAGATATGATAAAAACCGATGTGAACTGATTCCGGAGTTAGGGGGCAGGGAAGGCAAGCAAGTAGCATTGTGTTGGGAGGGTGGAGGCCTCAGAAAGTAGCTGACCTTTAACAAGAGATTTGGAACAAACAAGGTGCAGTAAAGATACACAGGGTGCATCCTCTGACCGTAGGGGAACAGGCATTCCAAAACCACATGGTGAGGGCAAAGTCAAAGGCTTGTCTGAGAAACTGAATGTAAGCACGGTGGGAGATGCAGCTTGAAACAAGCCAACCAAAAGATTCCAAGCATCTGCAGTTGGTTAGAGGTGTGGGTGTTATACTACAGGTCACAGGGGGAACTGGAAGGGTTATAAATGCTCAAAGGGCAATGACAATTGTGTGAACTTGAACCGAAACTCTGGTAAGCAAGTAGGAGGAAAATCAGAGGTGAGCTGATTAGCAGTCCAGGAAAAGGATGGTGCGAGCATACATTAGAGAAGGGAAAGCTAGGAACAAACACAGGCCATGTCTGGAAGCTGCTTGATTTCCAAGGTCTACTGCATGGTGGGAGGAGGGCCCACTGCATAGTGGGAGGAGGGCCCACTGCATAGTGGGAGGAGGGACAGAGGAAAAAGAGGCACCAAAGATAATTTCACGAGCTTGTTTTCAAAAGCCATTGTCTCGAGTTTCCAAATAAATGCATAACAATGTCACTGAGCAAAACATGTGTGTAAGTCAAAGAGTGAATTTAGGAAGGGAGAGTTCATGTGTTCCGTTGGGAACTTTCCCTTCGGGACGATTGCCGGGTGTCAATCTGCATTGGGAAATGGTGGCATAAAGCCCATGAAACAAAGCCACGCTTGGAAATCATTGCGTATTTGTCATAGCTAGAGCCAAAGTCTTGAAGGTCCAGGGGACATGTGTAAGGTAAAGAAGAAGAAAACCTAGGCTGGAGCCTTGACAGGACAAGGAGCAAGCAGAAGACTGGAAAGACATGAAAGTCGGAAGAGATACGGAGAGGGTTTGCTGTCTTCACATCAAAGGGAGAAAGGGTTTTCAGGAAGGGAGTGGACAACAATGTCAGAGGCTTAAGGCTGGCTGAGTAAGATAAGGAATGTAAACGCAAGTAGGACTTTGAGATCTGGAATCTGTAGGTAATCCTAGCACAACCTTCAGGTAGGCGGCATGTGTGTTTCGGAAAAGATGAGGTCAGTGTGACACCCCGGGAGCCAATGGCTTCAGAGCCCTCTACACCCTAAAAATGACTGAGACCACCAAATAGTTTGCTTATGTGTATCACAACTATTCATATTAATTACATTAGAAATTAAAACAGAATATGTTTTAAAATAACTACTTACGTGTTCATTTAATAATAAACCTGGGTATGAAGAGGTGGTTCAAGAGTTAAGAACACAACACATACTACTTTTGAAAACAGTTTTGTTTCCCAACTCTCATTTCACAGCTGTGTATAGCTGGAGTTCCAGGGGATCTTAGATTTCTGGTCTCCACAGGAGCTCACATTCAAGCACACACCTCCATATACACATTTACACATACATAATTAAAAAATAATAACACCAAATCTGCATATAATAAAGTTCTTGATAATCTATCCATGAGGACCTCAATACAGATCTCCAGAGTGGAAAGATGTTTGTAAGCCCAGTGTTGTCAAGGAAAGGCTAAGATGAGAGAGAGCATTGCTGAGTTTTGCTGGCCACAAGCCTCTGTCCAGGTTCAGCAAGAAACCTTGTCTTAAATGAGTAGAACAGAGTGTTTGATGTCTCATCTGTTAGGACACATAAAAGCGTGAACATCGGCCTGGGCGCGCGCATTGGCTCTGGGCTGCGGCCAGCTCAGTGACTCCTCGGGCAGCTCACTGCTTGGTCGTCTGGTGCACCGCCGCCTGCATCGCTGCGGCCTCCCCTCATCGCCCCCACCACCAGTGACGCCCAAGGCCGCCTGCCCTGCAGCCGCCTGTGCCGCCTCGGGACCGGCTGTATGATTAGGACACAATCTTCAATGAGTAGGCATATTCCTCAGTTCTGTGGTGTTCTCGGTCACACATTTATGGAGTTTCTGAAGAGCAGTGGAGATTACAGCACGACCTCTATGTAGACAAGTGAACTGTAGACATTCATTACAAGTCCACCAAGAAACCCCCATAAGAGTGGATAACATGGACACAGGCGTGTTGAATTGAAATCCTCAGAGCATTTGACAAGGGCTCAGAGCTGGATGGGGTAAACCTCAGTGCGCTTCCTTTGTGTTGCCTCAGTATTACTGGATTGAAGAGGCACTGCTTCTTGTTTGGAAGTTCGTTTCATTCCCGGTTCTCCCAATTCATACTCAAAGCACTGAAAATTTCAAGTGGAGTATATTGAATATTGAAGTAGACTTCAGGTTGTTTTAGTTTTGTTTTGAATCATTTCTGTATTCAATTTTTTTAATTCTTTCATAACCCTATTGGGTGTTTTTTTAAACTAAATTAACATGGCTCGAATGAACCACCCTGCTCCTGTGGAAGTCACATACAAGAACATGAGATTTCTTATTATACACAATCCAACCAATGAGACCTTAAACAAATTTATAGAGGAACTTAAGAAGTATGAGTTACCACAATAGTCAGAGTATGTGAAGCAACTTATGACACTACTCTTGTGGAGGAAGAAGGCATTCATGTTCTTGACTGGCCTTTTGATGACGGTGCACCACCATCCAATCAGATTGTTGATGACTGGTTAAGTCTTGTGAAGATTAAGTTTCGTGAAGAACCTGGTTGCTGTATTGCTGTCCATTGTGTCGCAGGCCTTGGCAGAGCTCCGGTGCCTGTTGCCCTACCATTAATTGAAGGTGGAATGAAATACGAAGATGCAGTTCAATTCATAAGACAGAAGCGGCACGGAGCTTTTAACAGCAAGCAACTTTTGTATCTGGAGAAGTACCGTCCGAAAATGCAGCTCCGCTTCAAGGATTCCAATGGTCATAGAAACAACTGTTGTATTCAGTAAAACTGTGCCTGATGCCATTGCCTTGGAAGTGGAGCTTCAGATGGGACCTGATTTGTCATACGTAACTACCCAATGTGTCGGCTTACTGAATAAGTCTACTAAAGCTCCACAGGAATATTGAAAACCAGTTTTACCAGGCCACAAGTTTGACAGAATTGCAACTTCTATATTTGGGCTATGATCAACACGTTTGGACACTTAGCAAAAAATTTTTGCTGGTCAGCGTTTAAAATGTGCTTATTATTTGTACCAACTGACCTTTCCTAAGATAAGGTATTGAGTTATGTCATGAAATGTACTCCTGTGCCAGAATATTATTAGTCTATAAGGAATTTTGAAGGATTAGGTGCCAATATACCCAGGACAATACTTGTATATTTTTAGCATCATACAGAACCAAAATTGCAGGAACTAAGAACTCCCTAGACCTTCTATGGTGTATTCCTTCAGTCATTTCAAACACTGCAGGGCTTCTCTCGTTATCTGCCTTCTCACTCTGTTTACATCTCCCACACTTACACTAGAATTCATCAGGTTTGCTTAGCCATCCATTTTTTTTTTAACTAGGTCTTGTGCTGATTATTTAATGTCTCTGTCTTATTTTGTGCTGTTTTGGGAAACCTGTTTGAAAATCAACTTTGTTACAGAAGCATGCATCTTCAATAATGTCTCCAGACAAAAAGCCTTATAGTTAATTCGATGTTTGCACTCAGAAGTGAAACCTAACAGGGAGGGCCTAAAAAAGAAACGAGAAGAGGCTATTATACTATTATATACTTTTAGTAATATATGTTGCCTCTGTCTTGTGCAGAACATGTAGAGTATGCTCTTTAATTTAGTAAATATTTTTAAGACGTAGAGATACATTGTTGTAGCTAACCAATTCTTAAACAAAATTTCTGAAATTTTGTGTTTTCCATACCTATCAGAAGTTTTCCAACTTGTTTGAATTATGGTTTCCTCCTTCTCTTCCCAATCTCTTGCAAAAAAAGAAAAAGTGGAATCTGCTAGTGAACCGAGAAGAAATATTTTATATGCCTTTTGAGCTATGTAGCTTAATAATTAGATACTTTATCATTTGTTTTATTATGTAATCGATAAAATGGCGATGTGTATTAATGTTAATTCAACCATATATTTATACTATCTGGGAATGTGTGGTTATAGTTATGTGGGAGAATAGTTTGTCAGTGTTCACCAGCTTGTAAAAACTTAGTGCGAGAGCTTCAACATCTAAATAAATGATAAAACGTAAAAAAAAAGAAAAAAGCATGAACATCTGTGTACGCAGATCACACTCATACATACCTCTACACATACATACATACATACATACATACATACATACATACATATAACAAATACATTTTAATCAACATAAATAACATTTTTAAGTAAAAAGTAACTAGTTCTCAAGACAAATGAGTACAGTGTAGCTGGGTGGTGGTGCTGTATGCCTTTAATCCCAGCACTCGGGAGGCAGAGGCAGCCAGATCTCTGTGAGTTAGAGGACAGCCTGGTTTAAAAGCGAGGCACAAGACAACCAGGGCTCTATGGAGAGCCCCCGTCTCAGAAAAAAACAAAACAAAACAAACAAACAAACAAAAAGATTCCATAGTCCAATTAATAACTCTTAAATTGCCAACCTATGTAAGGCAATTGCGCATTCCCCTTTTTTCCTGCTGTGAAAACTCAGAAATCCACTTGGGTGTCACAGTCTGTCTTTTCATAAGAAAACACTTGAACATCCTCCTCCACAGCATTAGCATTATAGTGTGTATAATTTATAATCAAATCTAACTGCAAAGTAACAGAAGCTAAAGGATTTGTGTAAGTATATTGTTTTCAATCTCAATAGCAAGTATCAGCTACACCTTCTGACTACAACATTAGGACTAAGTTGGAAAATAACAATTTTCATGCTCTCATGTTCAACAACTCTCTGGTCTTATAGCCGTGAGGCAGAACAGGATCTCATGTAGCCAGGCTGGTCTCAAACTCACTATCTAGCGGACGACAATCTTGAATTTCTACGTCAACCTCCCAAGAGTGTGAGGTTTACAAGCTGAGCCAGAATGGCCAGTTCCTGAAGTCCTGGGGATTGAACCAGAACCTTGTACATATAGGCAAGTAGTCCATTAACCTAGCTATATCTTCAGCCCAACATCAGACATATTCTTGAACTTTCTAGGCAGAGTGAAAAGGATGCTTAAGTATAACATTTAAAGTTCTATCTTAATAAAGAAAGCTGAGACCCAGACGTGATGGCAAGGTTTGATCTAGCTGCTGGGGTACTAGTTAGACTGGATTTTACATATGAACAATGAATGTTTCCACAGTTGTTTAAGATATTGCAGCATTTCTTCTTGATTTTATGATGGGGTATCTTACTGTTGTCCACGTGACCTTTCTCTTCCTAAAATTAAGAGAAAAGGTAGTGAGATGCTCATCACTTACACAGAGAGATCACATCAGTGCTTCTCAGCCAGTCACCCCAGTAGGGAAGTCAGGAGCATCTCCAGGTCTCCTCATACTCATTTTCTGCTGGACAACAAAGTCCAGAGTGATCTGTTCTGGTGTTTTAAAATAATACACCAGAAGATGCCTACTAGAATGGCTAAAATCAGACTGGCAGTGCCAAGTGTTGGCAAGAAACAAGTCTTGATACATTTGTGATGGAAATGGAAAATGATATAGCCACTTTGGAAAACAATTCCTTACTGTTTGTTTTTATTTTATATGTATGTTTTTCCTTGCATCTGTAAATGCATCACTTGCATACAGTACCTGATGAGACCCAGAAAGGTTGTTGATTGCCTGAAATGGGAGTTACAGACAGTTGTGAGCTTACATCTGCATGCTAGGAGATAAATCCAGGTCTCTGTAAAAGCAAGGAGTATTCCTATCTACTGAGACATCTCTCCAGCCCCAGAGACACATTCTTTAAAAGTTAAACATGCACATAATGCATAGACCAGAAATTCAGCCTAAGAGAAATTAAAATGCATCTATACAGACCTGCACACAAACATTCATAGCAGTTTTATTCATAGTAACTCAAACTAGAATGGATCCAAATGTTTGTGATTTAAGGTAAATAAATAGAGTGTGTATTTCTTGGAAGTAAAAAGAAGAGGTCAATACTTAAAATAACAAATGACTCTAAAAACATCACGCTAACTGAAAGAAGCTAGATGTAAAATACTGTACTGTGTGGTGACATTTATGTGACTTAACATACACACATGTACACACAAAGTGTGGGATATTTCCATATGAGTTGTTGTCTGGGGATGGGGGCACACAGAGGCTCCTCAAACATAACAATCTGTTGCCAATGCTCTTGCTTGTCCACCAAAATAATTCTATTAGACCTTACTGTTGAGTGTACCACAGACTTGGGTTAAAGAACACTGAGACTTTTGACCTGGGGGTTGCCTTTACAATGCTAGAAGGTGCTATGCAGAAGGAGAGAAGTCATCAAAGCCCTACCCAAGTTGTACACACCATACGCTATAACAATAATGTGCATGACAAGGCATGCCTACCCATGCAATAACAACAGCATGACTGTTGCAGGGTAACTAACAGCTCTCTTCATGGCTTTGAAGCTGGTTCTGCAGCAGGGAATTCATGCCCCATATTTTAATCCTTACAAAGAAGAGATTTCTGATGATGTCATACTTCTTAGGTGAGAACTTAAGACTTTAACTTTAACTTTGTTAAGTTAATTTTTTAACTTTGTTAAGTGCACATGCTATCCAATGTCCTTCTAAGTGCTTATCTTTATCCCTATAATATTGCTACTTTCAGTCTTTGTCAGAAAGGCTTCTTTTTATAGTGGGCAGTAGTAAGTATGGCTCAGAATTGATCAAAATGAGAAGAATAATTTACTGTGGAGTAGTTGACTGTAAGTGGGATGTCTATTTTACACATTTTCCCCCTAAAGCTTAGAGAACATTGGGGAGAACACACAGAAAGAATGTAAAAGTCAGTCATCAAGGAGTATTGCTCTGATAGTGATAAAAACTGTATGATATTGGTACAGAGACAGGCAGGAAGATCAATGGAATACAATTGAAGATCCAGAAATGAACCTACACACATATGGTCACTTGATATTTGACAAAGGAGCTAAAACCATCCAGTGGAAAAAGACAGCATTTTCAACAAATGGTGCTGGTTCAACTGGTGCAAACTGACCCATTCTTATCTCCTTGTGCAAAACTCAAGTCCAAGTGGATAAAGGACCTCCACATAAAACCAGATACACTGAATCTGATAGAAGAGAAAGTGGGGAAGAGCTTCATACGCATGGACACAGGAGAAAAGTTCCTGAACAGAACACCAATAGCTTATGCTTTAAGATCAAGAATCAACAAATGGGACCTCATGAAACTGCAAAGCTTCTGTAAGGCAAAAGACACTGTCAATAGGACAAAACGGCAACCAGCAGGTTGGGAAAAGATCTTTACCAATCCTACATCTGATAGAGGGCTAATATCCAATATATACAAAGAACTCAAGAAGTTAGACTCCAGAGATCCAAATAACCCTATTAAAAATGGGATACAGAACTAAATAAAGAATTTTCAACTGAGGAATACCAAATGGCTGAGAAGCACCTAAAGAAATGTTCAACATGCTTAGTCATCAGGGAAATGCAAATCAAATTACCCTGAGATTCCACCTTACACCAGCCAGAATGGCTAAGATCAAAAATTCAGGTGACAGCAGGTGTTGGCAAAGATGTGGAGGAAGAGGAACACTCCTCCACTGCTGGTGGGATTACAAGCTGGTACAACCACTTTGGAAATCAGTTTGGTGGTTCCTCAGAAAACTGAACATAGTACTACTTGAGGACCCAGCTGTAACACTCCTGGGCAAACACCCAGAAGATGCTCCAACATGTAATAAGGAAACATGCTTCACTTTGTTCATAGCAGCCTTATTTATAATAGCCAGAAGCTGAAAACAACCCAGATGTCTCTCAGCAGAGGAATGGATACAGAAAATGTGGTACATTTACACAATGGAGTACTACTCAGCTATTAAAAATGATAAATTCATGAAATTCTTAGGCAAATGGATGGAACTAGAAAATATCATCCTGAGTGAAGTAACCCAATCACAAAAGAACACACATGGTATGCATTCACTGATAAGTGGATATTAGTCCAAAACTCCGAATACTTAAGATACAATTCACAGAACACATGAAGCTCAAGAAGAAAGAAGGCCAAAGTGTGGATACTTCGGTCTTTGTTAGAAGGGAGAATAATATACCCATGGGAAGAGATACAGAGATAAAGTGTGGAGCAGATTGAAAGAAAGGCCATCCAAAGACTGCCCCACCTGGGGATCCATCCCATATACAATCACCAAACCCAGACTCTATTGTGGATGCCAACAAGTGTTTGCTGACAGGAGTCTAATTCAGCTGTCTCCTGAGAGGCTTTACCAGTGCCTGACAAATTCATAAATGGATGCTCTCAGCTAAGCATTGGACTGGGCTCAGGGTCCACAGTGGAGGAGCTAAAGAAAGGACCCAAGGAGCTGAAGGGGTTTGCAGCTCCATAGAAGGAACAACAATATGAACTAACTAGTACTCCCAGAGCTCCCAGGGACTAAACCACCAACCAAAGAGTACACATGGCAGGACCCATGGATCCAGCTGCATATGAAGCAGAAGATGACCTTGTCGGTCATCAATGGGAGGAGAGGCCTTTGGTCCTGTGAAGGCTTGATGTCCCAGTGTAAAGGAAAGCTAGGACCAGGAAGCAAGGTTGCTGAGCAGGGGGAGGCGGGAGGGGATAGGGTGTTTTTGGAGGGGAAACCAGGAAAGAGGATAATATTTGAAATGTAAATAAAGAAAATATCTAATAAAAAATAAGCAAAAAGAAGGAGGATTGCTCTGAAACCATGTCTTCTGGTCATGATATGCTCATCATTGCTCTCATGAACTCCCTGAAGTCATGGCTACCTATCCAAGATCCACAAACAGAACCCATCATCGTTTCATAGTGTATAGGGAGGGCCTAATGAGGTTCCATTTCTCACTGAGAGTCTATGGGCAGGCAGTTAATAGTACTGAGAAAGTATTTTCCTTTGTGATGCCACTCCTAAATTGCCCGTGTTACCATGGACAACTCTCAAATCATTCTCATGTAAGCAACCATAACTAAATGCAATGAGTCACTTCTGTTTTCTCACGTATGTAAATATACTACGTTGTGTTTACCCATGCTTCTTCAGTGAATGTTAGGGCACTTGGAATTTCAGTAGGAGTGTCCCAGAAGCTGCAGATGGATTAGAAGATCGTCTCAACAGAACTGTTAAATCTCCCAACTTATCAACAGTACTTTTTCATTTACTTAGAACTTTAAATTTTTCTTTCAATAATGATGTATAGTGTTTTGTTAAACTTGAGTTTGTTATTCTAAATGGACTAATTTTCTTAATTTTATGTGTAAGTCCATGTTTATTTTTAACAGTAGCAAGCTCAATATATGCGGGCCATCTCTAGCTTAAGACAAAAGGAGCAAATGTGAATTCATTCATTCTGAGCTCATGTTTGGCTGGAATTTATTCAAATTCTCTAAAGATCTCAGATGATAGACAAGTCTAGAACACTTTGGGACATACCCTTTTGGCACACTCTCATGGTACATAGTATTGGATTTCATAAAGGCATTTTCATAGAAATAGAGACTGCACTTCAACCATGTACTGTATATTTATACATTATTATATCTAATATTAATAATTAGATATTTAGAAGGACCACTGCAGTGTCCCTCTATCATCTTCTCCTTCCCTCTTACACACACTTTTAAAGTTCCCATATCCAATATTAGCAGAAGCAGAAATAGCAACATAGCAGCATGCTAGCAGCTTCTTCTAAGTGCTTAGCTCCAGAAGCCAGCAAGGTCATGGGGCCAAAGGCAACATCACAACTAACACACTGCCCACAGGAATGGCCCAGCCATTCAAGCCAAAGGCTACCTCTCTGCGTCCATGCATTTGCTCATCTTCAAAATGAAAATGATAGCCACCTGTAAATAGCCCATGGTACCCACACTCCAACAGCAGACAATATACTGTCATACAAAACAAAATCTAAAAGCTTCTGGGCTGAAGGTAGGGTCAATGGTTGAGGACATGCTCAGTGTGCCAAAGGCCCTAGTTCAATCTCCAACACTGTCAGGACAAAAGAAAAGAAAATCTAGGAACTTCAGCTTATATTTAGTTATGTAGCGCTTGAAATTTTGTTCTTGTTTTTGCTTTATAAGTGTATATGTTATAATATAGTAGCATATTTACATACTGCATGTTAAATTAACAACCACAACTTCTTGGTTTGTGTTCAAACAATTCATTTTCTTTTATTATTATTTTGTTCTCTCTCTTTCTCTCTCTCTCTCTCTCTCTCTCTCTCTCTCTCTCTCTCTCTCTCTCTCTGTGTGTGTGTGTGTGTGTGTGTGTGTGTATGTATGTGTGTGTGTGTGCACTAAGGGGGCTGAGCATGTGCCATGGCACAAATGTGGAGGCCATAGACAATTTCATAGAGCTGGTTTTCTCTTTCCATCTTTTCATGTGTTCCTGGGATCAAACTCAGGTTTCCAGGTGACCAGTGTCTCTACCCACTGAGCCATCTCACTGTCTCTCAACTAGTTTAACTGATAAAGGCTATTAGATTAATTCATTGCTTGGTACAGAGAAATGTTAGTTTCTCAGGGAATGTTAGTTACCATCAAAATGACATTTATGTAGCTGCTGGTACATTTATGAGCTTGGTGGTAGAGCTCATGCTTTATATGAGGTTTACACACTTACATATAGTTTTCATTTCTTCTTTTCTGTTGCTGTCAGTGAGATTAGGGGGCACACTAGCACAAAAGATAAAAAGTATCAGAGTGAATCTAATCTATTATGCCAGCCGTAAGGATCAATGCTCTTACCATTATCACTTAAAAGTATGGGAAAACATTAAAATCCAAGAAAGAACAAGGCATTCCAACTTCCACGCCCTTAGCAAGCATTTAGCAATTCGAAAATTATGTACTGTTGAACTCCACTTAAGTTGTACAGAAGCTATTTGGTTTCTCCCTGTCTTCTTTCTTCAACCCTGGGACTTCGAACATGCTAGGGTCCTGCTCTTCCACAAAGCTCCACTCAAGTCCTGCTCCAGGTTGTTAAAGCTCCATACAGTGAAGCCCAGGATCTCTGAGCTGTGGGAACTCCAGACATCTCTGAATTCCTCCAATTACTTTGGTCCAGGATTCAGGCGCCTACTCTGGGCCTGGCGCTCGCCAGGTCAGCTTCCCTGCCATTCTTTGCAAGAACTGTGTGTACAGCATCAGACTTACTTTCCCAGAAGTGCTTCTGGGAGCAGAGTCCACACAAAGGGACTGTTAAATGTGCTTCCCTCCCTTTTGGCTCAGCTGGCTCCTGAGCCTCAGCTCACAGTTCCTATCAACTTTTCCCAAAGGATCCCTGGACTCTTGCAGGAGCCAGCCGGTCCCTGGGGCAGGAAGTTTTGTTTACACTGTCTTGGAGCCAGGTGCTCATCCATAAAAGGGAAAAGAGTCCTTTAGGAAAAGGGCTGGGTGCTTGGAAACTCTTTAAAAGTGAAAGCCCCAAGGCTGCTGTCTGTCGTTCTGCACTTTGGCTTGAGACAGTTTTTCTGTACATAAAAGCATGGGCTGTGGGGATTGGCTGAACACTACAACTAAAAACCAACATCCAATAAACAGAAAGTGTGTAGAGAATGCCATGGGAACGCTCAACACTGCACAACTGCACCAAATTACTGTTTGTTTGTTTGTTCTTGCTTTTCCTTTTCTGTTGACATAGAGGTCACAGGTAGACATCAGGTGTCTTTCCTCAATCCCTGTCTTTTTACATTTCCATTTCCATTCTGTTAACAGTGCATGGAAGGTCAGAGGACAACTTTCAGAAGTAAATCCTCTCTTTCTACCATGAGTTCAGAGATCGTGCTCGTCCAGCTTGATTAGCAAGTGCCTTTACCAGCTGAGCCATCTCTCTAGCCCCACACTGCTATTTCCTGAGCCTTCTGGAAACCAGTTCTGAAGGACCACGGTTCTGGGAGCAACTGTCTCAGTGACGCTTTGTATAAAAAGGAATGGTGGTACAGACTTTGCAATATTATGATCTTTTGGTCTATGGATGGTTGCCTCCAAATTTTCACATGGTGTCTAGCAAGGATGCTCTGTTCTATCTGCTGCAGACACATATGGACAGTGACATACACCACAAGTAAATGTGAGAGACAGGAAAAGGATATCGATTAAGTGGGAGAGAGGGGTTTAGGAATCAGAACTCTCAGGGTGGCTCCAGTCATAACAGATAATATTATTAAGTCATAATATGAATTATTAGAATTTGTATTATTTAATAGCAATTGCATAGTTATTAGGAATTGTTACCAGGTTTTGGGCTAGGGACTTTGCAAATCCAAACTCATTTTACCTTCATAATAGCGTGTTCAGTTTGGTGTTGTCAGAGTTTTCAGTATACAGGTGGTACCAGGCAGTTAAAGAACTAATTTAACGTCAGTGACACTGGGATAGGAACCCTGGGTAGTTAGCCAGCAGTGAAATGGTCATTTTATTTCACTTCTGCTTGTACTTTGTGCCCTTTTACATTCTAAGCACTTGAGATATATTCATATTTTAAATATAAATAGCACAAATAACGAGACAGCTTAATGCACTGAAATAGCCACCGAGGGCTGGGAAAATAGCTTACCTGAGAATGTGTTGAGCATACAAGCTTAAGGACAGTTCAATCCCTAGCATCCATGTAAAAAGCCATGCGTGGAGGCAAGTGTTGTAATCCCATTGGTAGAGATGAACAGGCAGATCCCTGGGGATTGCAAGACAGCCTAGGCAGACTGGTGACTGCAAATCCCAGAAAGAGACCCTATCTTCACTGGCATTTTCAGTGACATCCATGGTTTTCCTCTGGCTTTAACATGCATGTGCACACACACACATACACACACACACACACACAGTAACCCCTCAGTTACTCCCCCATTTATTCAGTACTTCTTGATATTTAGGACCATAACTGGAGATTTTGATGTTATTCTTCACTGGTGAACTCAGCCAGGGACCAGGATTCAATTATAGCACCGCTCTCAACCAGTCTCTACCACATTGCAGAGTGGTTTTCTGTGTGCCTTACGTATGCACGGTCTTCAATGCATAGACCTGGCTCACCAACCTCTCAAACTTCAGCTTGCACCATATTTGTCTTGTGATCTCTGCTGAGCAGAGGGAGCCACTCCCTCCTCCCTATGTGTTCTCCAGGGGGGTCTACTAACCCATATGTGATCCAAGGTGTGCTTGCCTCATCTTACAGGCCAACATGCAGGTCTTTGAGGAGAGATGAGCTTGTACTACTTTGACTTCTCATCCCTTAAACACACCCCCCAAACATGCTACCTATCTGTTGAGTTGATGTGGCAAAGCTCCTCTGAGAAGTCTCTTTCTTCAAAGTGCAGCTGCCTCAGGAACAACACCCCAGGAAGCTGAGAACTGCAAGTATGTAGTTCCCAAAGATTAGAAGTCACTGATGACATTAATTAAAAAAAAATTGAAATAAGATGTGAAGGTTTAGATGGTACAAAGGTGATGAGACAACTCCTTTGATAAGTTGTGTTATGAGGAACAGCAATTTGACAGGCTAATAGACATGGGACTAAGGCTGGAAAGATGGCTCTTGTTATTTTTGTCTAGCTGTTGCTGTAGTTAACATGATAGAGACCTCTGAATATTTACGAGAAGGAAGGAAAGTCAGTAGAAATATGGAAGGAATGATGGAGGCTGTGGAGTGGCTCCCCTGACCATCATATTTCTCAAATGAGGCATCTGGATTTCTTTCTTCATATTCTAAAGCTCTCTCTCATCTCTTGTCAGTATGTATTTTTCTTCTTTTAAAGATCACCAATGACTTCCAGATTGCAGGAACAAGGCTTCTCACTGTAATAAGTGCAAGCTTGATTTTGAGGGGAGAGGCAGAGAAGTCCGGCTGGCATTTCTTTTCTCTCTTTTCTTTTCTCTTTTCTTTTTTCTTTTCTTTTTCTTTCTCTTCTTTTCTTCCTTCCTTTCTCTCTCTCTCTTTCTTTCTTTCTTCCTTCCTTTCCTTCTTTTTTGTTGGTGTTTTGAGACAGAGTTTTCCATGTAGCCTTGTCCTGGAATTCTCTCTGTAGACCACCAGACTGGCCTTGAACTGTCAAAGATCTGCCTGCTTCTGCCTTCTGAGTGCTGGCATTAAAGGCATGCATCACCACCACCCATTGGCATTTTATTTTTTTGCGACATATGAAGTCAAGGCAACAGGGTAGGTAAGATATTTGGAGAAGAATTACATAGATGTTTTAACGGCTTTGTGAAAGGGCTGGAGAGTACGTAGACTAGAGAAGCGTGAGGAGATTGCCAGCAGTATGTTGCACCCTGGGAGACTGGTGTTGGAGCAGTTCCAGTCATCTCTGGCTGCCTGCCTGGGCTGTCCCTCAGCAGCCCTCAGCTCTCTGGTACTTGATAAGGTGGAGAATGTGTTGGGATCATTTGCATTTCAAGCTTTCCAGGTGTAGCAAGGGCGCAGAGCTTGGGATGTGTGCAAGGTTTGCATCATAGGCCACAGGATCCAACCTCACATCAGGACAAGTCCTGGAGAAGGACCCATAAATGGGAAAGAGTGGATGGGAGGGGGAGTGGGAAATGGCCTAGAGAGAGGAAGAGTAACTGTGACAGATCTGAGCAAGCTTCAGGGACAGGGTATGTGTCAGTGAGGAGGATGTTTGAGACTGAGGGTGGAGGTGGAGGCATTCAAGAGATAATATGATTTAGACTTCATAGTCTGCACAGTGAGAACAGGAAGCCAAAGCTAAGCAGAGAAAAAGGTCATTAGGTCAAAGAGCTAAGAGGTCACAGGGTCATGTGTGCCCAAATGAAGGCAAATGTGAAGATGAAAAAGAATGAGATTCCAATGTTTTCCAGGAGCAGTGGCAAGTGTCTGGTGGTGGGCTCAACAGAAGGGTTCTTCAAGCTTCATTGATGAGGGAGGGACAAGGAGGAAGAGAAACTTGAAATGTAGTGATGCTCAAGTAACCAATTACAGTGAATAGGCTTTCAAACTGTAAGCTAAATATATATTATTAATCAGTGCCATGAAAAGTTAGAGAATACTAAAGTATATGATGACCTTTGAATGATAACAAAGGTCTTGCCCTATAAATGACGCCAGGACTTCCCAGAGGGGACTAAGTCCTATCCTGTTTCTCTTCCTCCCTTCATCGCCCACATTAGCCACAGTCTTAGGCACTCTCCAGGGGACATGGCCCTTGACTATTGCTGGTCCTTTCCTCCAGGCTCTAGGTCCTGCTGGTCTCAGTCCTAAATGTGTCATCTCTAGAAAAGGATACCAAGGTTGACCCCCCTCTGAACTTCCTTGGTATTCATTGTCCTCATCTGCTTCTCCTACCAGTTCCCTATGACTGCTAGAAATGTTTTTTACCTCTTCAAGACAGCAAGCACTCATAACATCTAGGCCTTTACCATGTTCACTGAAACACAAACTCCAGTCTTGTGTTACAATCTCAGGACTCGGTGTAGTAAGCATTCGCTAATGTCCACAAAGCACTCACCACTCCAGTATAAGTATCTATCTCTTCTACCTGAGTATCAGCCCCAGAAGACGGGATGATATCCTGTTACTGCCATGATCCTGGCACTTGGCAGAACTCCTAACATGTGCCAAACAGGTGCCCAGTAATCTTGGTTGGGACACCCACTGAAAAATAGAAGCCATAAGATTGATCTAAGTTACCCTTAAAGTACACTAGACCCATCGATCTCTGAAAGCATGGGAAAACAAATAACCGCCCCCCATACATGTGTAACAAATCCCCATAAAGTACAAACAACTCAATGATCCTCCAAAATATTTGAAAACCAACTCCCACAAAGTGGATGAGACCCAGTGATCCCAAAGTACGTGAAAACATAAAACTTCCCGAAGTGTATAAACCTACACCCTTCAAAGCATATGGGATTCAGTAACTCTCCAAGTCTATAAAACACAATGACCAGCTGGAGAGATGGCTCAGCGCTTAAGAGCCCTGACTGCTCTTCCAAGGGTCCTGAGTTCAAATCCCAGCAACCACATGGTGACTCACAACCATCTGTAATGAGATCTCATATACTCTTTGATGTGTCTGAAGACAGCTATAATGTACTTATATATAACAATAAATAAATCTTTTAAAAAACCCACAATGACCCCAAAGTGAATGAACACAACTCCCTAAAGTATATCAGCCCTAATCCCCTAAGTGTGGGATTCAATGACCCTTGAAAGTGTATAAGATCCAGTGATGTCCCTAAAATATATGTGAGCAAAAGACACCCCAATAATTCCCCAAAGTATTTGGGACCTAATTACCTTTCAAAGTGCCAATTGTTACATCTTTAGGTGAATAAAGACCTCATCACTATTGACAAGACAGTAATCACAGCAATTTGGGTTCTGGACTTGCTGTAGTATTTGTAAGGCCCCACTCTGTGCTCAAACCCCCCTCCACCAAACATAGGCCTCACCAGAGCAGAATTTGCCTATCACCAGGCAAGGAATGCGATTCTTAAAATATATGTATTATTTAAAACAATAAGAAATGAGTAAATCCTGATAACTTCTGTATTAGTCATTTTTCTGGGGCTGTAATAAAATGTCACAACCAAAGATACCTTAATAAAGAGAGAATTTGTTTTGGTTTGCAGTCTAAAGAGGTACAAAGCCCAGTACAGGAGGGAGACATGGTGGCAAGTGGCAGGCATGGCAGCAAGAGCAAGGAGCTGAGAACTCACAACTTCAGTAAAAACACAAAGCAGAGACCAAAACTGCAGGTAGAGTGAATCTGTACAGTACTGCAGGAAGAGTGAGACTATACTGTGGAGAGCCGAGCCCAGAGCCCTGAGAGCAAGCGGCCTCATAAACAAAGCCCTCATTTGGCTAGACTTGCTGCCATTGGTTGCTTCTGCATCTGGTAACCTACCCACTTTTGCTACGTAGCCCATTGGGATTGGCTAAGATTGGGAGTACTCACTGCCGAGGGTGGGCCGGGAGGCAGAGCTTAAGTAAGGGCTCCCCAGAGGCAGGAGGGCGGAGCTTAAGTAATGGCTCTAGAGAGGCAGGAGGGGCAGAAGGCAGAAGTAGGAGAAGCAGGCAGGAGAAGCAGGAGGGAGAAGTATTGTTATAAGGTTCCTGAAATAAACTGTAAAAGGAAGAGCTCACTATACAATACTGCAGGTAGAGTGAGTCTATACAATCCCAAAGCCTCAACCTCCCCAAACAGCTCCATCAACTGGAAACCAAGTATAGTAATACACAAGCCTGATGAGGACATCTCATCCAGACAACACAAGAGCCTTAAGATTTCTGCTTCCCTCCCAAGAGGCAATCAAGAACAGAAAATAATTTTAAAAATGTAAAAACATGAAAGAAAGTATTTATGGCTCTAAAATAGTAGGCAAAGATAGGTGTCACTCCACCTCAGAACCCTACATTTTTCTACTGCTGTGAGACACTGCAAAACATTCCTAGCCATGAAAACTAGTCACTCAAATCTAAGAACAAATCATTTCTTAAATGTAAGTAGATTAAAAATTTTCTATTTAAAGTCGGAAGATTCAGCACTTATAAACTATATTGGTAAGAGAAAATCCAAAAATGACTTCTCTCTGGGTAAGAGTGAGCTTGTGGGGCAGTGGGCCGGCTCCATGGTAGTCCAGCACAGAGCCAGTCACTCTGCCCTGAGCTCACTTTGTTCAGGAGAAACTGGCTGAGGGGACAGAGCACTGTGTCTCCCAGCTACTTTCAGGGGACATCAGAATTCAGTCAGTTGTTCTTGTGGTCCAACAACTGAGGCTGAAGGAGAGGCTAAAGACTCTTCCATTTTTCATTTTAGAGTCATATGACTCCTAGACATAATTATTATATAATAAAAAAGTGTTTTTCTGATCTTACTTTTATCTGAAAAAGTTTCAACTTCTCAATAAAGATTCCCTGGCTAGGCTTTACCGTAACACACGGAGAAAGTCTATTTTTAGCTTTGTCATATGTGGAAAATGATTTCACCAAGTCACCCAGTGAGTCATTCACAGAACCCAGTGGGACAAATTAGACTTTCTGAGGTTCTACTAATACTTACAGGCAAAGAAGAATTCTTATAAAACCCTCTTGGCCTCACAGTAGGGCACTAGTTAAAAAGTAGTACTGAGAGCAACATACAGGAAGAGAAAGAGCTAGCAACAATCAAATCACGTCATATACTTGCATGAAAATTTCATTATGAAACTCATCATTTTATATTAATATATGCAGATGAATCCCACATTTCAAGTGAGGGTATATTAATATATGCAGATGAATTCCACATTTCAAGTGAGGGGTGCTTCCTTTCTCCATTTGTGAAAATTCTGTATCATTTCCTTTTTATCAAGAATCTGAAAAAGTAAGAGCTATGCCTAATCTCTTAATTTCTTTAAATTACATGTAAAGAGCAAGTGAATCAGCAATACCCAGCAAGCTTAATGTACTGTTTTGGCCAGCAAAATATATATTTAATATATAAATATATAGTTTATATATAAATATATAATAAAATACATTTTATATGCTCAGGAAACTAATATATGTGAGTATATATGTAATATGTATATATTCATATATGTCTTGTATCTATATATGTGTATTTATGTATACATATTATATATACATATAGTTATATGTATGTCTATATATGATATTTTATAAATGTCACAAAAATGAGCTGGAGAGATGGCTCATCATATTAAGATCTTGCAGAGAACTCAGATTTTATTCCAAGCACCAAAATGGAAGTTCATAATGTTCTGTAACTCCATTCCCAGGAGATACAATGCCATCTTCTGGCCCCTGAGCTCACTGCATGCTCATGGTGCAGACACACATGGTACAGACACACATGCAGGAAAAACACCCATAAACATAAAATAAAAAGATGGAGCAGAGACTGAGGGAACAGCCAACCAATGACTGGCCCAACTTGAGACCCATCCCATGGTAGAGAGTCAACCCTGACACTGTTAATGATGCTCTGCTATGCTTGTAAACAGGAACCTAGCTGGTACTTGGGAAGCCTTGTGGGAGGGCTGAGGATAGAATCAATTGAGCTGAAGAGGTCAGGGACACCACAACAAGACCTACACAGTCAACTCACCTGGGCCCAAGGAGGCTCACAGAGACCGAACCACCAATCAAAGAGTATGCAGGGGCTGAGCCCACACCTCCCCACATTTGTACAGATGTGCAGTGCAGCTTGATCTTCATGTGGGTCCCCTAAAAGCCAGAGCAGGGACTGTCTCTGACTCTGTTGCCTGCCATTGGATCCCCTTCCCCTACCTGGACTGCCTGTTTGGACCTCAGTGGGAGAGGAAGTGCTTAGTCCTACTGGGACTGGATGTTCTAGGGTAGGGTGGTATCCAGGAGGGAGCCTCCCCTTCTCTGAGGAGAAGGGAAGCGGTTAATGGGGAGAGACTGAAGGAGTACTGGGAGGAGAAGAGGGAAGAGGGCTGTGGCTGAGATATGCTGTAAACAAAAACAATAATTATGGAAAAAATTAAAAATAGCCAGCAAACACAAATGAGAAAAAATGACTACTAGTCCTGGCTAAAGATTTTAAATGATTTGTAATTTCTAAGGCCTCAAATAATTTATTCAAATCTCTAATTTTTAATTTAATTTAATTTTAGACAAGGTTAGACTGGCTAACTTGGAAAACTCTACACAGACAAGGCTAGCTTCAAACCCTCAGATCTACCTGTCTTTGCCTCCTAAGTGCTGGGATTAAAGGTGTGCATTAGCATGCCTGGTGTGAAATATCTAATTTTTATTATCACCATAAGCATAGCCATAAATGGTCAATAGGTTTGCCTAATCATGTCAGTTTAATGCTGTTCCTGTCTTCAATCTAAAGTTAAATAGTAGAGAGACGTAGGGTATTAAAATGCACTCTTTGTTGTGTACAGAGCTCCTTACATAATAACTTATAGGATGCTACTTTTGCTATCTATGAAGATACCATTATTGAAAAATTCAGAAAAATATTTGGGAGTTTGTAATGGATAACTTCATTCACTGTCAGATTCTGTTTGAATGTTGTCTTGCAACTTCATTGAAAGATCATGTCCTAACTTTTCCAAAATCAGTTGATGGCATCCAAATAAATATATAATTTAACTGTGTGTTTGTGTGTGTGTGCACATGCCTGTACATGCATGTGAATGCCTGTGGAGGCCAGAGTTACCAGATTCCCTGGAGCTAGAGTTTCAGTCTTTTTGCCCTTGGAATAGAACTAAGGTTATCTGCAAGAACAGGAAGCTCTCATAACCACTAGACCGTGTCTTCTGACCCTACTTTATGTTTTAAAAGAAAAAAACTTCTGGGCATAATGGCACATGCCTTTAATTCCAGCACTTGGGAAACTGAGGTAGTTGGAGCTTTGTGAATTCCAGGCCATCCAGAGCTACATAATGAAACCCTGTCTGAGAGAGAATGAAAGAAAGAAGGGAAGGAAACAGAGAAGGAGATGTACATTTATTTCATGCAATATTACATATGCATAGATGTGTGCACATGTACATACGAGCACACACACATGTATATTAATGTTAGCCTTTGTTTTCTTTAACCTTTTGATTCAGAATCCTACTATGTAACCCTGGCTACCTGGAAACTAGCCTGTAAACCTGACTGACCTCAAACTTGAAGTAATCCTCCTGGGAAGTGGAAATTTCTGTTTTTTTTTTTTTCTTAATAACTCGGTTGTGTCATGTGATGCTTTGCTGAGTACAGACACGGAAGAGGGTGTGTGACGTTTAGAAAGAGTATAAATGGAACCCCACAACCCCCCAAAGAGAGGACACTCTTGCATTGTTACCCCATGCAATGCCTCCCTGTTCTTTGGACTTCACTTTGTAGAGAAATGTGCCAAAGAATTTCTCGTGGTATTTCAGCTGCTTCTGCTGATTCATTCCACCACTAAAGATTGGTGTTTGGTGTTTGCTATTGAACTGGACTGCTGGTATTCCTGACAACCAAGAGGGGAGTCGCTCCAAGGAACTACTTCTAAACAGGTCCACAACACCCTTTACCTATTAACTTTCTTTTTCCCCTACCTCTGGTCGATGGGTTACAAGGGAGGTTGAAACATTTAAGCACCCTGAATAGCGTAAGTTTTGAAAACATCTAAGCCTACACTCCTGACTTTCCTCCTGAGTGCTGAGGTTACACGTATTCAATTTTAGATTTTATTTTCTTACAGAACTGAGAGGTTATTTGTATCAAGGTTAAGAAATATGATTTGATTAAGGATATAAATTTTAAAATAATTTCTCTCAATCTTCAGATACAAAGACAAAGTGTATATACCAACTCTTATGATGATAACAGAAGGCTTTTATTTATCAAAAGTCCCCAAGGCACTCGATGAAAGAGATCCTTCCCAAGGGGTTGATATTGGGTTAAATCCCTCGTATTCCAGTGTCCCAGACAAAGAAATTAAATGATTTATCCAAGGAAGAAAAGTTTTCAAATCAGAAAGTTCAACTTGTAAAACAGTGTGGATGCCTAGGAGGGGCAGTAATTTATTCATGCCCATTCAACAGGCATTTATAGAAGGTAACATCAGTCAGTACTATGTGGGACTGCCAAGTCCCACGGACAATAAGCAGAAGGACCCAGGGACAGTGTCTGGTACCAACTCTGTCAAATCCAATGTGTGCAGCAAACTCAGCACACAGGGCATGAAGACTCTAGCGAAGGCTTCTTACGCAGGAGCCTACCTGGGCAGAGTCACAAAACTGGGAGTTTAGACTAAGGCATTTACCTAGATGTGCAAGAGGTATATTTTACAAAACAATTAAAATTAAATATGCAGGCTATTTATGTGTCTATATGTGTGTTCTGAACCACAGAAAATGATTCAAGTTTGTAAGACAATCTGGTTCAGCTACACTTGAATACAGCAAGCAAACTGACAATCTTAGCTTTTGTTAAACTCACTTTGGCCCTGCTTTCAATAATATGTGGGCTTTTCTTTGACAGCGAGGGAAAGCATAACATGAAAAGCTCAAAATGTACAGCTTCTTGTATCAGAAAGAATAGGAGTAGAAGCCTCAGACTTCTTCCTCCTTGATTGAGGACATGGCTGTCCCGGGTCCTCCTAATGCAGCAGAAGCACATTAAAATGCAGGATTTGGGGACCTCCGTGAGACTACATTGTCAGACTGCACAAGCCACGGAGTAAACGGTGGAAGTCAGAGGGCAACTAGAAGGAGTGAGTTCTCTCTCTCCTAAGGTGTGGAACTCTGAGGCTGAATTCGGGTCATTAGGCTTTGTGAACAAGCTCCTTTCCCTATCGACCCATCTTGCCTGACCCTGAAATAACAAATTCCTTGCTTGGGGCTCTAGTTACAAGATGTGTTCAATTTGATAAAATGCATCAAGCTGTACCTTGAAGACATTGCTCTACATGAAATAAACAAAATAAAATGATCCACACTACGAGCAGCAGTCTTGGTTTCACTAGTGTTGGAGGCTGCCGCTACAGCTCTGTGGCTTTCCCTCGTCCCAGAAGTCTAAGCAAGCAGGAGCCTACCCTCCATGCAGAATGAGTAACATCCTCCTTACCCAGCTTCCTTTGCTCTAGTTAAACCTCACAGAGATTCACAGGCCTAGCTGAGGACCAGGAAGCCAGCTCAGCTGACTGATTTTTTTAACTTCCCTGATAACAGAGAGTTCTTCTGAAACAAATTGTTTCCTTTGGATAAGTAAAAATGTTAAAAGATATTGATTTAAGACAGTCTTGCTGATTCATCTATCTGATTTAAAGAGAAATTATTGATCCCATTCTTAATTGAAAATAAATGACTTTTTAGTAGTGAAAAGGCAGTTTATTAGACAGATACAACTGTAAGTATGTTGGTCTAGCATTGATATGAAGTGAAACACTTTAGGCAATTTCTCCCAAGAAACGGGTTCACAGGAAGAGACCTTCATTTATGCAATATATGTTCTTTTCCAGATATACAAACATTCACATTCTAGCTATCAACTCTTGGGCATTTTTTCCTTTTCTTTTTTTCTTTTTTTCTTAATTGAATAGTTTCTTTATTTACATTTAAAACGTTTTCCCCTTTCCAGGTCTCCCCTTCGGAAACTCCTATCCCCTCCCCCCTCCGC
>NW_022196896.1:34163913-34175780 GCF_008632895.1 Mastomys coucha
TATGGAACACCCTCAGGCCCAAGGGCCTCTCCTCCTACTGCTGTCTAACAAGGCCATCCTCTGCCACATATGGGACTGAAGCCTTGGGTCCCTCCATGTGTTCTCTTTGGTTGGTGGTCCAGTCTCCTGGAGCTCCGGGAGTCTGGCCTGTTGACATTGTTGCTCCCTCCACGGGGCTGCAACACCCCTCAGTTCCTTCGGTCCCTTCTCCAATTCCTCCATTAGGAACCCCGCTCTCAGTCCAATGTTTGACTGAGACCATCCCCCTCTCTGTTTGTCAGGCTCTAGCAGAACTTCTCAGGAGACACCCATATCAGGCTCCTGTCAGCAAGCACTTCCCAGCATCCACAGTTGTGTCTGGGTTTGATGACTGTATATGGAATGTATCTCCAGGTGGGGCAGTCTCTGGATGATCTTTCCTTCAGTCTCTGCTCCACACTTTGTCTCCATATTTCCTCCTGTGAGTATTTTGTTCCCCCTTCTAAGAAGCACTGAAGCATCCACACTTTGGTCTTCCTTCTTCTTATGCTTCATTTTGTCTGTGAATTGTATCTTGGGTATTTCAAACTTTTAAGCTAATATCCACTTATCAGTGAGTGCATACCATGTGTGTTCTTTTGTGATTGGGTTACCTCACTCAGGATAATATTTTCTAGTTCCATCCATTTCCCTAAGAATTTCATGAATTCATCGTTTTTAATAGCTGAGTAGTACTCCACTGTGTAAATCTATCACAATTTCTGTATCCACTCCTCTGTTGAAGGATATCTGGGTTGTTTCCAGGTTCTAGCTATTGTAAATATGGCTGCTATGAACATAGTGGAGCATGTGTCCTTATTATATGTTGGAGCATGTTCTGGGTATAACCCCATAAGTAGAATAGCTGGTCCTCTGGTAGTACTATGTCCAATTTCCTGAGGAACCACCAAACTGATTTCCAGAGTGGTTATACCAGCTTGCAATCCCACCAGCAATGAAGGAGTGTTCCTCTTTCTCTACAACCTCTCCAGCATCTGCTGTCAACAGAGTTTTTGATCTTAGCCATTCTTACTAGTATGAGGTTGAATCTCAGGGTTCTTTTGTTTTGAATTTCCCTGATGACTAAGGATGTTGAACATTTCTCTAGGTGCTTCTCAGCCATTCAGTATTCCTCAGTTGAGAATTTTCTGTTTAACTCTATTCCCTATTTTTAATGGGGTTATTTGGTTCTCTGGACTCTAACTTCTTGAGTTATTTGTATATATTGGATATTAACCCTCTATCAGGTGTAGGATTGGCAAAGATCTTTTCTCAATAAGATTACTTCTTAAAATATTGAATTTGAGTAACTTTTCAAAAATCTTTTGTTGTTGCTTGTGTGTTTTTGAAATAGGTCTCACTATGTAGCTCTGGCCATTCTGAATCTCACTCTGTAGATCAGGCTAGCATCATACTCGAAGAGATCCCCCTGACTCTGCTTCCCAAGCGCTGGTGTATGCCACAACACCTGAGTAATCTTTATGATTCTTCCAAAAAATTTTTTACATACAATTCCTCAGTCTGAATTTAAAGTTGAGATTCTTGTTTCAGTCTCTTATATGCTGGAATCTCAAGACCTTCTAAGCATTTATAAACACTATACAAAAGAATCACTTGTACTTGAACAAGGTGGGTTGATTAATTACCTTTAAATAATTTTAGATTTATTTAGTGTGTGTGTGTGTGTGTGTGTGTGTGTGTGTGTGTGTGTGTGCGTGTGAGTGAGTATTTTGTATGCATATTTCTATGCACATGTGCATGCCTGGTGCCATGGAGGTTAGAGAAAGGTCCTGGATTCCCCCAGAACTGGAGTTACAGATAGCTGTGAACTAACATGTAGGTGCTAGGAACTAAACATAGGTCCTCTATGGTAGCAGTCACTGATTCTAAACCACCGAAGCACTATTAGCTCCATGACCAAATATTTGATTAAGCAACTTAAGGTAGGAAGTTTTCGTAAGACTTATTTTTATTTATGTGTACCTGTGTCTGTGTGAGTCTATGTCAAGAGTGGGTACCTGCAGAAGTCAGAGGTCAGTTGTGAGCTGCCTGACTCGGGTTCTTGTAATCAAACTCTGGTCCCCTAGAAGACTAGCAAGGACTTTTAACTAGAACTCTCTCTCCAGACCTGGGGGAAGGTTTTATTTTAGCTAGTGGTTTGAGGTATATAGTCCACCATGGAGGTAAGTGGCTTCATGGTGGCTGAAACATGCAGCTAGGACTCTTCAGGCCTTAGCAGATCAGGAAACAGGGAAAGGACAGGAAAAAGCCAGGGATGATACTTGTCTTCAGATGTACCCCATGACCTACTTGCTCTAACTATGTCCTACTCTCTAGCATTTCCAGCAGCCTCACAACACAATGCTGCCAACTCAGAACCCAGAGTTCAAGTCTCAGACCCAGACTACAACACTCTTCCCTCGGACTCCATAATGCAAAATGCAATTAGTACAATTTCAAAAATCATAGTGTTAACAATCTCCATTCAGCTCAAAGATTCAAGGTTTCTTAGCTTAAAGTAAAACAATAACACCTCCCCCAAGATAAATAATGGCGTGGGACAGATATTTTCATTCAAAAAGGGAGAAACAGAGCACACAGAGGAAATATAACACCAGCTGCAAGACTGGAACCCAGCAGGGGAGCCACGAAGTGCTACAAGTCTATGCTTAACATCTGGGCATCCTTAGAAGCCCTGGCTATCTGGCCAGTGAATACTCTGGACTCTCTTGGTCCAGCTTCAGCAAGTGCCTGTAGCTTTCCTCTGTGGCTGTCCCTAACTCTTTATATTTTGGTGCTTCCATAGCAACTCGGTCTTCAATGCCACTTAGATAACATCAGCTCAAGATGCAGGCTGGCCTTTTTGGACTACAGTTTAAACAGCCTCTATGCCTTTGAAGCTGAACGTAGGAAAACATTCCCCCGAGGTGGTGCTTCTAAAGCAAGATGCCCTAAAGGGTCTCTTTATTTAGTCTCTCTCTTTTTATTGCCTGATGTTTATTCTCAAATTCTTTATAATAACCTTTTAATACATTGCTCTTAAAACTACATATTAGAATTCATGTGAGAAATTAAGCCCCATCCCAATATCATTTCAAAATTTTAAGACTTCATAATTCAATTTTAAACCTTGTAGTTTTCTAATGCATTAAATTCTACTCACAGAAACAAAAACCTCATTATCCACTAAAGTTCTTTCCTACACACTAGAAAATATTAGGTTGAGTGTAATCTTATTTTCTTTTGTGTTTTTGAGACAGAGTCTGTCTAGTAGCTCTAACTGTCCTGAAACTCAAGGTTGGCCTTGAATTTACACAGGTCTGCCTTCCTCTGCCTTCCAAGTGCTTGAATTAAAAGTGTGTAACTCCACATCTTGCTAGGTTAACTATACTTTTTATAATTTTAATGAGATTCTAAAGTACAGGCAATCTGACCATTCAATTCTGCTAAAAATGTCAGGCAAAAACATTTCAGTGGTCTTAATTTCTATTTGTCATAAAAGAGAAATTCTGTGAGCTTTATATCACTATATACCCATTACACATACAGTGCAAGAAACATTATCTTCTCAAAAATAATTTCATTAGTAGATAATAGAGCATTTTATAGGCAATGTTTTGGTACAGTCACACATGACATAATCAACTCTTTAGTTACTTACATGTCTATCAAACATTTAGCATGTGTTTTGTGATAAGAACATTTGGAATCTTTCTTGAAGGTTTTGTGGATATAGAGTGATACCATATTTCCAACGGAAATCAGCCCTGTGTAAAATAGCATGAGCATTGCCTCCTCTCTGACTGTGGCTGACATTGAACCCCTTAATCACCTTCTCCCTCATCCCCTCACTGGCCCCTGGTAACTAATATTCTGCTCACTTGTTCTATGAGTTGAATGTTTTTAGATTTCCCAGATGAGTAAAATGTAGATCTGTATTTCTATGTCTGGCTTGTTTTGCTTATCATTATCACTTCTATCCATGTTTGCAACAAATTAGATAATAAGTCTTCAGGGGCTGAAATTATTCCACTCTGCAATACCACATTTTAAAAATCCATTTACAGACAATTCAATGGGTCCTATATCTTGGCCATGCACCTAGTGTGTACTTAGCAAGTAGAGGGCCCTTGGTTTGGTATAAGTACTACTTTAAAAGTAAGGGGCACACCTTTCTATTATAAATAGTACTTCCTATAGCATATCAAACAGATATCTGCTCTAGTCCATGTATGTTGCAAATTAGATCTTTGATATGTTGATTTCATATCTTTGAGGAAATGGTGTGGCATTGATGGATCATATAGGGAGTCAATTTAAGTTTTGGGTGTTTTTGTTATTGTTTGCTTTTTTGTTTTCTGGGTTGTTTGTTTGTTGAGTACTTTCTGTAGTATTTTCCTTAGCGACTACAGTAACTTACACTAGTAAAGTAGGAGTTCTTTATCCTCACCAACAAACATTTCTTTTTGACTTTTTAATTTACAGCCATTCTAATACAGACCTAATAGAGATGGTCTCTATTGTGAATTTGGATGTGCATCCCCTTGATTAGTGAATTGGGCATTTCTCATATATTTGTTCATTGTTTGTATATCTTCTGTTTGAGAAATGCATATTCAGACCCTTTCCCACTTTAATCTTTAATATTCTTATAATTAGTACTCTTTGCTGTTGAGTTCTTCAGTTCTTTTGTGTTCTTGATATTACCTCCTTTTTGAATGGATTGGTTTTCAAATGCTTTTTCCCATTCTGCAAGCGTGGCCTTTAAGGAATTGGATGAGATATAAGAGAATGTGTTGGAGGAACTAGGTTATTAGTACCTAGTGAAGGCCAGGGACAAAGACTAGAAACAGGAACATATCCTGCTTTTATAAGACTTCAGAAGCCAAATATTTTGCAAACAAGTTATAGAAACAAATCAAGAGCCTAATGTAATAAAAATGGCTGGCAAAAAAAAAATTCTAGTGAGGATGTGGATAAATCCAAATAAGTCTTGAAAATGAGGTTGTTTGTTTGGAAACAGTTCTCAAAGGTTAAATACCATATAACCCACAAGTCAAATATATGTGTGTGAGTGCATGAGTGTGTGTGTGTGTCCAAAAAATTAAAATGTTTTCACATAAGTAGACAGACAATACCCATATGGTAGTGGCCCATGCCTTTCATTTCAGCACTTGGGTAGAGACAGGTGGATCTCTGAGTTTGTTTTTGAGCTGAGGTCTGCCATTTTGCCCAGGAAGGCCTCATATCCCTGCAATCCAGCAGTTGTCTCTGCATCAGCGGATGTCACCACTGTCAAGGCCACATTTTGGGAGAAGTTGTTATCCTCAGCTCTGTCTAAAATCAGCTTTGCACTGCACCAGGAGGAATCCCAAGAAGCACAAAGCAAATACCTCAGCCTACAGAGTTCTGTTTCATCCTGCAGCCAAGCTTCCCAAACTTCTCTGAGTGAACATCGCCTTTGCCAAATGCTGGTTCCGGTGAACGTCAGCCAGCCTGCCAAAGCTTGCTGACCCAGGAGTAGAGCCTTGAGAGCTTTTCTGGTAACAGTTGGATTAAACTCTTAACTTCTGAGAGCAGGCGGCGGCTCAAAGTTCTAAGCTTTCTAGCATAGGTACTGCTAAACGCTTATAACCTAATTAAAATATGCCAAGACCTAGAACATCAAATAATCTTTAGAAGTAAAAAAAAAATCCTCCTTATTCTCTTAGGTTTTTTTTTTCTTGACACATTGATACTAACGGGATTTAATAGCTTTTAGAATTATAGCTTAATACATACCTTTGCTTTAGAGTTCTACAAATTTGAAAATAATTCAATCAAATTACTAAAGGTCGGCGGGCTAGGAGCATTGTAACTGCTTGGTGATGGAGAGCTAAAAGGCTCGAGGCCCTGAGATCCACCTCAAGCACTGTAAATTAAATACCCTCAAAGCTGACCATTAGGCACCAACAGTAAGTGTTGTGAGTCACATTGTCCACTTTTCCTGCAGAAGCGAGGCCCAGGCTAGAAGATCACAAGTGCCAGACCAGCTTGAAAAATATATAATTACCTTGCCTGAAACAAACCCTTAGAGTAGGAAAGAGAACTCAAGACGCTGAGGCCGAGGAAAGTATCTAAGTAAGTATTTAAAACTCCTTGAGTCAGCTCTCCCTTCCACGCGAAGCTTCACCAGTTGCTCTGAGAGCGAGGGAGCCCTACAAGCGAGTGGGACTGTGCTCCTTGCGAGGGTGGGGTGAACACAATAGACTGCTGCGCTGCAGCGTCTGCAGTTCCCAGGGAAAAAGTGCTACAAGCCATCTCTGCCCTGCGGGGCGGCGAGCGCCCGGCGGACAGTTTGTGCCTCGGGGCAAGGACAGGAAGCGCGCGTTTCTGCAGCCGCGGCTGGCCCGAGATAATGCCATTGTGTCCCGGCGCAGCGACCGCTCCCACCGCCGGGCCGCGCTGGCGTCGGGCTCCCTGGCCGCGGGCCAGCCAGCGGTGCAGCCTGCCGAGAGGCGCGCGTCCCCTCCCGTCCTCTCCTGTCCCCTCCCGGAGGCGCGGCCACGCCTCGGCCTCCGCAGGAAACCTGGCCACAGCACCAGACTTCGTGACTTCTCCTTTACGAGCTGCGCCCACCCGCCCTGGCCGGGCTTTTGTTCTCAGCTTGCTGTGTGCCGGCGCGGAATTTTAAAGCTGCAGACCTGCAGGAGCGCTGACAGAGTTATTGCAAAGATACAGTATCTCGCTGAGCCCTGCTGCCAGCACTGAAGCGCTGGGCCCTCTTATCACCTTTCCCAACACCACCTCTTCTGTGCAGCCTTCCATCAAGCATGATGAGAGCCCTCGCCAAGGACGATTCTAGACATATTTAGCAGCAATATTGTTTGATTTCAACTAGATATTGTTCTAAACACACAAAAGAGTTCAAGGCTGTGGCTTTGCTTTTTGTTCTCCGCTCCTCCCGCTTCCCTATTCTTCAGGCTGTCAAGTTTCTCTGGGAAAATGGGATCAAAATGCTTGGCGACATTTCCACAATAAAACACTCACATATATATGAAATAAAACTTAATATGTTTATTAAGATTTCCTTTCTAGTCATGTCCAGATTATAACTCAGATCTATAGAAGTCAGATTTATGTCGACAGTTTCCGCTTAAAACCTTCAACAGATTGACAAGTAATTTAAGAATTCTATTCCTAGTAGAACATTCCCAATAAGATGGAGTACCAGAAAATTCCTTCCCTTCAGAAAGTTCCTCACAGTGAAAAAGAACAAGTGGTTCTTTCAGAAGCCAATACATGATTTCATGATATAGAAGGTAAAGTAGTTATCTCACCACCTCAGATTTCTTTCTTTTTTAAATAATTTATTTTTATTTTATGTGCATTGTGTTTTGCTTGCCTTGTCTGTGTGAGGGTGTTGGATCCTCTGGAGCTGGAGTTACAGACAGTTGTGAGCTGCCATCTGGGCTCTGGGAATTGACCCCAGAGTCCTTCGGAAGAACAGCCAGTGCTTTTAACCTCTGAGCCATCTCTCCAGCAGCCTCGGGTTTGTTTTGATTTTACAAATAGAAAAAAAAAAGGCATAAAACTCTATTATCTTATATTCAAAATGCTGGAGATTGAACCCAGAGTCTTGGGAACCCTATGCAAGCGTTGTACTAGTAGGCCCCATCCATGGGTTGTTAGCCTGTTTTCTCATCTATAAAGGGCAGAGTGGGTAGTGCCTACCTTTTGAGTTATTGGAGATGTTTCTAAAAGCAGTTCCTCTACAACAGGAAAATATCCATTGACTGAAGGTGCTTGCTTACTCAAGGTTTGCTGAGGAAAATAAATATAGTTAAAATGAACTTCCAAAAAGCAATATCAACATGCTTTAGGTATTAGCAGAAAGGGCCTGTGGAAACGAGGAACTGTGAGAAAGAGACTGTGGAACGAGTCTAACAAGAAAGGTGAAAGGAAATCAAAGGTCTCCGAAACAATACTAACAGAAAACCATGACATCAAAAGCCAGGTATCACCAGGCTGTCCAGGATCAGAACAAGCTACTACATCAACGCTGCAGAAATAAAGACAACACAATGAAATAGCATATGATCTCTATGGAATAATTTCTCTTTTTTAAAAAAGCTAATATATTGTTCAGCAGGTGCAGATGGCAACAGGGAAAAGAACTGGGAATTCTAGACACCCAGGAAAACTGCAACCAAGGGAGGGCAGCCTAAGATAGTCTGCCCTGAGCCAGGTCCCCCAGACCCTGCTTCATCAACTGTGAGCTATAGGAAGACAGAATTTTGAATGGTCTCAACGAAAAGAAATAGCAAATGTCACAGTGGTGAGAATGCCAGTCACCTTGACTAGATGTATACAGGTATTGAAATGTTAATACTGAGTCCCATAAAGACACACAATCACTGTGTGCCAATGAAAGTATATATTTTATAACAGTGAGCTGGGATTAGTTAAGGAAAAGCCTTTAGTGGGAACACAGAAATGAGTTCCTGAAGTGCAGCGGCTATGATGTCCTCTGCCTACAGCATGGCTGAATGACCCAGGGAAATGAATGCATCATTTCTCTGATGATGATGTAGCAAGAAAGTCCCAGTGGTCTACAATGACAAATCCATTATCTCTCAACTTAGAATAGAAATTTTAAACACCAGTTTTGGGCAGTAAGTGGACAGATCAGCTTAATTTTCATATCTGTAAGGATATTCTAGTTAAAAGTCATCCATCAGTCTACAGCCAAGAAGACTGTGGGAAAAGGAAGCCACTCCAGACCAATTTCACTTCCATTTATGATAGACAGTGAGCTGTGTAATAAAGGCAGAACAATGGGGCTGGAATGTGCTCCCAGGGCCAGGGAGTAGGAACTTCCTTGTCAGCTTTCTCAGGCTGGGCCTTCTCACTGCCCACCTGCTTGCGGTGGCTGCTAGTTCCCAAGCCTGCTGGCCTAATGCTGTTTGCATTTACCCCTGGAACCACACAAGCTGGTTTCTGTGTGGCAAGTGTGAGGAGGAGCAGAGATGGGAGCACTGAAAGATACCTGGCTGTATCATTTACTGACATGAGGGTCCTGACCCTTGCTGACTTTGATTTCTCCTTTTATTAAGTGGGATCAAAATCCCATTATTTCATGATCGTTATGTGCACACATCTTCTCCAGCTCTGCACTCTAGCCTGCTCCTAGACCTTTATTGCCAGAAGTTTCTTTAAATATATTTTAAGCTAAGTTAATAAATAATATATTAATATTAATATATAATATATAATGTAAAGTGTATGATATGATATAAGATAATGGGTAATATATAACATGTGATATATTATATAGAATGTAGAATAGAGAATATAAAATATAGAAGAGAATATCGAATATAGACCATAGAACATAGAACATAGAACAGAATATACAATGTAGAGTATACAATGTATAGTATATACAATGTAGAATGTAAAATGTAGAATGTAGAATATAATATGTAGAATGTAGAATATAACATAGAATATAGAAAATAAAAATATAGAAAATATAGAATGTAGAATATAGAATGTTGAGTATAGAATGTAGAATATAGAATATAGATATAGGATAGAATTCAGAATACAGAATAAAGAATATATGTGCCCACTAATTAAACTGGTTTTGGTCTCTTCATAGGCTCTTGCCATTCCCATGATGCCATTTGGAGCCGGTGAGCAACTGTCACCAAAGCCCAGCACTTACTGCAGGAGTTTCTTCCCACCTCGCTTTTCCTTTCTTCCTTCCTCCCACCATCTGCTTCTTGCTCATGTAGGCCTGATGCTGGCAAGAAAGTTCCAGAACTGTAAACTCTTCCATGAGACCACTCTTGTTCCCAGCCTGATTTCCTGGAGGATTGAGGAGCATCAGACAATGACATTTCAGCACCTGTTGGAATAAACTTGGAATTTATCCCCTCTCCTCCTCTTTGCTACTGGTTGCCCCTTCGCTCTGACCCCAGAATGATTTAACTGAATGTTGTCATTTGTATTCTGGATGTGCAGAGAACTGGTTGATATTCGTCTGGGCACAGGGTAGGTGAACAGTGTGTCTCTCTGGGTCAGCGGTGGAAAAACGCTAAGGATAAATGCAGTGATAACACAGTGTCTGTGAGGTCAGAGAAGGGGATGCTGACAGCCATGACTGCCAGATTCTGTCTTATGATTTTAGGAGTAGCCCTCTCAAAGCAAGCTCTTATTGCCCCGGATGCCATCTTTGACTTTCTTGTACTGCCCTTCAATTCCTAGAGTTGCTTTATGGGCTTCAGTTTTTCCCAGAGGACTTAAAATTAAAGATATCCACTGATGTCTCATGACTCTTGATCAGCTCTGTAAAACTTTACCAAAAGCAAAGAGGGGTGAGGCAGAAGAGATAGACACTCAGATGAATAGATCATCTATTCAATGAAATGATGCTCCCAGGAAGTACACTGCTAAAAACACATGGAGTGTCCAGTGCAGTGTGTAGGAAGCCACCCCAAACTATGTGTGAACAAGGTAACTTTGCTACTAAATAAAAGAAAACTCAAGATTTCCAGTAACCCCATATGGCATCATGGATTAGTTATCCATGTCAGCTAGGGAAATAACATCTCAAACTATAAATGTAGTCAACACACTGTATTCTCAGCACATCTGAGTATCACACACATGTTCCAAAATGGCATATTAACTTGTAATGCACTCTCATCAAATGAAAAGGATAGAACAGGTCAGCATTACTGTTATGATACAGAAATCCAAGACAACACACTGCCCATCACAGTGTCACAATAGAGGACAGGTGTGGTTGTTTCTTAATTAGCAAGTGCAAGGTTGAGATCCCTTTGGAATTCAGATCTCAAGAAGGAAGAATGGAAAGGTGTGGAGAAAATGAGATCTAAATGTTGCATCTGCTCCAACGGAGACCTTGTCATAAACTCAATATGAGAGTGGCTTTAAGGATTTATGAAACAGTGTTTCTAATATTCAACCTGACTGTCTCAGAGGATGGAAAGGCACAAAGGAAGTGTTCAAATCAGTGACCAGGCCCATGGGTTGTAGGGGTCAGAAAACTCTGCCACATTACCACTTCTTAGCTGTGTGACTATGCAAGTCACTTAATCTCTTTTTTCTCTCTGTTTCCGAATGTGTAAGGTTAAGTAACAGCTCCTCCCTTGCATGATAACCCCTCCAATGTAGGACACTGTCAGGCTACTTCCTGACCATGGCTCATGTTACACAGAAGATAGGAAAGGTGAATGATTATGTTATTAAATGAAACTCATCTGAATTAAAACAATTTATAATGTGGAATTATGTATATGTGTCAACTATGTTTATAGTCATTATGAATATATTTGCTGTCACATCTTAAGCAATTCCAAGGTTCTAAGAAACAAAGACATCTGGGGAATATTTGTATTAAAAATATGGCTCACAACACCCAGAGGAAGCTCCACTCCCAGGAGCTCTGACACACCCAGGATCAGAGGTAAGAAGGAACAAACATCTGTCCTAACACTGGGGTAACTGGGACCAGCAGGACCAGGCACTTAGGAACTCTGCCAGCCTAGTGACTTTGGTTCCTTCCGGTCTGTCTGGGTTAGTGTTCTGAGCAGACCTTGGGCACAAGCTCTGCAGCCAGTCCCACAACAGACAAGAGAAAGCCACACTTCCAGGTGACCCAACAAGCCCAAGATCCCAGGATCCCAGAATCACAGGATCACAGAGGCAGCTTGACTCTGAGGAGTTCTGACACAACCAGGATCACAGGAAGAATAGACTCCAGTCAGATTTAGCAAGGGCAGGTAGCACTAGAGTTAACCAGATGGCAGGAGGCAAGTGTAAGAAAATAAACAACACAA
>NW_022196896.1:34176896-34177269 GCF_008632895.1 Mastomys coucha
ATAGATGGAAAACATCAACATAAGGAGCAAAACTACACCCTAGAAGAAGCTAGAAGGTAATCTTTCAATAAATCCACACAAACCTAATTCCACCTCTTACAACAAAGACAACATGAAGTGACAATTACTTTTCTTAATATATTAATTTGAAATTAATATTACCAACATATCCTAATTGATTGAAATCCAATAATATGAGGAATTGGAAATTTGTTGATTGTTATCCAATGATCTCTCTACTTCAGTAATTGGAGAAATAGGTCCAACATTGTACAATCTATATACACTGCCAACTTGTTTGTTTCTGACAGTGTCTTGCTGTGTACAACATAAGGGTCTTCAAATCTTGCTTCTCCTATCTCAGCCTCTCTAT
>NW_022196896.1:34178240-34204375 GCF_008632895.1 Mastomys coucha
TTAAATGTTAACAAATTCAGATAAATTGAAATCATGTTACTTTTCTTATCATAATGCAATAAAAGTTTAAAAAAATATGAATAAATAAAATATATTCTAAAAAAGTTAAACATAGAATTGCCATATTCTGCATACATTTGCAAAATGATCTACTTTGATCCTCTGTTGCTGTGATAACCATGATGGCCAAAAGCAACTTGGGAAGGAAAGTATTTATTTGGAGTTCACATCCTGATCGCAGTCTATCATTGAGGAGAAATTTGTCAGGAACTCAAGCAGAAGCCAATACAGGGACTATGGAGAAATATTGCTTACAAGCTTGCTATAAATGGCTTACTCAGCTTCCTTTCTTATACAACCCAAGATCATCTTCCCAGAGACACCACCACCCACAGTGTGCTGGCCCCTCCCATATTAATCATTAACACTCCCCCCCCAAACACACACATACATTCTCAGAGGCCAATCAGATGGAGGCAATTCTTCAGTTGAGGATCCTCTTCTCAGGTGACTCTAGTTTGTATCAGGTTGACAAAAAATAACCAGTACACAAAAGAAATAAGGTCAGAGACTGGAAGAAGTATGTTTGCACCTGTATTCATTATAAGCAACATTACTCACAATGCCCAGTATGCAGAAACCACTCAAGTCTTTACTGGCAGCCAGGTTGATGTCTGAGCATGATATCTTCAAGGTTCTTTCATGTCTCAACATGTGCCATAATTTCACTCTTTCTAAAGGTAGTAAAGTATTCCATTGTGTACATATACCAGTTTTGTTCAGAATAATTTTTTAAACAAAACAATCAATAATATGATGCTTTCATACTATTTACCTATTAGTCATTGAATCCTTAACACTGGCATATGATTTTACAGCCAAAGAAAGCAAGATCCACAAAAGTTTGGCTTCTGCCTAGTCAAGACAGGCTCCTTGTGTATAACCAGACACGGGTTCACATTCCAGCAGACACTCTGGAAAACATTTGATTGTTTCTGTAGTCCCAGAAATGGAATCTAGGAATTCACACATTCTAGGCTACTCCCAATTTCCAAAAGCTACACTCCTAACACAAAGTTTATCAACTATCCTTCTTACTGCTCCTTCCTTGCAGTGTCCCCTCAGTAGTCCCCCAACATGTGCACATACACCAAGGATAATGCCCAAGCCCCACTCCATCCTTCCCAAGAATTCTGGTTTCTTTGCTGCATTACCCATGGTTCACTCTGCTGAAATGCACCAACCTCCCTGATTGCCTGCCTCAGGTGCTCAATCATGGCTATGGCCATACCACCAATTGAGCACTCACTTGACATTTTTAGGGTTGATTCAACCTCATAATCATCATTTGCTGCTATGACAGCACCTTTCTGAAGCCCTCAGTGGTGCTATACCAGTAGAGGGTATACTACCCTTTCTCAGCTTGACTTTGGACAGCAAACATCACCCTCAGCACATTGGATGTAGGGCATTGTGCATTCTATGTGCCTCTCTTTTTCTTGTCTATGGCCACAGCCCCAGCAGCTGCCTGCCAGTGGAGACTGATAATTATTGGTTTGAAAAATGTTTCAAAAAGACCAGGTATAAATCCATGGTAGAGTGATTGCCTCACATGCATAAAGCCTTCAGTTTAGTCTCATGATTATACAAAAGTAAAACCAATGGGGTAATTAAGAAGGCCCCAAACTCCTTATTATAAGTTAGTTAAGATATGAACACCTATAATACAGAAAATTTGAGATAAAAAAATGCAGGATAAGTTGTGGCTTAGTATCTGAAACTGCTTCTGAGTTTAAGAGTTTATTATAATTGTAGTTATAATTATTATTTCTCTATGTGTGAGATGCCTGTGAGCTTATGTGAGCACATGTAGGCCAGATATTGACACTGGCTGTATTTCTTTATTGCTCTCAACCTTTAAAGATTAGTTAACTGATTAGTCAATTAATTAATTTTTTGTGACCTACTGTTCACTTTGGAACCCACTGTGTAGATCAGGCAGGCCTAGAACTCACAGAGACCTGCCTCCCTCTGCCTACTGAGTGCTGGGATTAAAGGTGTCTACCACTAAGCCTGGGTTCTACATTTTTTTTGAAATTTTAAAAAAAAGTTTATGGCTGTCCTGTGTACATGTGTGTGTGCACCATAGGTGTATAGCGATCAAGTAGGCCAAAATGAGGGAATCAAATTCCCTGAAACTGGAGTAGAAGACAAGTTTTATCTGACATGTGAGTATAGGAACTCAAACCTGGGTTCTCTGAAAAAGCAACGAGACTCCTGCTCGTCACCAGTTCAATAATTGTGTTATTTAAATAAAGAAATATACTAGATTATAGCCCATTGGAGAGAAGAAGCAGCAGCAACGAGACTGCAATGGGGGTCCTCAGTCAGTGTTTTCCCAGATGAAAAACAGCCAAATCTGAGAAGATTCCTGTGGTTCAAGTCTGAGATGATTCCGGTGGTTCCAAGTTTCCTGTGTACGAAGGTGCCACTGATATGCCACTGGGAGTTGTGAACAGTGTTCCTGGTCCGTGCTCCCTCTCAGAGGATCCACACTCCAGGCAGGAAGGGGAAGGCAGAGCCTGGAGACCAACAATTCTTGATGAAGAGACAGCCCTTGCTTGTTCAAACTGCTTTATTTGATGGCGGACGTGAATCCATATGTCTTACTCAGGGTGAACCAGGGATTAGATACCTTTTGCAGGAAGAAATGCCCAAGAAGTGAAGCTCATTGGCTGAACACGTGGGGCCTATCTAGATACCTCACTAGCATGGAGAACTCCAGGTTTTTATGCTATGTGACTGACTGCCAGGATCCTCTCAGTGGGGTGTCATGGTTACAAGTTCCAGAGGAGGTAGAGTTAGGCAGAGAGTTGGCCCCACTCCTACTACTCTCAATTCTCAATCAGTTTGGGTTCACTCAACCTTACCAGTTCTGTCTGGTGGCATGGTCCACTTGCCCCACATGAAAGTGAATCTTCTTTTGTTTTTTTTTTTTTTTAATTTGGGGAAGTCAGGACGGGCACCTGGAAGCAGAAACTGAAGCAGAACCACGGAGGACAGTGGCTTACTGTCTCTAAGATCGCTCAGGTTGCTTTGTAACACAACCTAGGACTGCCTGCCAAGGAATGATATTGGCTACAGTGGATTGGGCCCTCTCACATCAATCATTATTCAAGAAAAAGCCCTCACAGACTTGCCGATAGGCCAATCTGATGGAGGAATCTTCACAATTAATGTTCTCTCTTCCCCGATGACACAGCTTGTGTCAAGTTGACGAAAACTTCAGCAACGCCAAAGGCATCCAAGATGTGCCACCATGGGACTAGGCAAGGTCCTTTGGGTAAAAACATACCAGTTTTTAGAAACCCTGGCATCCGGGCAGTGGTGACACACGCCTTTAATCCCAGCACTTGGGAGGCAGAGGCAGGCAGATTTCTGAGTTCAAGGCCAGCCTGGTCTACAGAGTGAGTTCCAGGACAGCCAGGGCTACACAGAGAAACCCTGTCTCGGAAAACCAAAAAGAAAGAAAGAAAAAGAAAGAAAGAAAGAAAGAAAGAAAGAAAGAAAGAAAGAAAGAAAGAAAGAAAGAAGGAAAAGAAAAAAGAAAGAAAAGAAAAGAAAAAAGAAAAAAAGGAAAGAAAGAAAGAAAGAGAAAGAAAGAAGGAAAGAAAAGAAAAAAAGAAAGAAAAGAAAAGAAAAAAGAGAGAGAGAAAGAGAGAGAGAAAAAGAGAGAGAGAGAAAGAGAGAGAGAGAGAGAAAGAGAGAGAGAGAAAGAGAGAGAGAGAGAGAGAGAGAGGAACAAGAAGTACCAGAGGAAAGCAGCATACTGGCTGCCAGACCAGCCAGCAGTGAAACTGATTTCCAACCACATTAATTAATTACCAGAAAAGACCTAAAGAAAATATTCAATGTCATCATTAAATAATAAGGTACACTGGGCTGCAGATGTAGCTCAATGGGAGAACATATGCCTAGCATGTGCAAGGGCATCAGTCCTTTCACTGCAAGAACATAAAGGAATTAGTTAAATAGAAGAATAAATATGACCTTGGTGTCTCTTCTAGGTTACCTGTATAGGTAAGGGAACGGGAGAGGAAGTTCAACATTCCTTATGAATGTGGAACATGGTTTTCCTTCAGTGTCTTCCAAATTTTACCTCTGTTTCTTCCTTTGTTTCCTCAAGGACACTGAGGCTCTCACTCCTTGGCAAAAATGCCTCAAAGTCATCTGTAGTGAAGACCAAACAAGAAAACAAGCAAGGAGTGACCACCATTCTGACTTAACCTAACCACACCAGGTTAATTCTGAAGTGAATCTCTACTGGCTGGTGACATGATCTAATGAAGTGAGTTTGATTTAATCATATGCTCATTGAGCGAGGATGGTTAATTAGTGATATTAGAGTTGTGTGACAACATGGAAAAGCCCACCTTCAGAAGGAGTTAGAGCATTTGAGTACAAAATGGCAGCATCTTGATTGACACTATCTTCAAAGCTCTCTTAATCCTCCTGTCTTCAGGAATTGTTTTATGACCCAAATAGGGTCACCTGTTGAGCCTGGTGTCAAGAGGAAATATTCTAAAGCAGACATTACTTAGATTCCTTGATTATCATCATAAAGACAGTATTTGCAGATTAGCCTCTGAAATGCCCCCAGTTTCTCTTGTGATATCATGAAATCGATGCAGAGGATCAGGAAAGGGTTCCTTTACTCTTACGTGAGGCTATATTAGTTTCTTACCATCTATACCATAGGAACAGCTTTCATGTTAGAATCCACAAGTTAATTTTAGCCAATCTGTATTAATAATAACTAAACATTTATTTATCATACCCATTCAAAATGGTTAATATAAAGAAATAAAGAAAATAAATGTTAAGAAAGTAATAAATGCTAAGAAAGTAATGTTTGCTCACTGTTGGTGGGAATGCGAACTGGTATGGCCTGCATAGAAATCAACCTGGAGGTTCCTTTAAAAGTTAGAAATAAGACTACCACAAGAACCAGCTACACTTCTCCTTAGGCATATACCCAAAAGACTATAGACTCTATATACTAGTACAGAGATATTTGTTCATCCATACCCACTACAGCTCTATTCACAATAGCTTAAAAAAAAAAAAAAAAGAATCAGCATAGATGTTTATGTGGTGCACAGACACAAAGAAATTTTGTTCAGTTGTGAAGTAACCCAGGCATAGAAACGCAGATGCTGTGTGTTCCCATTCATGTGTAAATCCTAGGTACTAATTGATTTGCATTGTTTACCATGAAGCATCTATAGAAACTAAGGAATGAAAAGAGGGCTATTGAGATGGGGAATGACATAAGTGAGGGGGGAAATAACAGACTATAGATTATGTGAGAGTAGAGAGGGGATGCTCGAGAGTAAAATGGTTCAAGTAAAACTGGAAGGCGGAAGAATGGGGAAGATGAAGGGGTGAGAGACTCCTCAAAATTGAGCCCCAGCAGCCATGGAGGAGTGTTCCTCTTGCTCTACATCCTCGCCAGCATGAGCTGTCATTTGAGGGGTTTGATCTTAGCCATTCTGTCAAGTGTAAGATATAATCTCAAATTTGTTTTGATTTGCATTCCCTTGATGACTAAGGATGTTGAACGTTTAAGTGTTTCTGGGACATTTTAGGTTTCTCTGTTGAGAATTTTCTGCTTAGATCTGTGCGCCATTTTTAATTGGATTACTAGTTTGTTGATATCTAGTTTCTTGATTCTTTCTATAGCTTGAATGTTAGCCCTTTAGCAGATACAGAGTTGGTGAAAATCTTTTCCCATTCTGTGTGTTGTGGTCTTGTCCTATTGACAGTGTCCTTTGCTTTGCAAATGCTTTTCAGTTTCATGAGGTCCCATTTATTAATTCTTGATCTTAACGCATGTGCTATTGGTGTTCTTTTCAGAAAATCTTTTATGCCAATGAATTCAAGGTTATTCCCCCCTTTCTCACCATGTTCAATGTATCTGACATTGAGGTCTTTGATGTACTTGGACTTGAGTTTTGTGCTGGGTGATAGATATGGATCTATTTGCATTCTTCTACATGCAGAACATCCAGTTAGATCACCATTTGTTGAAGATGCTTTCTTCTTTTCATTGTGAATTTTTGGCTTCTTTATCGAGAGTCAGGTGTTCATAGGTGTGTGAACTTCCATCTGGGTCTTCAAATCTATTTCATTAATCATTGATTAACATGTCTGTTTTTATGACAATACCATGTGCCTTATATTACTATTGCTCTATAGTACAGCTTGAAATCAGGGGTGGTGATAGCTCTAGAATTATTCAGGATTGTTTTAGATATCCTGAGTTTTTATTTTTCCATCCAAAATTGAGTGTTGTTCTTTAGAGGTCTGTAAAGAATTATGTTTGAATTTTGATGAGGATTTCATTGAAGTGATATACCTGGGAGGTCTACTCTTTTTTGAGGGGAGGTGGAAGGGATAGATCTAAAGGAGAGGAGGTCAGAGGGAGAAACTACAGAAGAGGAGGGAGGGGAAACTTCAGTTAGAATGTAATATATGAGAGATCTCAGAAGATGGAAAGATCTCTCATGCTTATGGATTGATAGGATTAACATAGTCAAAATGGCCATCTTACTAAAAGAAACGTATAGATCACATGAAAACTTACTGTTTGTAAACCAGTTTAAAAAATAAAATAGTTTTTAAAGAGTCTAGACTATCCAGACTATCATGCATGCCTGGATAATGTGTCTGTTATTGTCATGAGTTATTAACAAAATTCTTACAGTCACACAGACAGTCCTAATTAAAGTCAGTGAGTCACAAGACAAAACAAAGAAACGCGAATGAGAAAAATAAATTTGGAAGGGAGGAAGGAAGGGGTCTAGGATGTGGAAGAGAGGTGGAGAGGGCTGTGTAGATAAGAATGATCAGAGTGCATTGCATCATGTATGAAACTGTCACAGAAAAATGTATTTTAATATTAATTGTTTTTTAAAAACTATACTCAAAACTTCATGATAGATATTGGAAAATGAGTAATGTGCATTAGAATATAGCTCTTGAATATAGTTTTTTTGGCAACAGCTTATATAATTAGGTGGAAATAAGCAAGTTATGATGGTAGATAATTGAAATAACATTTTTCTTTTTTAATTGAAAATATTTTTATACAATATATTCTGACCATGGTTTTCCCTCCCCCATCTCTTGCTAGATCTGCCACACCTCCTCACTGAGCTGACTCCATACCATCTGTCTCTCTCTTTCTTTGGAAAACAAACATACAAAAAAAAGGGATAAAAACAAAAGCAAAAAGAAACTCAAGAAACATACACACACACAAAAATGACAAAAATACAAAACTGAAAATCATAATATACAAGCAAAAGACCAGTAAGATAAAAGTAGTCATAAAAACAAGGCATTATGAGATAAAAAAAATCTATAAAAATATCATTGAGTTTGTATTTTGATAGCTGTCTACTCCTAAGTATGGGGCCTACCCTTAAGTGCACTTAATATACCCAGTGAAACTCCATTGGAGAAAACTAATTTTTCCTTTCAAGCAGTTGTCAATTGGAGATAGCTTCATGGTTAGGGATGAGAGCTCATGTCTGTTTTCCCCTCTCATCACTGGGAACCATCTGGCTTGAACCTGTGCAAACCTTGTGCATGCTGCTACAGTCTCTATGAGTTCATGTGTGTCAGTATTGTTGTATCTGGACTTTCCTTGGTGTTATCCATCCACTCTTGCTCTTACCATCTTCCTGCCTCCTTTTGCACATAGTTCTCTGAGCCTAAAGGGAATGGACAGGTTTGATGAAGACATCCCATGTAGGACTGATTTCCAGTCTCTCTCACTTTCTGAACATTGTCCAGTTGTGGGTCTTTGTTTGGTTCCCATTTATGTTAAGGGGAAGCTTCTCTGATGACGGCTGAGCATGACCCTGATCCTTGGGTACCACAGATACCATTGGGAGCCATTTCTTGCTATGTTATTTTAGTAAAACTACAATATTTGGTTTCCTTCTAGGTTCCTGGTCTATCTACTCTCAGGTTCTTGGCCACCTGAGCAGTGTCAGGCATGAGTTCACCTAGTGGAGTGAGCCTTAAATCCAGTCGGTGATTGGCTACTCTCACAATGCTTGTGACACCGTTATACCATCATATCATGTAAGCTCACCCTGTAGATTTCAGGGTCTGTATTTGTGTCGGTGGTTACCTTTCTCTTTTGGTGGCTTGCAGATCCATCCCAGTACCATGATCATGATGTAGTACGGATGAAGGCTCTAAGTAGACAACAGGTCAACTTCTCCATACTCAATGAGGTGTGGAAATATTGTCTTCAGCAATAGGACTTTTTTTTTTTTTAAATCAGTTTGTGGAGAACAACCAATATCCTTGGCAACAGCCTGAGTTGTTTGGAGGTTTTCATGAGATCCCTTTGGCCAACAACTCAATTAGATATAATCCATTCCTGGCACTGTAAGCTTTACTTGTTGGCAAAAATGTCTATTTGAGGTGTTATTTGGTGACTCCATTTAGATGTCTTTCAGATATGTATACATTTTAAGATGCTTCTAAGTAGTAGATTACAATATGACTCCTGAAATGGCTTTTAGTGTTAAATGTCCCTTCCTGTATCCCCTTCTTTATCCCTATCTTAGTTAGGGTTTTACTGCTATGAACAGACACTATGACCAAGGTAAGTCTTATAAAGACAACATTTAATTGGGGCTGGCTTACTGGTTCAGAGGTTCAGTCTATTATCATCAAGGTGGGAGCATGGCAGCATCTAGGCAGGCATGGTACATGAGGAGCTGAGAGTTCTATATCTTCATCTGAAGGCTGTAAGTAGAAGAATGGCTCTCAGGAAGCTACGACAAAAGTGTATTAAAGTCCACACTCACAGTGACACACCTACTCCAACAAGGCCACACCTCCCAACAATGCTACTCCCTTGGCCAAGCATATTTAAACCATCACAATCCTCCCCTCTTCCTTTCCCTATTCATTTTAATCCTCCCATTTCAGCCTCACCCCCCATCACTCCATAACTGTACATTCTATTTCACTTTCCCCACCTGGAGGTCCTTACTCTATACATAACCACTGTGATTATATGGATTTAGTATGCCCATTTAAGGCTTGCATGTTAACATCTACTACAAGATAACATGGACCATATTTATCTTTTTGGGGTCGTGGATAACTCACCCAGGATGATTTTTCCTAGTTTCATCTATTTGCCTGATAATTTCTTTTTTAATAGCCAAATACTATTCCATTGTGTAAATATACCACATTTTCTTTATTCATTCACTGATGGACATCTAGGTTGCTCCAATTTCTGGCTATTATGAATAGAGCAGCAATGAGCATAGTTGAGCAAGTGTCTTTTGGGGTGTTTGTCTATGACTGATATAGCTGGATATTGAGATAGACCTATTCCTAGCTTCCTCATGAAGTGCCATCCTGATTTTCATAGTGGTTGTACAAGTTTGCAATGCCACAAGCAGTGGATGAGTGTTCCCTTTACCCTACATCCTCACCAGCATACGCTGTCATTTGTTTTATTGATCTTAGCCATTCTGACTGGTATAAGATGAAATCTCAAAGTAGTTTGATTTGCATTCACCCAGTGACTATTTGTGATTCATCTTTTTGGAACTTTATTTAGTTCTGTATCCCATCTTTTAATTGGGTTATTTGTTTACTTGATATTCAGGGTTTTGTTTTTGTTGGGGGGTTGTTTTTAGTCCTTTGTGTATTTTAGACATTAATTCTCTATCAGTTGTGTAATTGGTAAAGATCTGTTCCCATTATGTTGCCTGGCATATTTTTCTGAATGATGATGTCCATTGCTATACAGATGATTTTCAGTTTCATAAAGTACCATTTACTAGTTGTTCTTCTTAATGCCTGTGTTACTGGTGTTCTCTTCAGAAAGCCTTTTCTTGTGCCAATGAGTCAAAACTATTACCCACTTTCTCTTTGATTAGATTCAGGTCACATGGCTTTATGTTGAGGTCTTGAATCCATCTGGAGTTAAGTTTTGTGCATGGTGATATATATGGATCTCTTTGTGTTATTTTAGATGCAGCCATCCAATTTGACCAACACCAATTGTTGAACATTGAACTGTCTTTCTTTTCTGGTGTATATTTTTGGTTTCTTTGTAAAAAAAAAAATTCAGGTATTCATAAGTGTGTGGCCTTATGTCTATGTCTTCAATTTGATTCCATTAATCAACATGTCTGTCTTCATGACAATACCATACTGTTTTTATTATAACTCTGCAATACAACTTGAAATCTGGAATGGGGATACAGCCAGCACTTCTTTTATTATTCTGAATGTTTTAGTTATCTTGGCTTTTTTTTGTGTGTGTTCTCATATGAAGCAGAAAATAGTCCTTCCAAGTTCTGTGAAGAATCATGTTGAAACTTTGATGGAAATTGCATTTAATCTGTAGATTGTTTTTAGTAGGATGGTGATTTTTCAGTATACTAATCCTACTGATCCATGAGCATTGATATATAGTTATCTGAAGTTAGAATGATTAAGGTAATTCTAAGAATTGATATCTGGCCTTGGGTTTGTTGGGTGAGTATTCAATTCCTTGGTTTCTGTTGCCTTCACTGGATCTTAGGAAGCTGTGCTGTCTGTGGCTTGCCTGGTAGAGAGTGCATCTGCAGGTCTGTAGGTGACAGTGACAAATAGAGGTGAACTAGGAGAAAAGCTGAGAAGGGTTTCAGGAAAGAGCTAAGGGGATCCTTTCTACACCAAGAGGTGGGCTTCCCAGAGAAATGCAGTGGGAGGAGGAGATCCTGCAAGTAGGTTGCAACAAGGCTAAGAAAAATCTGGAGGGACAGGGTTGAAAGGGTAAAGGCATCCTACATCGAAACCAAGAGTGGAAATCTTCAGTGAATGATGCTGAGATGAGAAGAGAGGCATTGCAAACTCTATACTATGGAGGGCAATATGATTCGCCTACCTGAGTCTCTGCCATTTGTGGCCACTGAGGATCCCTGGCAGAGAGTGCATCTGCATTATAGGTTTGGTGGAATCCCCAGGGAATGGAGGTTGAATGTGAGGAAAAACACCAGCAAGCAAACTGCTGTAGGGCTCCAGGTGAGACACAAGAGACTGTCATGGAGGACACAAAAGAGAGTGACTATTGCCTACCTGAGTTTAGGTCTGGTGTGTCTGCTTGGGAGTCCTAGGTGGGAAGCACTTCTAGGCTCAGTAGCTGTCACAAAGGAATAGGAATGAGCTAGAAGGAAGATTTGCCTGAGGGGATCGACAGGAAGGGGGAAAGCTAGGTACTTAGCAAAGTCCAGCAGAGTCCCCCAGGGATGGAGATAGGGTAGAAGGGGAGTCACTTGCAAGAGGTTGCTACAGGTCAGGGGACAAGACTGGAGAGACTACTGTAATGGAAAACAGGAAGAAGAGTAGAAATTGCCTATCATAGGCCCAGGTCACTGTGGCCACAATATTTCTACTTTTAAAGTATCCATACTCCCAAATAGTACTTCTATTATTAAAATGAATTACTTGAAAAAGTAGTAGAAAATTTAGGTGTATAAATGAAAAACTTAGGAGCGTTCAAATATACATTCACTTCAGGGGCATTCGTTTCTCACTAGGGCTGTGTGATTACCACCTCAACCTGAAGTTAATCCCACCAGAGCCCACGATCAATGTGCCTTGGTTTGACTTACTCTCAGCTGGCTGTAGAAGTAATTTCCAGTTCAGTTTCCTGCACATGGGCTTTAGTGAGCATTCCTCTGCAGGCCTAATGTAGGTCAGAACACAAGCACATCTCGGCAGTATCCACACTGGAGCCTGTAGGCCAGGAACAGAAAGCTCCACAATCAGAAACTACACAGGCCAGGATTGGGAGCACAATTTTGCAGGTTCTATAAAGGAGATGAGACTGACCGTTACTACCCTGCTACAGGAGAAGCCTACAGAAAGGACAGAGAATAAACATGGGAAAAGAGAGGGTGTCAGCCTAAATTCCAGGTCCATATGCCACTTGTATGCTACACCTCTGTGAACACACAAAGATTCACTTTTGTGATTGGGCTCTATACTACATTATTCCATCTCAGGAAGTTTTCTGAATACATTCACAGTACTAAAACCTGAGGGGAGTCTGCATGCCCTAAAATACAAAGCACTTCCTCCTTTGTCGCTGAGTCCCCAATGTACCTGAAACGGGATAACCTAGTTGATCCCAGGGGCTTCTAATTTGTCTGGAAATTGTGTTTTCCACAATCTTTATTTATTATGGCTTTTTGAGACAGGGTTTCTCTGTGTTGCTCTGCCTGTCCTGGAATTCACTCTGTAGACCAGGCTGTCCTCAAACTTGGGGATCTACCTGCCTCTGCCTCCTGCGTGTTGGAATTTAAGGCATGTGCCATTACATCTGGCTTTAATACATCTAACTTTAAATCCTAGCACTACTATATCCCAGCTGAGTGACTTGTACATGCAACTGGATTCCTCTGTGCCTTGGTTTCCTCATCTACATGCTATTGAGTGGGAAGGTGCATCTGTGTTTGTGTGCACGTGAACAGGCTCAAATGTCATCCCTTAGGCATATCTACCTTTTTCTTTACTTTTGAGGCTGATTCTCATTGGCCAGGAATTTACCAGTAGGCTAACTAGCTGGCTGGCCAGTGAGCCCTATGGATTTGCCTGTCTCTATTTCCTCAAAGTTGACATCACCAGCATGCACCATTATGCCTGGCTTCTTTATGTGGGTTTTGGAGAATTCAGTTCCCGGCTCTTAAGACAAGCACTTTTCCGTCTCCCCAACCAGCCACTATTATTGCTGGATAAACCAGATAATGTAATTAAAGGAGGGCATCTTCCTTTCATTAGTTTGTGTTTTCGCCCACACCCAATTTCCACCACCTATGTGCACTGAGGACATAAGTAGGATAAAAGCCATCTCTGATCATGGGGACCTTGAAGCCCATACTGGGGAATGGCGAGTGTAGTCATGAACAAAACTGAAACAACATTGCTGCCATATGCTGAAATCCACCTGGTCAGTACAAGGCAGGGACTGAGTAGGATGCATGGTTCCAGTCTAGGACTTGACACTTGGGTAACTTAGGAGGTCGCTTTAAAGAGGATCTGAAGAGGAAGATCAATTAGGTGCAGGACTTGGGAAATACATGTGAATTAGGCATTCAAAAACTCAAGCTACAGCAGGTTCACAACAAATCTATACTCTAGTGAAGAGAGTAGGGACAAGGGCTTGGTGTCAGTGACACAACCACTGTGTGCACAGGACCCAGAGTGAAGGCCTTTGTGACTCTGCCAGGAACTTGGGTGTACAAATTTTCTAAAGGATATAGAGATCCCTTAGAAGAATTTCTGTAGGAGCACTGCTTGGGCCAAGGAGAACAAAATAAACTACAATAAAGATGAAACAATAACCCAGTACCAAAAGGGTATAAAATATTAACAGAGAGTAACAGGCTCTCATGGCATGACCTTGTTTTTAAAGTTAGTCATTGAATTAGTTAGAATGGGTTGGGTTAAGCTAAAGCCAACTGACCTCTCAAATTTGTGTGGGGTTGGATAAGAAATCACATTTTCTTCTAGCTTTCTTTCTCTTAGTTTCATGATGAACCTTCCTGACCTGCTCTTCTCTGCTTCAACAATGAAATCAATGGCGTCATTAGATCTTAAAGGAGAGGAAAAAAAGAGGTCCCATTTCTTTTCTCAGAGGAAATTGATTTGGGTGTTTTTCAGTCAATGTCTAACAGCACTGCACTTTCCGGATGGATGAGGCTCTGGTCATGTCCACAACAAATGAAGAGCCTAGGAAGCCTGAGCTTTTTCCCTAAAAAGGCAACCTGCCTTAGGCACAAACAATCCATCCCTCCCAGTGAGCACCTGAGGAAGATAAGGGTTCTGCCTCACATACATCAGGCACGGTGCTGGGAGTAACTGTTCTCCATCTACAACCCCAAGGACAAGTGTAAACAGAAGCTCCACAGGTGCTTCCTGGGAGGCTCACTACAAAGAAGAGCTAATCAAAGGCCTTTCATCTCTGACCTTTTACCTCTCCATCTATTCTGTGGCTCTGAGGTGACAAGGGTCCTTTGCACCCAAAGAAGTGACAGGCAGCTTGTTGATCAATAGCCCCTGTTGCTAATGTCTTCAGGATGGAAAAGAGGAGCCAGGAAATGAGGCAGAATCAATAGTCATGTCTGCGGACGAGCTATCGAGGCTATCGTTATATTAATTTCAGCAGTCAGCTTTGTGCTTTCCAAGGAAGCTCAGCTCTGAGCCTCAGGTTTCAGTAATGCCCACACTGAGATGCTGAGGCCCTGAGTCAGCACACGCTTTCTGCTGGTCACCAGGCTGCATCACTTGATTTACTCCCAAACATCCCTGGTTGGACAATAACCTGAGGTAGAAGAACATAAAAGGGAGAATTTAGACAACAAACCTCAGCCTTTAGGAATGAGGAGCTCAGTAGATAAATGGGGACGTTTGGGCGAAACTAACAAAGCAGTCCAGAGAATGGACTGCCTGAATTATGGGAAGGTGTTCCTTTGATGTTTAGTTTGTCTAATCAATGGTTTTGTTCTTTCTTTTGGACAAGGACTTGGGGGGAGCAGATAAGTAAAGGATTAAGATTAGTAATTTATCTTATGCCTGAAATGCATTTTATGCCTGAAATAATTTTATAAGAGAGAGGAGACTGTCATTTAAGTTGGCCAAGAAAATTAAGTCAAGCTTAATTTTTTAAGAAATTAATTCAGAAATTAATTCTTCCGTCATGACTATTCTACTCCTATTTTACTTCTCACATTGAATATACAGTGGTTTCTTGTTAGTTTAAAATAGAAAATGAATAAAAGTTAACTTCCTCACAGGAAGATTTTAAAGACTACAAAACAATGTCTTTAAGAACAATAACAAGGGCTAGAGAGATGGCTCAGTCATCAAAGTCTAGGCTCACAACCAAAAATATAAGAAACAAAAACAAACCTCTCACCCCATGAGCATTTCAAATTACATCATCACATAGGTTGTATTAGAATGATGAAAGGATTTCATTTATTTCTATCTCTGTCTGCTGTATAAAATACTTCAAAGAAAAATATGCTTACATTTGTTTTTAATATAACAATTTACTAATTCTTTGAAAACATCTATAGTATATTTTCATCATTAATTACCCACACACCTCCCCATAACTCCTCCCAGATCCACTTTTACCTATTCCCAACTTCATGGCCCCCTCCCAAATAACCCACTGAATCCAAGTTGTGCTGACCATATACTCATGAGCATGCCACCATTCAGTGAAGAATGATCACTCTATGAGAGGCCACACCTTTTGTTTTGTTGTTTTTCTATAATTTATTTTTTTTATTCATATTACATCTCAATCACAGTCTCTTTCCTCTGTTCCCACGCCATTACCCCTTCCCTTCTCCTGAGAGAAGGAGAAGGCCCCCTTCAGTACTGCTCTTCCCTGGGACCTCTAGTCCCAGCAGGACTAAGTATATCTTCTACCACTGAGGCCCAACCAGGCAATCCAAGTAGGGGAAGGGTATCCAGTGGCAGGGAACAGAGTCAGAGAGAGTCCCTGCTCTAATTGTTAGGAACCTATATGTAGAACAAGCCACACATCTGCTACACATGTCGGGGCAGGGGCAGCTACGTCCAGACCTTGCTTGCTCTTTGGTTTGGTGGTTCCATCTCTGTTAGCCCCCATGGGTCCAGGTTAGTTGGCTTTATAGGTCTTCTTCTGTTGTCCTTGACTCCCCTGGCTCACTTAATTCTATCCACCACTCTTCCACAAACTCCCCAGGTTCTGCCTGATGTTTGACTGTGGGTCTCTGCATCTGTCTCCATCAGCTGCTAGATGAAGACTCTCAGGAAACAGTTATGGTAGGTCCCTCTCTGCACTTCCTCTCCCAGAACCCATCACTTGTCAAGTAGCTCCTCAGATAGAAATTCATGCTTGATTGCTAATTGGCTTGATCTTGTGCAGGTATCGTACAGGCAATAAGAATGTCTATGAGTTAAAAACACTGTTTCACTCTGGTCCTCTCCAACTTCTGGTTCTTAAACCTTCCCATCCCCTATGGTCCCTGAGCTGAAGGGGTGAGGGTGACATATAGAGGCCCCATTTATGGTTGAACACTTCACTAACATGTGTTTTCTTCACTCTGACCAATTGTAAGTTCCTGCATTAGCCACCATCCATTATATGATGAAAGTCTTCTTGTGGGTCTAAAACTGCACTAATCCAAGAGAATAGAGATAACATTTTAGAGGACAGTTTGATACTATGCCTGTCTAGCATAACAGTAATAAACTCACCCATGGAGTCTACAAGTTCCCCCCACCATGGGTTCTTGGCTAAATTTACAGTACAAGGTATATGTTTCCTCTTATGGAGTGGATCTTGAATCTAACCTGAGAGTGGTTGGGTACATCATAGCACTATACCAGTAATGATCTATCTTGCCAAATGAGTCATTAGTATAGTTCACATGGTTCACAACTAGATAAGACTAGATTCCTTTTCTCCCAGCAGCCTACAGAGCATCTTTAGGTACTATGACAGCCAGGCAGGGATGAAGTTCCATGATCAATGCCAACTTGATTTCTCCATGTTCTGTGATCTTCTGTGATCTTCTGTGTTCTGTAGTGTCTTCAGTAATAATGTCTTAGCATCAAGTTCTTATGGGCAGCCAAAAACAATAGTGGAGTCATCTCTCATTGGCACTGGGCTTTTTATTTTGTGTGTGTGCATGTATATATATACAAAATCATCCTGCATTCTGTAGATACTTGAAGTTAAACACAATCTAAAGATTGGGCAGTAGAATCTACACATGAAACGTGTGTTTGTCTTTCTAAGTATTGCACATATACATGTGGAAGGATAATTTAGTATGAGGTCTTTCACTGCTTCACTTGATATGTTTCCCAATTTCATCCATTTAACTGCAAAGTTTGTAATTTCATTTTTCTTTACAGCTGAATAAAATTTATTGTGCATGTGCCATGCTTTTCTTATAGTTGGTGACATCTAAGCTTTTCCTTGTCCTAGATGTTGTGAAAGAGCAGGTATGACCATGACGGGGTATGTGTCTCTGTAGTAGGAAATAGAGTCCTTTGGGCAGGAGCGATGTAACTAGCCATATGCTAGACCCACTTCTAGGGTGTTTGGGAATGGCCATGCTTATTTGCACAGGGGCTGGACCATTTTGATCTCCCACCAACAGTGATGCTGCTCAGGAGATTTCCCTGTGGCTCTTGGTGTTCTGAGGCCTTTCTGGTTCTCCACGATGCTTAGAAAACTCACATTCATAGACAAAAAGAGACTGGGTGCATTTTAGTCTCCAATGTGTTTCAGGTTCTGAGAACTATCCATAGCACTACAGAAAGTGAAAATAAAAGAAAAATCGTGACAAAGAAGAGCATGTTGGGGCAGGAGAATGGAAAGCTAGTGCTTAATATCCACAGAGTTTTTGTTTTTTTCCATAAGAAAAGTTTCTGGCAGCACATGCTGCAGACAACATAAATGTGCTCAATTCCATTAAGAGGTTAACACAGCCAGCCCTGTAAACCTTAAGGTATGTGTTATCTTCCCGTAAGAATCACCTAAATAACTGTTAGATGTGATACAGAAAAGTGAGGCATGAAAGACAGCTCTGAATTTTGGATTTGCATAAATGCAAGATGGTGGGATAGAGGCAGCTCACGGACAATGATGAGAAAATGGGATGAAGAACACTTAGATTTAATGTGGCTAAGAATATTCCAACTAAATGACTAGCAGGCTGCAGGGGTCTCGAGTAAGGAGCACACCCTAGAGGAAGCTTGACCATTCAGAGTCACAAGACAGCACCCAATTCACCTATTAGTAGCTTGCTCATTTAGTCTATGGGAAGCAAACACCGTTTGTATTGCAAACTTTGGGAATGTACGTATAAGCTGGTTTGACGGAAAACATTTACTGGTCCTGGGCACTACTCCCCAATGCTTTCTCTGTGGATGATTATACAACCAAGTCCTTCAGCCTAAGGTGCATGGACTAAACTAAACTGCACATCCGTCATCACTCAAGCCCCCCCTTGACTTAAGTACTGCAGAGCCAAAGGGGTGTGGCCATACAGTCATCCTGGAAACCGTGATAAAATAGGCAATCGGTGCCTCACCCCTTCTTTGGGCTCACAGCGATTTCCAGATGCCTTATCTGGACCCTGGGATCAGCAATGGAGGTCTGACTCACCCCGCATTTGCCAATGGAGGTCACAATGTGAGGAAATAAGCAATACACAATTGGGGAGGCCTTTTGTATGGCAACCAAGCTTCACTTTTCCTAAATAGCTGCTTCGCTGTGGCAACATGATGTGCAAGGTCACATTTATCTTCAGCTCTCTAGTGCAATTCCTTTAATAAGCTCAGTGCTGAGACATGTTTCTTTAGTTGTTCTCTGTCTCTGTCTCTCTCCATCTCTCTGTCTCTCTCTCTCTCTGTCTCTGTGTCTCTCTCTCTCTGTATATGTACATATGTGCACATAAATGTGTGCACATAGGATGCAGGTGTGTGATGGGTTGCACATGTGCATGTGGAAGAATAATTGGGCATCACCCTGAAGAGATGCCATGTACCTCCTTTTAGAAAGCATCTCTCATTGGCATGAGCTAGACAATTAGCTAGACTGACTGGTTAGTCAGCCTCAAGCACCATCTCTTGTTCTTGCCTCCCCTCTTCAGGGATGACAAGTGAACACCCTCATATTCAGTGTTTTTATGACAGGCACTTTACTGACTGAGTGATCCCACCAGCCCCGGATGTTTCTTTTACTTCATATTATGAATTCTTTTACAAAATAAATAAAGCTTACAGCCCCTCAAGAATTTTGAAAAACTATCCTTCCGCTTTGACATTGCAAAACTTGCAAAACTGTCATTTTAAATTAATACTGTTGCAAGGATGCTGTTACTAGTATATTGGAAAATTTTAAATACTGAAATTGATAAATAAAATTCTTCATTTCATTTTTAAATGCATCATGTGGAATCTAAACCATGCAGACATTTGTTATCACTTAAGAAGCTGGAGCCAGCTAGCATATGAGGCCAGAAATGCCAAATAATCCACTGCCTACTCAAACGCTGCATTCTTGGGTTGGGGAGCTGCTCAGTGAGTATGTGCCTAGTATATACAACAGCTTTGCTTCAGTCTGAGAGAGAACAATAGAGACAAAAAGACAGAGACCAAGATGACAGAGAGATAGAGATTGATTCTCTGTTCTTTTCAGATACTCATAAAATAAATAATTTAAATATTTGAGAGTTTATCTTATGATCACCTCTTGTGTACACCTGGGAAATCTAGATAAATCAATATATAATTTTTATAGTGATAAGGACTGAATTCTGACCTTGTAGCAGGTAAGCACTCCCAGTCCCAAGCATGACACTTTAAATATTCTCACAACCAAAATGGCCTTTAATGTTAAAAAATTATATTCTGGGTGGAATGATCAGTGTAAGTTTGGCTAATATTTGAGCAAAACAATGCATTTATCAATTTTTAAAATTATAATTGTTAAATATGATGATATATTTTTTCTAAGTATATTCTGACATGAGATGTGGAGGAGACGTATTAATTTAGTTTAAAAAACAAAGACTATTTCTAAAGGCTTTTATTTTTTATTTTTGGATGCTAAGAGATTTCCCTGCCTCAAAGTCACATGTTATGAACAACATTCCTGCATCATCTAGGCTGAGATTCTGAGAGAGCAGGGGAGGGTGCTGGATATCTGCAGGCTAAGTAATGAAAGCTGGTAATTTTTTTAAATTAAATATTATTTTTTTTACTTGTTCATCCTGCTCACTGCCCTCCTCCTGGTCACCCACTCCCACAATCCTTCCACCTACCTCCTCTCCTCTTCTCCTTTGAGCAGGTGGGTGCCCCCTGGGTATCCCCTCTGCCCTGACACTACAAGTCTATCCATCCTTATTGCACTGAGGCCTGACAAGGCATTCCATCTAGAAGAACACATTCCATGTACAGGCAACAGCTCCTGGGAATGCCCCTGTTCCAGTTGTTCAGAACTACCTAGGCCTCCCGGGGACACATAGGTAGCAGATATGCAGCTTGGTCATCATGTGGATCCTGAGCAACTAGAACAGGGGGCTATCCTGAAACTGATGTTTGACTCTTGGAGACCATGGAGGCTAAAGTTCCTGGTCAGTCTTCACACACTTCAGTGGGGAGCATGTACCCTACTATGAGGACTTCACTATTGGAAGTCAGGTGAGAGGACAATGACAAATACATAGAATCTCAGGAAGCATTCTCCATGATTTCTCATTATAGACTCAACGACGACAACAAGACAACGCAGTGTGCTGCTGAACTGTTAGCAGATGAAGTTTTGCAGACACCTCAACAACACTGTTTTCCTGTTTGGTTAACGGACATTCAGCATTTGTCTTGTTAGCCACTAGCAAGCTTGTGTTGAACCAAAAGGAACACAGGGGACTATCAGTAGAACATAGATAGTGGGATAGTGACATAATGAAGGGTAAGGGACACAAAGTTTAGACAAGGGCTCCAAGAATTTATCCTTGAAGCCCCTGCGGGAAAATGAGAGAAAGCAAACTAGAGAGCTGATGGTGAGATCATTCTAGATAAACTGGATACAGGGAGTTGGCTGTTTCTGCCCTAGGCATACATACAAGATACGGTGAATTATATTTTATTTTTTTAAAAAAATTGAAATGCAAAGTACATTTATCCATGTGTGTTGGGCACAGCAGGTGGACTTCCAAGTTGAGAGATGTGATTGCAATGTCCTGAAGTTCCCAAGTTAGTGAGCAGGGTAGGTCTGCAGAGGAAGGAAAAGAGATTTGATTTTGGTCCTTACTTCAGGTCCATTCCTAGACCCACCTGTCTTCATGCAGCTGATGAAGCCACAGAGCTGTCCTAGCTCAACCCTGTAGTTCTGCAAACAGCACCAGATGGTGTCTCCCAGCACCGATACTCAGGCTCAGCTGACACAGGGGCTCCTTGGTGCATGTACTGCACAGTCTTTCACCCAGAACACTAAGTCACACAGAAACTGGGGACCCTTGAGAGACCCAGCACCTGAGAACAGAAGGCCAGGTACAGAGCTGTGTGAGGACCAGTTGCTCTTGCACTGGTTCTAATGCCTACATGGTAGCTTACATCTATAACTCTAATTCAGGGGACCTAATTTTTTTCATTTATTTATTTATTTATTTTATTTATTTATAGTTGATATTTTCTTTAGTTACATGTCATATGATATCTCCTTTCCAGATTTCCCCTCTGGAAAAAAAAAAGAAAGAAAGAAAAAAGAAAAAAATTAATAAATAAAACCCTGTTCTCTCCCCCTCCCCCTGCTCACCAACCCACCTTCTCCAGCTTCCTGGCCCTGGCATTCCCCTACACTGGGGCATAGAGCCTTCACAGGATTGAGGGCCTCTCTTCTCAGGGGATCTAATAATACTGCTGCCCTCCAAAGGAACCAGATATGTTCCTGGTATGCAAACATGCAGGTTGTCAATACACTCAGACACATAACAATAAGATAAATATATATTTAAATTTTTTAAATTCTCTAATTGTGGTGCCAATGTCAAGCAATGAAGCCACTGTGAAAAACAATATGGCAATTTTCTCAAAATATTGTGTGATCTAGCAATTTTATAGCAGACTAAATACTGCCAGCAAAAAAGTCTCAGATACCATAACCCAAGTTCACGATAGCATTATCTACAACAAAGAGAAAAGCAACCTATGTGTCCCTCATCAGGTGAATGCATGAAAAGTATGAGGTGCATGGGATGGCTTGTATATGCTTGACCCAGGGAGTGGCACTGTTGGGAGGTGTGGCCTTGTTGACGTAGATGTACCACTGTGGGTGTGGGCTTTAAGACCCTACTCCTAGCTGCCTGGAAGCCAGTATTCTACTAGCAGCCTTCAGATGAAGATGTAGAATTCTCAGTTTACTCCTGCACCATGCCCACCTGGATGCTGCCAGGTGCCCGCCTTGGTGATAATGGACTGAACCTCTGAACCTGTAAGCCAGCCCCAATTAAATGCTATTTTTATAAGAGTTGCCTCAGTCATGGTGTCTGTTTACAGAAGTAAAACCCTAATTAAGACAGTACAGCTGCAGAGAGAACACATCAAGAAAAGTCTGTCAGAAGCTACGATACGCATGAATCTTGATAACATTGTGTTAAGTGAAAGAAGCTGGTTACAAAAAGACAGTGCTAACCTCATTTTCATGGCATAGTTACATTTCCACACTCAGAAAGTAGAACTGTGATTGCCAGGGCTTGAGGCAGAAGAGAAAAGGACACTGTTTAGGAGGTGCAGGATTCCCACTGTTTTCAGGTGAGAAGACATTGAAGTAGAATAGAATGATGGTCTAGAGAAGCCAAGGCAGCAAGGTCGAAGGGTCAGATAGAGAGGAGCTCCTCTGTGGACATAAAACTGCAGGGACATAGGAGAGATACTTGGGTTAAACACCTCAGACTGTATTGACTACAGATAAAAATAATCCTTGAATATTTCAGAGAAAGCTAGAACAAGGGACTCTGAGTGTTTGCCAAACAAACAAGCAAAAACAAAAACCAACAACTGTTTGAGGCTATGGATATGAGCAAACTGATTCAAATGTTATACAGTGCATGGCTGTATTGAAATATCACACATTTCTCCATTTACTATGTATAAATTTTATGTTTTGTGTACCAGTTAAAATGCTTTAAATTAAACAATTTTGAAAGGAATACTATTTAAAAGCAAGCTGGCTATTTGATTCAGTACGTAGAGGTGCTTGCTATAAAACCTGACAAGCAGAGTTCAATTCTGGGATCCATGTAGTGGAAATAGGGAGCCAACGCCTCTAAGGTGTCCTGTGACCTACACATGCACACACTATCAACAAACAAACAACTGCAAGAATAAGAAGGTAGGAGGAAGAAGGACAGGCAGAGGAAACAAGAATCAGAAAATATGAGGGAAAATCTATTTTCTTTTTCTTTTGTTTTTGAAAACTCTATTTTCAATAAAGGGGGAAAAGGATATATGAAATCCTCAAAGACTAAATGAAAACATTTTTAAGTGTCCACAGTAAAGCTTCCACAGGGACCATCAGACATGCAATTCAAGTAAGGCCATGACTAAATGCTGCAATGCTATAAATTATGTTGAAAAAGAAGTCACCTGCCAATGCAAACATTATGGATGGAAGTGAGAGAAAGAACTAGAGATGGAAAAGCACGAAGTGAGCAAGCTGACCTTGCATGTGGTTCATAAATTTCACTCAGAATTATTGCCCTGAAACCAACCAAATCACTGACTACTCAACAAAAGAAGTACAGGTTTGACATTTGCCATCAGGTCACAGAGACCTTAATGTACGGTGGGTGAGTTTCAGGCCTTCTAGAGTTACATGCCATTCATGCCATTTTGTCTAATTAAATTCACAAATTTTATGCAAAGTCCTCACTAACCTTTATTGCTGAGAATCCTGCACTAAAGATAGAAACAAAAGTAAAACAAAGATGCTCTGGGTGTAGTGAGCAAATCAGGCTCTCTGCTTCCTCCTCATCGCAAGACACTTTTTCAGCTTTCTCAAAGAAGTTTAAAATATTTGTGCATTTATTGTATTAGCAGAAAAAAATTGGATTCTTTGAAACATATTTCCAAAATTCAAGATAAAATAAACATCATTAAGTATTTCCATATGTGTTACCTGTTAGCCTCCAAAAATTCATAAAAGAGCATGACATGCATGTCCTTGTGTGAATACTTGCAAAGGCACGGCTGTGTTTGAGTACACAGTGCACACAAATTGAAGAGATTTTTAGTTCTTATTAGCAACTGTAGCTATTTTCCACAATATTAGCTAAAAAGTGGAGTTCTTATTTACTTTTGTACAATATTCACATTGCATTACACAAAGTGCACAATCCAGTCTGTCCATTAATAAAATGTGATCTGTGAGTTAAAAGAATGAAAGAAAGAAAGAAAGAGAGAAAGAAAGAAAGAGAGAGAGAGAAAGGAAGGAAGGAAGAAGAAAGAAAGAAAGAAAGAGACAGACAGACAGACAGACAGACAGAAAGAAAGAAAGAAAGAAAGAAAGAAAGAAAGAAAGAAAGAAAGAAAGAAAGAAAGAAAAAGGAATGAAAGAAGAAAGAAACCTTTTCTCTCCTCTAAGAGCTTTTGGCAGTGGTGTTTAATCACAACAACATAATGAATCAAGGATAAGACGACTGCCAAGCCATTCGAGCAGCCTGCTACAGACCTGTTTGAATGTGATTAAAACAGAGAATTTGTTTTCTTACATTTAAAAGATTTTTCCAGATCCTTCAAGCTGCCACAGAGGGCTCAGTCACTGTCCCTGCTCTCTTACCTTCCTGCTTTGGGGACCATTGGGGATGAAGAGTTGATAATCACAGATTCTGTCAGCTTGGGACCTAGATTTCTTTGTCATTATGATCTGTTTTGTGTTGTCCTACTGAGTTAACAAGTTTGTGAAGTATTGTGGTGTCCCCCTTACCCCATTCCCCACCCCTGTCCTCATCTTAAACAGCCCATGCCTGGGTGGTCACTCTCAAAGACAGGGCCAGCATTAACCAGAGTAGGCCATGTGGCAGCCACTGTGCTGGGCATCTGCCATTCATTATTCTCTCACAGTGGTGTTTGGAGCCAGTTTCTATGATGCCCTCTGTCTTCATACTCCAGGAACTGCTGTGAAAGTTTGGGGAAGCAACCCTAGTCTACAGAACAAACAATTCTTGAAATACAAGGAGATTCAAGACAGACAGGTGAGATGTAGTCCAAATTGTGGGTAAAGTTTTCCTCTGCCTCTCCCCAACTTTCCTTCCCTCCCTCCTCCTCCCTCTTCTTTCCTTCCTCCATTTTCCTCCTTCAGTGTTGGGGACTGAATCCAGAGGGCAAGCAAGTACTCTTCCCAGAGAGGTGCCACACCCACTCTCTAAGAAGATACAATTTCTGCCTCAGAGATAACAGGGTTGAGTCCTAATTCTAATTTCAAAGTCTTTGATTCATTATCTTGGATTGGCTACGTTGTTTCATATTTCTGAAATAATGCAATAACATAGAGAAATACAGAAAGTATTTTTAAAAAAGAATTTCATTTACTATCTTCTTTGTTCAATACTCCATTTGCTTTGATTACAAATAAATAGATCTACTTTTTTTGCAAAATTTTTATTCTATTAATTCACTGCATTCATAAGATGTTAACACTTTAAATGTTTATCATTTCTAAATTAACCAGAATACTTTATCATAGATATAGCTAATGGTTTTTAGTACTTTTTAAAGAACGTAAAGTTCTCCCAAATTTTAGTACACGTAGTTTTATTATATGTTTCATCTAGCAGATGTTTTTTTTTTAAAAGTATGTAGTAGTAATTGTTTCTAACTAAGTAAATATATCATACCATGTTATCAATCCACCAACTCAAAAGCTTTCGCCAAGCTGAATAACAAGTTACAAAGAAATAATAATTCTGGATTACACAGATTATGCAGTGTTTTCAAAACTCTTAAGAATTATGCACTAACACAAATCTCTGATATTTAACAGAACAGTTGGAATGCAAGTTTTACAGTAATGTAATTTTAACTTCCATTTACATTCATTTTAAATATATTACTACGATGTTTATGTCACAGTGGTGCTTTCCAGTGTTCACAATTTACAGTTTCAATTTGTACATATGTAACTCACTAATATAAGGGGCAATTCTTACTATTGTAAACTATCCCTAAGTAGAAAAATAAACTACCACCCTACATAAAACTATAAAAATGGTCTGACTTAAAACAGATTAATGCAATGTGGTTTTTCATATTTGAGTTGTTTTCTAAATACCAGCATGTAACTTTGCCTATTTAATGTATAACAGCTACAACTTTATTCACTGAGAAATTTTTATGTATTTATTTTCTTTAACCACTTTTTCACTTTATCTCAAAAAAATCCTTAGCCAGGCAGTGGTGGCGCAAGCCTTTAATCCCAGCACTTGGGAGGCAGAGGCAGGTAGATTCTGAGTTCAAGGCCAGCCTGGTCT
>NW_022196896.1:34204520-34207230 GCF_008632895.1 Mastomys coucha
GGGGAAGCAAAAGAAAGATGATAAACATTGTAAACAGTAAAGTTACCCAAATTAATGTTTGAATTTTTCTTTTAGACCATTTAAAAAGCCAGTTAAATAGTTTCATCTTTCTTTCTTTATTCTTTTTTTTTTTTTTTAAAGACAGAGACTAGTGAGAGGTAGAGCCCTGCATGAACTGAGACTGAGACCCACCTGCCATCCCTCTGGAGGCCAGGGTTGCAGATTTACACCCAGAAACACAATTTTATTTTTTAACACTAATACAAATAAATTACTGGCAGGTCAGTCCCACCCGGGGCCCTGGTAGGTAAGATAAGGGCACTCGCCTTGCCCCTCCACCCAGCAGTGGACCTGGCTCCTCCCCTGCTGTCAGCCACTGCACCCTCTAAACATATCTACTTAATATGTAATCTTGCATACAATCTCTACTAACAAAACACACCATAGTTTAGCTGGGACCTGACAAACAAAAGACATAAATTAAAGGATGGTCTCCATTGTTAAGAGCACTGCCTGTGCTTCCAGAAGACTCGGGTTCAATTCTATCACCCACATGGTGGCTCACAACCATTTGTAACTCCAGCCCAGGGCCTGAAAGGACAGCAAGGGCATGGTGCACAGACATACACGCAGACGAAACATCCATACACAAAAATTGAATATATAATATTTTAAAGAAGTGAATTTAAAGTTCTGAAAATAAGTTGATCGGATTTTAAGTTAAGAAACAAAGAACTACCATGTGAAAGAAAGAGAATGGCAGTTTATGAGTTATACTTTTCACTAAGACACACACGGGCTGGCCCTAGACATCCCTGCACATATGTAGCAGGTATGCAGCTTGTCTTCATGTGGGTCCGGACCAACTGCAGCAGGGACTATCTTAAAAGCTGTTGCCTGTCCATGGGATACTTTCTTCTAGCTGGGCTTACTTGTCTGGCCTCAGTGGGAGGCCCCTTGCCTCACAGAGAATTAATGTGCCAGAGTGGGAAGGTACCCAAGGGATAGTCCTCCTGCTCAGAGGAGAAGGGGAGAGGGAGGCAGAAAGAATTGTGGGAGGAGGCGACCCAGAGGGGGGCAGTGAGCAGGATGTATAAAGTGAGTAAGTAGAAAATAAAAAACAAAAATAAAGTGTTCATTAAGATGGAATATAGCATGTTAAATCTCATATATTTAGTACTTTGTATAAAATAAAACATTTAAAATTTTATAGTTATTTACTTTTAGGTGGGGCACAAACATGCCACAGCACATGTATGTGGGTGTTAGAAGACAACTTTAATGAATGGTTTCTCTCATGTCACTATGTGGGCTCTAAGGATTGAATTTGGGACATCAGACTTGGAGAGTGATCTTACTGATCTTATGGACTATGCCACCTCCCCAGCCCCAAGTCTATAGATTTTACAAAAATTGAAATGACAATTTTCTAAGCTGTGTCCATTTTACCAGTACAGAAAGAGAAGGAAGCATGTTCTATTCTGCATGCAAAAGAACCCAGCTCACCCTGCACTGACAGCCCATTATTCTCTGGAAACAGAAGCTGGCCTGCGGTGAAGACCTCTCAGTCCTGTGTAGAAAAAGTTTACAAGTTCATTCCAAGAGGGATGGGTTACTTGGTAAATGGAGCAGGGGGTTAAGGGGATTAGTATCTCTTAGGCACTTTAATTGGCACTATTTTAACTTTGTTTTAAAACAATGTGCTCCCAAGTACCCCAAAATAAATAAATAAGTAAATAAGTAAGTAAATAAGTAAGTAAATAAATAAATAAAATGTCAAAAGGAAGAACCAACATTCTGAAGTCCACCTCTAAACACGTCCCCAGGCAGGCAGACTGCCCTCCCCAGTGGCTGGCGACTTCTAAGCCACACATAAACAAGTGTCTCTGACAGATGCTAGCACACACTAACAAAGCCGGGAAATGGAGACCCCGGTTTATCCTAAAAGCCTACGTGCTTCAGATAAAGCCACCTTTGAGAGGAGTGACATGCACCAGCCTGCCATATAGAGGTGCCCCCTTCTTCCCATGTCTGAGAGAATCTTCAAGCTGAGCCAGTGAAGAGGCTGCAGGAAGGTCGCAGGCATGGCCATGCTAGTCCCATAAGACAGAAGTCTGGCAGCTGCGCTCTCCTCCACCAGATCCAAACATTTTCTCATTATATACCTACTAAAAAATCCAGTTGGCCAAAGGTGCAGAAGATGCTGCTGGCCCAAGCTGACAAAGGGAAGCCTCAGTAAGTTTCCTTCCGGGACAGAACTCCATTCCGATGACAGGATGCCTATCCACCTGCATCCTCAAGAAACTGTATCTGTAGATAGTGCCTTGGTAGCCTTTCTACCTGAGCCAGCGCTTGGCTCTCGATAAGCGTTCAGCAAGTTTGTTGGTGGAATATAAGCCCAGGAAGCCGGGAAACGAATCTCAGTGTCTCTAGGAGCAGAATAAATGGCTGCTTTGAGTACTTGATGTTCATTTTGTACTGTTAGTACCTTTGTCAAAGAGGCCTGGATCTTAACTCTTATCAGGACCCAGGTGATGCCTCTCCATGAAAAACAAGTTTGAACTGGAGAGCAACAGGCTCACATCTTGGTAAGCACCTCTCCTCACCCTTCTTTTCTTCTTCTTCTTCTTCTTCTTCTTCTTTTCTTCTTCTTCTTCTTCTTTCTTCTTCTTCTTCTTCTTCTTCTTCTTCTTCTTCTTCTTCTTCTTCT
>NW_022196896.1:34207745-34225200 GCF_008632895.1 Mastomys coucha
TTCTTCTTCTTCTTCTTCTTCTTCTTCTTTTCTACCACCACAGCCCTTCAGGAAGCAGCTACAGCAAGTCAAGTGCAACTGGATTTCACTGGCTGTGTCCAGCTGTGTTCCTCCCCTCTTCACTGTGTTCTATGGTGTTTCTGACATTTTTCTGAGCCTCTGCTGGGCTTTCTTTTCTTTTCCTTTTTTTCCTCTATATTTTCTGTTTTAAGCTCCTCTTGGGCTGGTGAACCCATCCTATACTGCTTCAGGCCTCAGTGATATTAGACCTTCACTGCCTCCCAGCCCAGCCTTTGCTGGCCTTTCTGCAGAATCTGCTTCAAACTTCAGAAGCCTCATCTCCCACAAAAGCAGCAGACTGTGTTGATCTTACTACAAGAAAGTTTTGCTTGGCTTTCTCCTCTTTCCTTTCCTTGTCTTTTTCTTTCCATACTGTCTCACTATGTATCCCAGACTAGCCTTGAACTCTCATTTCCCCCTGCATTAATCTAACAAATGCTTTGATATTTTTAGGTGGCTCTAGTAGTTTACAAATTTGCGTAAATATATTTTTAATTAGATATTTTCTTTATTTACATTTCAAATGATATCTCCTTTCCTGGTTTCCCCTTCGGGGGGGAAAAAAAACCCTGTTCCCTCTCCCCTCCCCCTGCTCACCAACCTATCCTCTCTTGCATCCTGGCCCTGGCATTCTCCTACACTGGGGCATAGAACCTTCACAGGACCAAGGGCCTCTCCTCCCATTGATGACCGACTAGGCCATCCTCTGCTGTACGTAAACTGCTGGAGCCATGAGTCCCACCATGTTTACTCTTTGGTTGGTAATTTACTCCCTGGGAGCTCTGAGGGTACTAGTTAGTTCAAATTGTTGTTCGTCCTTGGGTCCTTTCTCTAGTTCCTTCATTGGGGACCCTGTACGCAGTCCAATGGATGGCTGTGAGCCTCTATTAGTCAGGCACTGGCAGAGCCTCTCAGGAGACAGTTATATCAGGCTCCTGTCAGCCAGTACTTGCTGGCATCCACAAAAGGGTTTAGGTTTGGTGACTGTATATGGGAAGGATTCCTGGGTGGAGCAGTCTCTGGATTGTCTTTCCTTCAGTCTCTGCTCTATAGTTTGTCTCTACAACTCCTTCCATGGGTATTTTTTCCTTCCTTCTAAGAAGGATCGAAGTATCTACACTTTGGTCTTCCTTCTTCTTGAGTTTCTTGTGGTTTGTGGATTGTACTTTGTGTATTCTGATCTTCTGGGCTAATGTCCACTTATCAGAGAATGCATACCATGTGTATTCTTTTGTGATTGGGTTACCTCACTCAGGATGATATTCTCCAGACCTATCCATTTCCCTAAGAATTTCATAAATTCATTGTTTTTAATAGCTGAGTAGACTCCATTGTGTAGATGTACCACATTTTCTGTATCCATTCCTCTGTTGAGGGACATCTGGGTTGTTTCCAGTTTCTGGCTATTATAAGTAAGGCTGCTATGAACATAGTGGAGCATGTGTCCTTCTTACATGTTGGAGCATCTTCTGGGTATATGCCCAGGAGTGGTATAGCTGGGTCCTCTGGTAGTACTATGTCCAATTTCCAGAGGAACCACCAAACTGATTTCCCGAGTGGTTGTACCAGCTTGCAATCCCATCAGCAATGAAGGAGTGTTCCTCTTTATCCACAACCTTACCAGCATCTGCTGTCACCTGAGTTTTTTATCCTGGCCATTCTGACTGGTGTGAGGTAGAATTTCAGGGTTGTTTTGATTTGTATTTCCCTAATGACTAAAGATATTGAACATTTCTTTAGGTGTTTCTCAGGCAGTTGGTATTCCTCAGTTGAGAATTCTTTGTTAAGCTCTGTACCCCATATTTAATAGGGTTATTTGTTTCTCTGGAGTCTAACATCTTGACTTCTTTGTATATATTGGATATTAGCCTGATATAGGATATTAATCTGATATAGGATTAGTAAAGATCTTTTCCCAATTTGTTGGTTGCCATTTTGTCCTATTGACAGTGTCTTTTGCCTTACAGAAGTTTTGTAATTTTATGAGGTTCCATTTGTCAATTCCTGATCTTAGAGCATAAGCTATTGGTGTTCTGTTCAGGAAAATTTCCCCTATGCCCATGTGCTGGAAGCTCTTCCCCACTCTCTTTTCTATTATCTGGTTTTTAAAATGTTTTTCCCCACCCAATAGAATATTTGTTTTATTAGCATAATGGTTTCATTATAGGAGTTCTACACATTCATGCAACCCACCATTCTTTCTTCTCCTGTCCTGTGTTTTCTATATCCCTAGTAGCCCCCACCTTTATTCACCCCTTAAATTCCACTTGAGGGGAAAAATAACTGGGATACTTTCTTTGTCAGACTGAGTTATTTCACTTAGCTTGGTCATCTGCATCTCCATATTTTTTCTTTTGTCTGAACAGGATTCTGCCATGTAGACACTGAACATTTTCTTTATGTGTTGACAGTCACTGGGCTGATGTCAGAGCATTAGCATAGCAGAGCTATCAGGACCAATGTAACAAGAAGCAGCGGCATACAGGTATTTCTATGCTGCAGCTGATTTTCCTTCTTTGGGTACAAGCCAAGACGTGACTGCTGAGTTCTGGGAGGTCTAGTGTTGGTATTTGGAAAATGTTCCACAGTGTGGCCATATCAGTTTACAACCAACACTCTTCCTGCCTCTGAGCTCTCATCGGTATTTGGATGTTTTTTTTTTTTCATTTGTTCATTTTCTTGTTGACAGGACTATAATCAGGATTTTATAAAATCCAACAGAGTTTTTAATCGCAGTTTTCTGACAACCATAGATATTGAGGGTGAGAAACAGGGTTTTATGAGGCCCATGCTGACCTTGAGCCCCTGATTCTTCTGCCTCTACTTCTCAAACACTAAGACTACAAGTGTGCCTTGTCATACATAGTTGAAGTTGAAGTTGAATTCTTTTTTCTTTTCTTTTGAATATCTTTGTTGGCCAATTTAGATTGTTCTTCTTTTTTAACTTTTATTGCATTATGATGAGAAAAGTTACATGATTTCAATTTATCTGAATTTGTTAACATTTAAAAACATTTTTTAAGTAAATAGAATTAAGTCACATTCTTGTTTCCCTTTTGTACCCCAACTCCTCCCAGAGGCTCCCCTTCAATACCTATAATATCTTTTTTGTCATATTCTTAAAATGTATCATTTAAGTTGGAGGTCTTCACTCTCTTCTATACCTATTATCCTAAGGTTTGGTCTTCTCATTGTGTCCTAGATTTCCTGGATGTTTTGGGTTAGGAGCTTTTTGCATTTTGAGTTTTCTTTGACTGTTGTGTCAATGTTTTCTATGGTATCTTCTGCACCTGAGAGTTTCTCTTCTATCTCTTGTATTCTGTTGTTGATGTAAGCATCTATGGTTCCTGACTTCTTTCCTAGGTTTTCTATTTCCAGGGTTTTCTCTCTTTCTGATTTCTTTATTGTTTCTATTTCCATTTTTAGATTCTGAATGGTTTTGTTCAATTCCTTCACCTGTTTGATTGTGTTTTCCTGTAGTTCTTTAAGGGATTTTTGTGTTTCCTCTTTGAAGGGCTTCTAGCTGTTTACCTGTGTTCTCCTGTATTTCTTTGAGGGTGCTATTTATGTCTTTCTTAAAGTCCTCTATCATCATCATGAAAGGTGATTTTATATCTGAATCTTGCTTTTCTGGTGTAATGGTGTGTCCAGGACTTGCTATGGAGGGAGAATTGGGTTCTGATGATGCCAAGTGACCTTGGTTTGTGTTGTTTATTTTCTTACGCTCACCCCTCCCCACCCCTGCCATCTGATTTTCTCTAGTGCTACCTGTTCCTGCTAAATCTGACTAGAGCCTGTCCTTCTTGTGATCCTGGTTGTGCCAGAACTCCTCAGAGTCAAGCTGTCTGTGATCCTGTGATCCTGGGCTTCTTAGAGCACCTGGGAGTGGAGTTTCCTCTAGGTGTTGTTGGACTGGCCATGGAGCTTGCACCCAAGGTCTGCTCAGGACACCAGCCCAGACAGATTGGAAGGAACCAAAACCACTGTGCTAGCAGAGTTCCTGTGTGCCTGGTCCCACTTGTCCCAGTTATTCCCGGTGTTGGGACAGATGTTAGGTCCTCCTCACCTCTGATCCTGGGTGTGTCAGAGCACCTGGGAGTGGAGCTTCCTCAGGGTGCTAAGGGACTGGCTGCGGAGCTTGTGCCCAAGGTCTGCTCAGGACACCAGCCCAGAGAGACCAGAAGGCACCAGAACTACTGGGCTGGAGGAGTTCCTGTGTGCCTGGTCCTGCTGGTCCCAGTTACTCCCGGTGTTGGGGCCATTTTAGATTGTTCTATTCAGTTCAACTTCCATTTGGGATTGTGTCATGCTCAATGGTGTTCAGGAATTCTTTATATATTCTGAATACTAGTTCCCTATCGAGTAATTTAATTGCCAAAGATTTCGTTCCATTCTGTGGGCTGTCATACACTGCTGATTATTTCTTTTGCTGCGCAGAAGCAGTTTATTTTCAGAATTCTTTTTGTTTTGTTTTGTTTTGTTTTTTTCAAGACAGGGTTTCTCTGTATAGCCCTGACTGTCCTGGACTCAGTCTGTAGAGCAGGATGGCCTCGAACTCAAAAATCTGCCTGCCTCTGCCTCCCAAATGCTGGGATTAAAGGCATCAGAAGTCGTATTTGTGAGTTCTTGCTATTATTTTCTGAGTCTTAAGTAGAAAGTCCTTGCCTCTACCTATATCTTGAAATATTCCCTTCTGTTTTCTCCTGTATTTTCAATTCTTCCTAATTTATGTTAAAGTCGGATCCATAAAATATTTTTTCCTGGATTTTAACTCTGGTTTTTTATTGATGTAAGTTTTATTGCATTATGATTAGAAAAGATATATAATTTCAATTTATCTGATTTGTTAACATTTACAAACATATTTTAAGTAAATAGAATTACATCACAGTCTTGTTTCCCTTTTGTATCCCAACTCCTCCCAGAGACCCCTCTTCAATACCTGTAATAACCTTTGTTTTTTTTATTTTGTCATATCTTTTAAAATTTATAAAATATTGTAACAATAAAAAAGAGTATTATAAAAGTTTTTTGATATAAAACAACAATCAATTGAATAGTCTTATGTAGATGCTTGTCTACAGCAATACTGAAAATATATGTGATTTTCTCAATATAAACTTTAAATAACTCCAAACATATTCACTGTATATTTTAAAATAATACATCACTACTAGTTTTTTTAAATGAAAATAAATAGATAATCTTTTTGTTTGTTTGTTTTGTTCTTAGTAGAGCTTAAAATCTAGGCTCTTAGCTTGGTACAAGCCCAAAATAAGAACAATTTTTAGACATTGGATTTCATTGTAATAAGGCTGTACTTCAATGACCCTCATTTCACCAAAGGATTTTACCTCCATAGTAGCTAAGCTGAGAGTTTACAGTTCTGCTGCACCAAGGAATGAATTGTAGGCACAATTTTTAGATACAGATTTCCTCCTCTAGTCAAAGCTGTTTGACTTGAGTCTTCAAGTCTATTTGAGTTGTCTTCATTCCCAGCCCACAGGGAAGAGGTTACATTCATTTAAGAAATGGTGTGTGTATTAAAATGGTCTATCCATAAAGTCATTCACCAACTGTTTCAATGAACAATGGCTCTGCTTGGCATGTGGCACAGACATTAGGTAAGGGTAAGAATCTGGTTCATTGACTGTGATGATTTTGAAAAGCATTCATGTCAGAGAAAGAGTAACTTATAAAGTCCTCTTCTTCAAAGTTGATTTGCTGGGTATAGTAGCCTGGGCTGGCATAGTTATAAATATCAAGCAAAGCATTCAATCTCACTCTTTGTTGTTCTCTTACAAGCCACCTCCCAAATTAGTTGTCTATGTTTCTTGTGGCTGTATAAATAATTTTGAAATATGTAAGGTATTCTGAAAACCATAGTATGGTGTAAAAACATCAAATAAACAATCCTACTAATAGAGAGGCTGAGATAGGAGAAGCATGATTTCAAGACCATTATGTTGTACACAGCAAGACACTGTCATGTGCAAACAAGCACAAAGTGAATGTGAATTGTACAATATTGGACCTATTTCTCCAATTATCAAATTAGAGAGACCACTGGATGACAGCCAACAAATTTCTAATTCCTCATATTTCTGAATTTCAGTCGACTTGGATATGTTGGTAATGTTAATTTTTATATTAAAAGATATTAAGAAAAAGTAATTATTACTTCCTGTTATTTTTCTTGTTAGAGGTGGAATTATGTTTATGTGGGTTTGTTGAAAGATTACTTTCTTGCTTCTTCTAGGGTGCAGTTTTGCTCTTTATGTTGATGTTTTCCATCTATTATTCTTTGTAGGGCTGGATTTGTGGAAAGATGGTGTATAAATTTGGTTTTGTCATGGAATATCTTGTTTTCTCCATCTATGTTAATTGAGAGTTTTGCTGGGTATATATAGTAGCCTGGGCTGGCATTTGTGTTCTCTTAGGCTCATCTGCCCAGGATCTTCTAGCTTACAACATGCTCCAACATGTAATAAGGACACATGCTCCCCTATGTTCATAGCAGCCTTACTTATAATAGCCAGAACCTGGAAACAACCCAGATGTCCCTCAACAGAGGAGTGGATACAGAAATTGTGGTCCATCTACACAGTGGAGTCTAGTCTCATATCTAGCAAGGTGATCTGTAAGCCAAATGCCCGACCATCAATCAGAAATGCCCAGAACTGGCCTAGAAGTGGTGCGTGGGAAAAAGTACACTGATGCGGGCTGCTGTTCTATTTCCCATTTATGAACTGGGATGCTTTTGGGCCCCTGCTTTTGCCACAATACAGCAATAAGGAAAGCTATTTGGAAAAAAGAGTGTGCTATGGAATTATGAGGCCCCAGGCAGAGAATATTTTTCCTTCCTATCCCATGTCTTGTCCATCCAAAACCCCAGCCCCACAAGAAGTCTCGACTTTAGACAGAGCCATTTCGAATGAGGACAGACACAGACCCTTCAGTTAGGCTCCCACCCACAGAACTACAGCCCCTCATTGGTGTAAGACTCTACAGTGTCACAATCAGAGCACAGAATAAGAGACCCTCTTTCTCTCTTCTTCTCTTTCTCCCTTTCTGTCCCTCTCTGTCCCCCTTTTTCTGCCTCTACCCTCTTCTATATGTCCCAATAAACTCTCCTTTATACTAGGCCTGACCCACAGCTGATTTCTCAGAGGGAACGCCTTGGCATGAGCCCACCTAGTGTGGACCCGCTCAGATGCTCCCTCCCCTGCACTACCTTCAGAGGTATATTAAACACAACACTTTCATTCAAGAGTATTAAAAAATTGTAAAATCATTTTCATGAAGTTTATTCAAAACTATAGCTTTAGAAATCTACGATTATTTCTACATTCTAAAATACACTCTGACCACTTAGGTGTTTGACTTTGATTTCAGCCAACTTTTCGATGAGTGCATTTGATTTTTGGAATTCTACTAAGAGGAGTCCAGAATAGTAAGTCCTATAAAGCCAAAGCACATTCCTCATGAGTATTTGATTTCTGCTACCTTTTTAGAGGCATGCTGCTCCAAATGGCTGGGTGATTACATACACACTTGTGTATTTCCCCTCAATGTTTATCTTGGAAAGATGGCAAGTTATTTTGAAAGAAAGGAAGAAAAAACAGACTGCAGAGGAAACAGAATGGCCCTGTATCTCACAGGGCAGTGGATTACTAAAATTACCCCAACTTCATGGAAGAGAACTGAGTTCATTTGCACATTTTCTTAAGATTCATGTGAGTTACAGTTAGACCACACACTATAACATTGAGGAAAAATGAAGACCAGACACTAATAATCATCATCTTTAAATTGAGATATTTTCTCTAGAACACAAAACTGGTCATGGTGAAGGCCACATTTTCTCTGAGCTTTAGCATCAAACAATGTTTCTCTTAACACTTTCCAGACAAATTCAGGGATGGAGCTGATTATAGTTCTGGTAAATCATATATTACATACCAGTGCAAAGATATAGAGTGATAATTCTAAGTCAATTTTTAAGTTTTAGCTAGTGTTCATGACTGGTGTTTATTTGCAGCACTCAATCAGTCAGTAGAAATTTACATAATACTTATTGTGCGCTGCTAATGCAGAAGTGAGTGACAATGTCCCTGCTCAGGATGCTCACTGTCTATGCCTGAGGCCTTAGATGAGCCACTGGATAAACAGTGGCCTGGCATGGATGAGCATGCTAAAGCATCAACCCTCATACTATTTGTTGAGTGGGTTTCTGAAAATAGTAGTTTTTTTCTTTCCTAAAATCAGAGAATTTTTACACTGACTTACCTCTGGAGGAAAACCCTGTCCTTCCTCAACAATGAAAAATTTCTACTGTACGACATCATTTTAATTGTGTCTTTGCAGGAAGGAACAAGCCCTGAGTGATGGGAGACTGTTGTAATCCGTGACCTCTTCCAAGATACCATGCACTTTCCTTTGTTGTCCAGACCTTGTACGAACACTCTGCAAGTCAGGCACTTCTGGCTTACACCCATTTTAAACATGGCTCAATCTCATGATATGACAAATCGTTATCAGATGACCCGTGCTCACACACAAACACAGCCACTATCAGTCATAGACAGGCCATAATCTGGCAAAATCTGTAGAGAACAGAAATAAACACAATGCGTGGTGTGTATTAATAAACTCGGCTTCTGGCACACACTACCATCACAGAGCCCCTGGGAGGGAAAGTGTGGTGAGGCTGACTTTCCTTCTCTGAGCTGTTCCATGTATATAAACAAGAACAAAGATCAAGGAAAGAGGTGAATCCCTGGGAAAGCATATCTCCTCAGCCTTATAAATAGCTACTCGCTCTTAAAAGGGGATAATTTCCATGGTGTCATCTTCTTAGGAGGAGGGACTGAAGTATCCCTCTCTCTCTTCTGCCTACCAGCCTATTGACTGCACTGTAATTGGAAGATAAGTGAAAATAAGGTTTCTCAAGACCCAATTTGCAGCCTAGATACAGCCCCCAAGACAAAGTTTTCAGTGATTCAAGACAATTATAAAAAGGGAACAATTTTTCCATAATTCTAATTTTTAAGTATATATATTCGAACATATGTGATACAAACTTCAAAACCCATAAAGGGATGCCCAGTCAAGAGCCAGTCTTCCCCATCCAGCTGGCAAGCATCCATTATTACCGTCTTAACATGCCTAGGCACAGGACCCTTTGAACATATATTCTGCATAATTTTCTTCATTTTACCTTTTTGTTTTTGTTTTGTTTTGCAGTGCTGAAATTGAACCTAGGACCTCAGTCTTATTAGATTAATGCTCTACCACATTAAGGGTAAAATCCTTTTGTCTCTTACATTTTTAAAACTAGTTTGTCATGAGGATCTTTATCAATTGATGGAAATGTCTCACTGCATTAAACTAAATACAGTCACACTGCTTTGTATTTTCATTGATCCGTGTTTTCCTGATCTAGTGTTACTGTTAGAAGGTAGGCTTTGATTTAAAAGTTCTCTTACTTAGCAAAATTAGAATTGGCAGCCATTTCTGGGAGTTGATAATAGATTCTATTTCCCCAACCCATTTAACTTCTCAGACATAGTTTGTTTGTTTTTAATTTTTCTAAAAATCTAAAAACTGATAGGTTAGAATAGTTGATTTTTTAGTAATCTAAACAGGACTTGAGAGCCATGCAGTATATTAATTTAACCTCAATTGCCATTAATTTTATCTTTTCAAATGTATCATAACTTTAAATATAAGTAGTAACATATTCTCCCCTAGAAGTTGATATTTCTATCCAAGAATAGACAGAACCTGCTAGGTATGGTCCATGTTATTTAACGTAGGTCCATTAGGCATTGTCACAAACTCTGAATGAGCAATGAAAAAGGTTAGTAATTAGTTAGGCTTGGGGAGAGCTTGTTTGTGTGTTTGTCTGAGACAAATTCTCAGTGTGTAGCCTTGTAGGACTGGAGATATCTTGACTATGGCAACTTTTATAAAAGAAAACATTTAATTGGGATCTACTTACAGTTTCAGAGGTTTAGACAATTGTCATCATGGTGGTGAGCATGCTGGCACACAGGCAGACAAGGCACTGGAGAGGTAGACAAGTATTCTACATCTGGATTCATTGGCAGCAAGAAGAGAGAGAGCTGGGTCTGGCTTGGGTTTTGGAAACCTCAAAGCCTATCCCCAGTGGCACACTTCCTCCAACAAGGCCATGGCTACTAGTCCCTGTCAAGTAGCACTATTCCATGGTGTGTCCAAGCCATCATATATATGGACCTATTGGGATCATTCTTATTCAGTTCACCACAATTCACTTCCTGGCTCCATAGCCTTGTAGCTATATCATAATGCAAAAATGCATTCAGTCCAACTTCAAAAGTCACCATAGTCTATAATAGTCTTAACAGTGTTTAAAAGTCCAAAATTCAAAGTCTCTTCTGAGATTCAGGGCAATCTTTTCACCGCAACCCCCTGGAAAATCAAAATGAAAAAGCAGATCACATACTTCCAATACACGATGGCACAGGATATACTTTACCATTCCAAAAGCAAGGGAGCATAGTGAGGCGACACTGGACCAAAAACCAGCTGGCCAAACTCCAAATTCTTTATCTCCATGTCTGATATCAAACAGCTCCAACTCCTTTCAGCTTTGCCGACTGTACCACTACCACCACCTCACCACCTCCCTCCATCCCCCCACCTCTCTCTCTGTCTCTCTTTTTCTTGGACTTTTTCTACTTCATGTTAACAGCTCTCCTTGGCAAGTATCCCAAGACTCTGTCATCTCCAACATCTTGGGGTCTCCAAGGCAATCTAGGCTTCACCTTCACAGTCTCACAAAAAGGCCATTCTAGGCCTCCACGTAGGGGCACCCATGACACATGCATGGCCTCAGCAACTTTCCGTAGCCATGGATGGAGATTCCACAACCCTTTCTTGTATCCTTGACTCTAAAACCAAAATTATGTGGCCAATGCTATCAAGTTCTGTTGTTTTCTGGGGTTGGAAATTTGCCCATCTCATTCAAATTACATTGTCACCAGTTCCCTATTTTCTATGGTATCCTTTACTGTGCAAGCTTTTCTTAATTCCCTTTTACAAGTTGGAAGCTTAGCTGGGTAGGTCTTACACAGAGGTCACCACTCCCTTTATTCCATGTAGCATCAAGCCTTTCTTTAAACTTTTTATCTCCTTGAACACTGTACTAAGCTTCATTACACTTCATGATGCATCTTTCCTCCTCAAACTGTACATTTTATATTTTTCCTTGATCAGCTTTCTCTTTTTCATTATAGGACAGTGTAAGACTGGCCACAAATAACCACACGAGACATAGTCAATTCTGGGCTGTCTGGAAATCTCCTCTGCTGATGCTGTTAACCCAACAGTCCTCAATTTAGCCTCAGGCATACATTTAGGCAAGAAAAGAAATCAGCCACATCCTTTACCACAATGCCAAAACAAATGTCTCTAGACCACTTACTAATAATCTTCTCCTCTGAAACCTCTTAAGTTGGGCCATCATAATGTCATAATCTACATTGCTTTCAGCACCACTGTCTTACAGTCTACACCTTCTTACTAGTATGGCCCTGTTAAGTTGCCCTTCAAGAGTTAAACTGCTTTCCTAATCCAAAGTCTCAAAATTCACATTCTGCACACAAGGAACATGGCCAGGCCTTGTCTCCAGAATACCCAGCTCTTTGGTGCCAACTTCTGCTTTAGTTAGTATTCCCTTTCTGTGAAGAGACACCATGATCAGCGCAATTCTTATAAAATAAATCATTACATTGGAACTTGCTTATAGTTTCAGAGATTTGGTCCATTATCAACACTGTGAGGAACATGATGGCACACAGGTAGACCTGGTGTTGGAGAGGTATCTGAGGGTTCCTCATCTGAATCTGCAGGCAGCAGAAAAAGAGAGATTCTGAGTCTGGTTTAGGCTTTTGATACTTCAAAGCCCACCCCCAGTGACAGACTTCCTCTAACTAGGCCACACCTTCAAACAGTACCCCTTCTTGGTGTTCAGTCATTCAACTCTATGAGCCTCTGGGAGTCATTCTTTTTTTATTTAATTTTTATTGGATATTTTATTTATTTACATTTCAAATGTTATCCCCTTTCCTGATTCCTGCCCCCCAGAAACTCCCTATCCCACCCCCCCTCTTCCTGCTTCTATGATGCTATGCCCCTGTGGGAGCCATTTTTACTCAGACCACTTCACTACATGATCCAGCAATTTCCCTGGTAATTTTAAACTCTAATGAATTGAAAGAAACACTCAAGTCGTTATATATCAGCGTTCATACAGCTTGATTCATGACAGTCAAAGTGTGGGAGCTACCCAAACATCCACAAATAGATGAACAGATAAACAAAATGTGGCATGAATCCTCCAATGGAATATCATTTATAAAGAATAAAATTCTACAACAAAGATAAAGCTCTAGGACATTGTGCCAAATGGTCATTAAAAACAATGTATGTACTTTATATGAGTTGCCTTTATATGAGTTCACTTAAATGAGTTACCTAGAATTCATGGAAATAGGAAGTAACATGGTAGCTATTGGGCACTGAAGGAGAAGTCATCCAGAAGTGTTTAATAGGAATAGAATTTCAGTGTGAAAGATTAATACAAGGGCTGGATACAACTGGAGAAATTCATTAAGCAATGTGATGTGCTTGATGTCACAGAGATATGTACAGAAAAATAATTAAAATGGTGACTTTTCTTTTATGTACATTTGTATATGTCCCATAATAAAAGTCAATATTCCAAACTCTTCCTGTGGTCTATGAGGTCACTCAGTTTAGGACTTGCCTTCCTCCCAGACTTCCCCTCCCTTATTTCCTTTCTGCCCCACTCATTCACACCACAACCTGCAGATTAGACTTTGCAGCTTCATTAAAGCTATCTGCTACCCTGTCCTTAAAGGATCAGTAAGAGTCCCAAGGCTTCCTCTTGTGATTGAAGCCATGGAAATAAAACTCAAAATGGTTGTGCGCCTCCAGTAAAGATTTGTGAGCATTCACCACTTGTCTAATTTACTCATCCTAAGAAAAGAGACTTTAAATTTTTTTCACTGACTGTATTTAGTAGTTTCCACAAGCAGAGGGGAAAAAATCCTCTTCAACTTTCAGACTGAAAAATAAATACATTTCAAAAGGTTTCCTCCACCGCTGCCTTCCATCGTGGGAGTTGTTCTCCAAGGGGGAATTCCTCTGAAATAAAATCGGGAATGGCGCCAAGGCAGTTCATGTCTCCAATACTAAGTTTTTCGACTTCAGAGGATGTGGCCCCGCCCACTCTTTAATCATATCTGAGGAAATTCCCCTGGCCTGGGTAAAAGATCATAATATCTTAAAGAAGACTGATGAGCTCATGAAAAGCAGTTGAATTTAGAAAGCCAAGACACTTCCAGAAACTCCTTGAGACTGCTTTTGCTGTTCATTAACCCCTTGAATTTTCCGAATGAGTACCATACAATATTTAAAATTATTTTCAAATTTTCTTATAGTGACTACACTGCACAGCTAAGAGCTGCTATTACTTTAGTTCCTCCACTAACTCTTCCAGCTGCACTTTTTTCAGGAATACTACAAACTTAGGGAAGCAAGCTTTAAAATTGCCCCTCCTGATCTGTAATAGATCTCCGGGTAAGGGTTATCTAGAATCTACTCTCAAAATGTCCTAAGTGAAAACCACCTTGTGAGTTAACACACTCACACTTACAAGTGTACAAAGAGTCTGTTCATACAACATGTCTGACCACCTTGCACCTTTAAGGTAGGTGTGTGATATGATGAAGGAAATGAAACATAGTGCAGCTCACATGTAGAGAAAGCCATTTCCCCAAGCTCTTGGACACGCTGCACTTCTGGCTCTGCTCTCTGACTCCTACTTATACATGGGCCTATTTGTTATTTATTTTCTTGGCTCATAAAACAGAAAACTTCAGGATACACGGAGGGCTGAGAGGGGGTGGACCTTCATCTGAATCTTGCTGTGTTCTTTATGAACAAGTTTGGGAATAAAGGAGGCATCTGGCCCACGACAGTTGTTTTAAAATGCAAAAAACAAGAGATTGCCATTTATGGACAGTAAGTGTGTTCAAGTAGTGTCGAGTTTTGTGTGGTGATAAGGCCAGAGCAGGAAGCCTGAGGGGCCAGGAAGGAAGTGCTCTCAAGCTTGGAGTGGCAGGGTTGAACTGTGAGCTGGACAGGCTCAGGACTGCAGCTGGGCAGAAACTGCCCTATTTTTAAAAAATAAACAGCCTGGATTACCCAGAATACTCACAGTGGCCACTTCACATGCATCCTAGTGAAACAAGGAATTTACTCTTTACTTCACCTGGGCACTGCCAGTCTCCCTAAACTTTTGGCTTCTGAAAACTAGACTATGATTTCTCCAGTGTCCACTGTTGGACACATTACGCTAGAGGACTTCAAGGTGTCTTCTTTCTGTCATCCAACTTTAAATGACTACCAGCATTGCCACTCCAAGAAAAAAATTAATATGAATTAATAGGAGAAAATATTCACACCTTATTAATAAGTTCATAGATATCTCCAAAATGTAATGAGTGGGCTAATACCTGATGGCTTGGTAAGCTGTGGAGCACTCGTGTGCAGAAACAGGCTGCTCTCAGTTGTTACGATGAGCATCATGCAGGGCATAAAGCTCAGGATTTATTGGCTGCCCTGGCTGCCTTGAGGAAATAACACCAACTTTTGTGTATGTTCTTTATAAGAAGCCTTATAAGCCAAGCATGGTGGTGCATTAAGGAAAGAGAGCTGGTAGGGTCTCTGTGAGGTTAAGGCCAGCCTGGTCTACACATTGAGTTCCAGGATGGCCAGGGCTACATAGACAGATGCTATCTCAATATCTCAATAATAAGCAAACAACAACAACAATAACAACAATGACAACAACAAACCACTATAGAAGCAAAGCAAAATACTAGTGCTTTATATGTGTGGTGGTCAAGCAGTGATAAAAATATAGAATAGAACCATCAGCAAAACTGATGAGGTGTCTGAATGAAGTTTATGGGGAGTGGGGACCAACGGAAACTTTTTTTTTAATTAGATGTTTTCTTTATTTACAATATCTCCTTTCCCAGGTTCCCCTCCAAAAGAAAAAGGAAAAAGAAAAGAAAATAAATAAAATAAAATAAAATAACCAAAAACTAAACCAATCCCCTGTTCCCTCCCCTCTCCTCCTGCTCATCACCCCACCCTCTCCCACTTCCTGGCCCTGGTATTTCCCTACACTGAGGCATAGAACCTTCAGAGGGCCAATAGCCTCTCCTCCCATAGATGGCCAATTTGGCCATCCTCTGCTATACACATGCTGCTGGAGAAATGAGTCCTCCCATGTGTACTCTTTGGTTGGAGTTTTAGTCACTGGGAGCTCTGAGGGTACTAGTTACTTCCTATTGTTGTTCGTTCTAAGGGGCTACAAACCCTTCAGCTCTTTGGGTCCTTTATCTAGCTCCTTCATTGGGGACCCTGTACTCAGTCCAATGGATGGCTGTGATCCTCTACTTCTGTATTAGTCGGGTACTGTCAGAGCACCTCAGGAGACATCTATATCAGGCTCCTGTCAGCCAGCACTTGCTGATACCTACAATAGTGTCTGGATTTGATGATTGACTATGGGAAGGATTGCCAAGGTGGATCAGTCTCTGGATTGTCCTTCCTTCAGTCTCTGCTCCATAGTTTGTCTCTGAAAATCCTTCAGAGACAAACTGGGTCTCTGAAATGGGCCTCTGGGTCTCTGGGTCTTCAAAATGGGTATTTTGTTACCCCTTTTAAGAAGGAATAAAGTATTCACACTTTGGTCTAATTCTTCTTGAGTTTCTCATGATTTGTGGATTGTACTTTGTGTATTCTGATCTTCTAGGCTAATATCTAATATTCATAGAATGCATACCATGTTTTCTATTGTGATTGGGTTATCTCACTCCGGATAATATTCTCCAGGTCCATCCATTTCCCCAAGAATTTCATAAATTCATTGTTTTTAATAGCTGAGTAGTACTCCATTGTGTAGATGTACCACATTTTCTGTATCCATTCCTCTGTTGAGAGATATCTGGGTTGTTTCCAGTTTCTGACTATTACAAATAAGGCTGCTATGAACATAGTGGAGCATGTATCCTTATTACATATTGGAGAATCTTCTGGGTATATGCCAGAGGAGTTGTATACGTAGGACCTCTGGTAGTACTATGTCTAATTTCTGGAGGGACCACCAAACTGATTTCAAGAGTGGTTGTACCAGTTTGCAATTCTACCAGCAATGAAAGAGTTTTCCTCTTTCTCCACAACCTCTCCAGCATCTGCTGTCACCTGAGTTTTTGATCCTAGCCATTCTGACTGGTGTGAGGTGGAATCTCAGGGTTGTTTTGATTTGCATTTCCCTGATGACTAAGGATGTTGAACATTTCTTTAGGTGCTTCTCAGCCATTTGGTATTCATCAGTTGAGAACTCTTAGTTTAGCTCTGTACCCTATTTTTTAATTGTTATTTGTTTCTCTGGAGTCTAACTTCTTAAGTTCTTTGTATATATTGGATATTAGCCCTCTATCAGATATAGGTAGGATTGGAAAAGATCTCTTCCCAATTTGTTGGTTGCTGTTTTCTCCTATTGACAGTGCCTTTTGCCTTACAGAAGCTTTGCAATTTTATGAAGTCCCATTTTTCAATTCTTGATCTTAGAGCATAAGCTATTGGTGTTCTGTTCAGAAAATTTACCCCTGTACTTATGTGCTAAAGGCTCTTCCCCACTTTTTTTTTCTATTAGTTTCAGTGTATCTGGTTTTATGTGGAGGTCCTTGATCCACTTGGACTTGAGTTTTGTACACGGAGATAAGAATGGATCAATTTGCCTTCTTCTACATGTTAACCACCAGTTGAGCAACAAGCACGACTTGTTCAAAATGCTGTCTTTTTTCCACTGGATGGTTTTAGCTCCATTGTCAAAGATCAAGTGGCCATAGGTTTGTAGGTTCATTTCTGGGTCTTCAATTCTGTTCCATTGATCCACCTGCCTGTCACTGTACCAAAACCATGCAGTTTTTATCACAATTGCTTTGTAGTACAGCTTAAGGTCTGGGATGGTGATTCCACCAGAGGTTCCTTTATCGTTGAGAATAGTTTTCGCTGTCCTGAGTTTTTTGTTATTCCAGATGAATTTGCAAATTGCTCTTTGTAACTCTGTGAAGAATTGAGTTGGAATTTTCATGGGGATTGCATTGAATCTGCAGATTGCTTTCGGTAAGATGACCAGTTTTACTATATTAATCCTGCCAATCCATGAGCATAGATGATCTTTCCATCTTCTGAGATCTTCTTCAATTTCCTCCTTCAGAGACTTGAAGTTTTTGTCAAACAGATC
>NW_022196896.1:34225708-34230931 GCF_008632895.1 Mastomys coucha
AGTATGGACCTTGAATTCCTGATATTTCCAAGACTTTTATCATGAAGGGATGTTGGATTTTGTCAAATACATTCTCAGCATCTAATGAGGTGATCATGTTTTTTTCTTTGAGTTTGTTTATATAGCGAATTATGTTGATGGATTTCCGTATATTGAACCATCCCTGTATCTCTGGGATGAAACCTACTTGATCATGGTGGATGATTGTTTTGATGTGTTCTTTGATTCGGTTTGCAAGAATTTTATTGAGTATTTTTGCACCAATATTCATAAGGGAAATTGGTCTGAAGTTTTCTTTCTTTGTTAGGTCTTTGTGTGGTTTAGGTAATTGTGGCTTCATAGAATGAATTGGGTAGAATAACTTCTGTTTCTGTTTTGTTGAAGAGTTTGAGGAGTATTGGTATTAGGTCTTCTTTGAAGGTTTGATAAAACTCTGCACTAAACCTATCTGGTCCTGGACTTTTTTTGGTTTGGAGATTATTAATGACTGTTTCTATTTCCTTATCAGATATGGTACTGTTTAGATTGTTGATCTGATCTTGATTTAATTTTGGTACCTGGTATCTGTCTAGAAAAATTGTCCATTTCATCCAGATTTTTCCAGTTTTGTTGAGTATAGGCTTTTGTAGTAGGATCTCATGATTTTTGGGGGGATTTCTTCCATGTCTGTTGTTAATCTCCCTTTTCATTTCTGATCTTGTTAATTAGGATTCTGTCTCTGTGCCCTCTAGCTAGTCTGCCTAAGGGTTTATCTATTTTGTTGATTTTCTCAATGAACCAGCTCCTGGTTCAGTTAATTCTTTGTATAGTTCTTTTTGTTTCTATTTGGTTGATTTCAGCCCTGAGTTTGATTATTTCCTCCCTTAGACTCCTCTTGGGTGAATTTGCTTCTTTTTGTTCTAGAGCTTTCAGATGTGCTGTCAAATTGCTTGTGTATGCTCTCTCTTTCTTTTTGGAGGCACTTAAAGCTATGAGTTTTCCTCTTAGGACTGCTTTCATTGTGTTCCATAAGTTTGGGTATGTTGTGGCTTCATTTTTATGAAACTTCAGAAAGTCTTTAATTTCTTTCTTTATTTCTTCCTTGACCAAATTATCATTGAGTAGAGTGTTGTTAAGCTTCCACGTGTATGTGGGCATTCTATTGTTTATGCTGTTATTGAGGAGCAGTCTTAGTCCATGGTGATCTAATAGGATGCAAGAAATGATTTCAATAATCTTGTATCTGTTGAGGCCTGATCTGTGACCAATTATATGGTCAATTTTGGAGAAGGTACAATGAGGTGCTGAGAAGAAGATAGATCCTTTTGCTTTAAGATAAAAAGTTCTATAGATATTTGTTAAATCCATCTGTTTCATAACTTCTGTTAGTCTCACCATGTGTTTGTTTAGTTTCTGTTTCCATGATCTGTCCATTGCAGAGAGTGGGGTGTTAAAATCTCCCACTATTATTGTGTGCGATGCAATGTGTGCTTTGAGCTTTAGTAAAGTTTCTTGTATGAATGTAGATGCCCTTGCATTTGGAGCATAGAAGCTCAGAATTGAAAGTTCCTCTCAGTAGATCATACCTTTGATGAATATGCAGTGTCCCTCCTTATCTTTTTTGATCACTTTACGCTGAAAGTCTATTTTATTCAATATTAGAATGGCTACTCCAGCTTTTTTCTTGGGACCATTGGCTTGGAGAATTGTTTTCCAGCCTTTTATTCTAAGGTAGTGTCTGTCGTCTGTCTTTGTCACTGAAGTTGGTTTCCTGTATACAACAAAATGTTGGGTCCTGTATATGTACCCAGTCTGATACTCTTTGCATTTTATTGGGAAACTGAGTCCATTGATATTAATAGATATTAAGGAAAGGTAATTGTTGCTTCCTGTTATTTTTGTTGTTAGAGTGGGAATTCTGTTCATGTGGCTATCTTCTCTTAATTTTGTTGGAAATTTACTTTTTTGCTTTTTCTAGGAAGTAGTTTCCCTCCTTGTGTTAAAGTTTTCTATTTATTACCCTTTGAGCGGCTGGATTCGTGGAAATGTATTGTGTAAATTTGGTTTTGTCATGGAATACTTTGGTTTCTCCATCTATGGTAATTGAGAGTTTTGCTGGAAATAGTAGCCTGGGCTGGCATTTGTGTTCTCTTAAGGTCTGTATGACATCAAACCAGGATCTTCTGGCTTTCATAGTCTCTGGCAAGAAGTCTAGTATAATTCTGATAGGCCTGCCTTTATATGTTACTTGACCTTTTTCCCTTACTGCTATTAATATTCTTTCTTTGTTTTGTGCATTTGGTGTTTTGACTATTATGTGGCAAGAGGAATTTCTTTTCTGATCCAGTCTATTTGGAGTTCTATAGGCTTCTTGTATGTCCATGGGCATCTCTTTCTTTAGGTTAGGGAAGTTTTCTTCTATAATTTTGCTGAAGATATATACTGGCCCTTTCAGTTGGAGGTCTTCACTCTCTTCTATACCTATCATATTTAGGTTTGGTCTTCTCGTTGTGTCCTGGATTTCCTGGATGTTTTGGGTTAGGAGCTTTTTGCATTTTGAGTTTTCTTTGACTGTTGTGTCAATGTTTTCTATGGTATCTTCTGCCCATGAGACTTTCTCTTTGATCTCTTGTATTCTGTTGGTGATGCTTGCATCTATGGTTCCTGACTTCTTTCCTAGGATTTCTATCTCCAGAGTTGTCTCTCTTTGTGATTTCTTAACTGTTTATACTTCCATTTTTAGGTCCTGGGTGGTTTTGTTCAGGTCCTTCACCTGTTTGGTTGTGATTTCCTGTAGTTCTTTAAGGGATTTTTGTTTCCTCTTTAAGGACTTCTACTTGTTTACTTGTGTTCTCCTGTAATTCTTTAAGGGATTTTTGTGGTTCCTCTTTAAGGGTTTGAACCTGTTTACCTGTGTTCTCCTGTATTTCTTTAATTTCATGCTCTTCTTAAGTTGCTGTATCACCATCATGAGATATGATTTTAGATCCAAATCTTGCTTTTCTGGTGTTTTGGGATATCCAGGACTTGCTGTGGTGGGAGTACTAGGATCTGATGACTACCAAGTAGTCTTGGTTTCTGTTGGTAAGATTCTTGCATTTGCCTTTTGCCATCTGTTGATCTCTGGTGTTAGATGTTCTTGCTGTTTCTGGCTGGAGCTTGTTCCTCCTGTGGGTCTGTAAGGCTGTGTCAGCACTTCTGGGAGATCAGCTCTCCTCAGATAAGACCTGTGTGCAGTGGGCTGTGGATTAGCTGTTCCTTCTGAGTCCTGGGGTCAGAACAAACCCTGGTGATAGGTTCTCCACTTGCAGGGAAGGGGCAGAGAGGGCTGTGGATCTGCAGAACCTCCTCCTAGGTTAAGAGGGAGGTAGAAAGGATCCTGTGCTGGCTGCCCTGATGGTTCTGAGGCCTGTGCCTCCTGGCTGGTCCAACAGAAACTTGAGGATAAGTGGACCCTGATCAAAGGAGGGGAAGAAATACCAAAGGGGGCAGATATGCTTACAACTATATCAGCAGGCAACTCCAGGCACAGAACACGATAATCTCAAAGTGCTAAGGTACTTCAGCACTGCTGTAAATAATCAACATCCCCTAGACTTTGAAATAGATAATCATTAGGGTTACAGATTCAGGAACTCAGACCAACACCTAGAAGCCCATGGCCTAGTATGAGGCTATACCATCTGCTATGCACAGCCTCTGTCCACCAGAAGCCAAACACCTAGTCACACGATAACTCAATAGCAGCACAGTTATGCTCAGAAATGACTGGTTGATATGATATAATACCTTTAATTTTTTGTCAAAAAAAAATTTAAAAGAGCCAGGTGTGAGAGCACATGCCTTTAATACCAACCCTAGGCAGGCAGAGGCAGGAGAGTTTGTGGCTAGCCTACTCTACAGAGACAGTTCTAGGACATCAAGAACTACACAAAGAAACCTTGTCTTAATCAACAACAATACAATAATCAGAGGATGAACTAGCTCTGAAAATTCAAGACTGCAAAGTGGATAGACTTCCTAGGATCTTCATGAAAGAGGAACGACAAAAAAGCCAACCCCCACACCATTAGTGATTAGAAGAATGTAGCCTAAAGCCAACATAAAGACTCAGTTTTATTTTCAAGACTTTTGCTCATTTGTAATTGTTTGTTTGTTTTCTTGCTTGCTTATTTGAGACGGCATCTTATTATGTAGCTCTGGCTGTCCTGAAACTCATTATGGAACTCACAGAGATCTTCCTGCCTCTTCCTTCCCAGTGCTGGAATTAAAGGTGTGTGCCACTACATCTAGCTCTCAAGACTATTTAAAAAAAAAAAAGATCTAGTCTTCTGTAGTAATGTGCCCCCAATTTGTTTTCCAATACCAAATGGTCAACCCTAAAGTGATATGTATACAGTCACCAGTAAACAGATTCAGTGGGTTGCAAGTACATATTTATGTGAGGATAGATAGATGAGAGAGAGAGAGAAAGAGAGAGAGAGAGAGAGAGGACAATAATTTAAAAAAAGAAAAAGAGGCCACAAATTTGAGAAGGAATAGGGAGGAAACATGGGAGAGGTCAAAATGGGTAAAGGGAAGAAAGGAAAGGGGGAAGGAGTGTAATTACCTTTTAAATAAAAAGGAAATCATTAAGAAAAACAATTTTGATTTGTAACAAAATTGAGTAGAAGGTAAAGAAATTCTGTGTTCCCAGTCCCCACGCTGGCAAAGCCTCTTGCGCTGTTATCCTCACTGCCAGAGTCCACAAAGCTTGAAGAAGATAACAAAAAAATAGTAAAAGAAACAAGACAATATGTGAAAATAGTTTTATTTAAGTTTCAAAAATGGTCAAACCAAACTGAGATATTATTTGTTAAATTATTGGCATATATTTCTGTGTAATTACATTCTATTTTATAATTAAAATACCTTATTAAAATAGACATGCTCTGAGTTTTAATTTAACTTTGTGTGTGTGTGTGTGTGTGTGTGTGCCTGTGCGTGTGCATGCGTCTGTGTGTGTAGTATATGCACACATGAGGAAGCTGCACATGAGCTAACGTGATGATAGAAGCTAGAGGAGGACATTAGGTGCTCAGTTCTATCACTTTCTGCCTTATTTTCTTGAGATAGGGTCTCTCACTGAACCTGGAGCCCAGCTGGCAGCCAACCAGTCTCAGCAATGCTGTCCATCTGCAGCATCACTGAGGCTATCGGTGCATATACAGCATCACTGAGGCTATCGGTGTATATGCAGCATCA
>NW_022196896.1:34231914-34236578 GCF_008632895.1 Mastomys coucha
GTGTGTGTGTGTGTGTGTGTGTGTGTAAGAGAGAGAGAAAGAGAGAGGAAGAGAGAGGAAGAGAGACAGACAGAGACAGAGGCAGACAGAGATAGAGAGACAGAAACAGACAGAGAGCTCTGTTCTTGAAAAAAGTGAGAGCCTGGCAGTTGAGTTCTGTTCTCTTTGTGTTAAGTAGTTTGTCCTTTTTTTTTTTTTAACTGTTTGAAATCAACTTTTACACATTCAAAATCATCCTGGTACAATACCCAGGAGATGCACACAGCTGTAGGAATGCTTCCTTTACTCCATTTGCTTGTGTTTTTCTTATAACTTTATGGCAAAGAAATCTGAGGGGAGAGGAAGTGTGATCACCCACAGAGGTAGGAAAACACCTCCACCCAGTATCTTCCAGAAGGAAGGGGCAAGGCTGCAGAATTGGAGCAATAATACTCACTTGTCTTCTGCTTCAGTGAGGGATGTCATTATTTTATGCTCCGAGTTGGAGTACCAGCAGAGATCCTGGCTCCCTGGAACTAGGCACTACTGCAGGTTTTGCTCAGAGACCTTACCGAAAGCAGCAGCACTTCTTTAGTGAATTCCCACAAACTGAGTAAGGCTCTTCCCCTGCCCTTATGTTTTGATGGTTGTCTCGTGGGGAAGAATACATCCTGGCCAGAGTCATCTGCCTAGAGAATAACAGGCTAAGCAACAAGATTAACCTAGAAATCTCAACTCTGGCCATCACTTTGTGATGGGGGCTTGTCTATCACCCAGCCCACCACCACTTTCCAAGGTACTCTGTCCCCTGAACCCCATCACAACACGTAACTCTCACTCTTAGTTTTATCTATCAATTTTTGACAGCCTGATCCCTCTTTCAGGGGAGATGCTCTTTAGATGGTCAGAAAAAGTGTCTGTATCTCCCTGGCTCTAACTCTATTATTTTCCCAGTACACTGAAACCATGGCTTTTTACATCCCGTTTCCCACATCCTCAGCCTGCCATTTGGGTTCCTATATCCCATTTGATCAGGAATTACCCCTTTCATTTTGATGTCAGAGCTGGCTATACTTCCAGGAAACTATCAATCCCACATGTCAAGCTCTCTCTGTGTCTATCACCTTCCTATGGCACCTGAGCAGTAGTATCTGCCTGTATAAACTGTCTCACAGCATTTGAGCAGCTATCTACCTGCCTGTACACATATTCCCACAGCACCTAACTAGTTGTCTAACTGTGCTCACATCCTACAACTGAATATGGAATAGGCTAGGGACCTAAATGGAATATGAGGCAGAGGAGAGAGCTCTCAAGACAGATGATCTCTCTGCTTCCTGGCTCTGCAAAGGGAGCTACTGTGTTTCCAGGACAGATGGAAACCTCAGGACCTGAGCAGAATAGGTACTTCCTCAGACTAAATTGTTTCATTCATTTTTATCAGCAAATGTGTTTTATTTAATCACAGCAAAAGAAAAAGTAACCACTCAGAACCTGGAAGCATATGATAACCTGTGTAAATAAAACATGTCACGTGTCCCCACCCCGCCTACTGAGGCCAGTGACCTAAGCATAGATAACTGTCCTGAATTTTCTTCATACTACTTGTACTCTAGTAAAAATGAATGTTGTGGTAAAAGATAAGAACATGTGATTTGTGGTGGCTTGAATGAAAAAAGCCCTGGTAGACCCAAAGGGAGTGGCACTATAAGGAATTGTGGGAATGGGTGTGTGTCCTTGTTGGAGGAAGTGTGTCACTGGGGGTAGGCTTTAAGGTTTCAGATGCTTAAGCCAGGCCCAATGTCTGCCTCTCTCTCTCTACCTCCTCCACCCCTCTCTCCTACCTACTAATCCAGATGTAGAACTCTCAAGTCCTCCTTCAGCACCATGTCTGCCTGCATACCAACAAAGCTTCCCGCCATGATGACAATGGACTAAAACTCTGAAGTGTAGCCACCCCCAACTCAATTCTTTCCTTTATAAGAGTTGCCATGGTCATGGCATCTCTTCACAGCAACAAAACACTAAGACATGTTAATGAATTTGAAATGGAATATATAAGAAATGTAATTTTGTGAACAGAGGCATTAAGGTACCAAGAAAGTCTGGAATTATTTCAAGTACCAGGTTAATGAGTCTAACTGTAAAGGAGAGAAGGAAGGAAAGGACAGAAGAGAGGATGGAGAGGAGGCACAGAGAAAGCTGTGATGTGTTTCTGGAGAAAAAGCAGGAGAGTTTCAAATAGGAAAAGAGGATATGGAGAAGGAGGCAGAGAGAAAAAGAAAGAGGTTTAAATTATGATTTAGTGTCCTCCACTCATGAGAATATGGGCCATTTATCAAGTTCTAGAAATGTCCATGTAATGGACTCTACTCCCCTGTATGTCTAAGATCTCTCTTGTAGGTCACACATTAGAGAAAGAGAGAGGAAAAAAGGAACATTAAGGAAAAGACAACATCCTTGGTTAAAATTCTGGTGAATCTCTGAAGCTCCTTTGAATAATTAATGTCATGATACACAATAAAAGAGACAAATTAATATAAGTCTCTCTCCTTTTTCTGAGATTACATTTTGATTTTCAACACATCACTTGAAACCTCAGTTCACTACTAAATAGGAAAAACAAGAGCTGGAACTTGGCAGAAACAGCAATCAGATATAGATTACAAAGAGAGCGGTGATCTGTCTTGATCAAAGACTATAAACTAGAGCAAAGGACATTAAAGAGCAGGTCGCATGGCACTGCTGAGACTGCAGGAAGAGGTAAGGAAAATGGGCTCTGCTGTGTGAGGGAAGTGAACACATACTCTGAGACCAAGTCTTCCACAGAACAGCATGATCTGTAGGTTTGGACTAAAAAATACAAAAATTCCTGGGAAAGATGGAGAAATTGCTACAATATCTCCAGAAGAGTTCAATCTGATTAGTAAGAAAAGATGTAAGTTCTCCTGCCCCACTGCCCAACCAAAAAAGCCTCCAATTGTAATTCAACTGTTATAGAAGATGCAGATTGAACCTTCACTCATAAAGTAAGCAGGAGGCACTAAGGCATAGGAGGAATGGAAGGACAGATTGACTATAGCACTATTAAATAGTGCTGCAGACCATGAAAGCCAGCCAGGTACTAGAACAAAGAGTCCATACACTCACCAAAATGAACAGCAGACACATCCTTGGGGAGTGCTGCAGTGAGAGGTTCTTGAAAGATGATGGACTGCAATTTACATTCCTGTTAATGAAGGTAGCATACCTGGCCACCCTAAAGGTATCTTCAACAACAAAAGAGTGGAAATGTGGACATTGGGTTTCCTCCAGTATAATCTCAATGTTTCAGCCCCTTGACCCTGACATTAATCAGTTTATCAAAGTCAGGTACACCTTCTTGGTATTTGACCATGCTTCAATAGCAACTGATACAGGCCCAAGTGCTTAGAAGTGGGGTGAGCCTCCATACTTTGCTTTCTGTTGCTATGACTAAATCACTGACCAAAATCAACTCCAGAAGGAAAGGGTATTTTTAAGCTTACAGGCTGTAAGTCCATCATTGAGGGAAGTCGAGCGCTTAAGGTAAAAAGCAAGGCAAATACCATGGTGAACAGGACTTACTGCTTTCCCTCTCTTCGGCTTGTTCAGCTACTTTTCTTAGCTCAGGCTCACTTGCCTAGGGTGGTGTGGCCCATGTTGGACTGGACCACACTACATCAACAGGAAATCAAGAAAATGCCGCAAAGACATGCACATGAGTCAGTCTGATTGAGGCAATTCCTTGACTGAGTATCCCTCCTCCTGGTGACTCTAGTTTTCGACAAGTTGACAAAAACTAATCATCACAATTATGATCCTGTTTTTCCATTTATTTATTTATCTACTTATTCATTTTGTATCCCCTCCATTCCTGGTCCCACATACACACAGCTCCTCCCCTCCCTTTCTGTTCTGAAAAGTGGGAGACCCCCTCCCCCTGGGTATCAACCCACTCTGGCATATCAAGTCAAGTTTTAGGAATGCCACACAGATTTCTTCCTTTCAGATGAGCAGGGACACTACACTAGCATGCACCACTGCAAACTGTCAGCATTGCCCAGATAATGTTCTCAGTTTTAAGCCCTTAGTGGTTTTATTCAGCACAGAAAGGCACATGCAAAGACTTAATTCAACATGATAAGTTCAGACAGGCTGAGGTTACAATAGGTGAAAATGCTTGCCACTAAGTCAGTGATTTATGAGTGTTAAATATTTTTTTACTTCTTGGTTCATGTTCTTCTATATACTTCTGATTGAATTATGTGCATAAAGGAAAAGATAGACATCTCAGTTTCTAGGTAAAAGTTGGTGTTGCATAAAAATTAAGCATCCCAGATCTGCGTTCTTGAATTCTCCTCAGTCTGTGATGGGTTTTAAGCTTCAAGAGTGTTGTATGGACTTACCTTATGGAGACAAATAAGCACCAGTGACAGGCCACAGAAACTTCACTCATGCTCATCTTCGTGAAACACTAGTTTAATTAGGTTACTGTCAGGAGCTTTAGTAAGGGCCTTAATTACAAGACTATGGGAAACTCACAGGAGAGTAACCCAGCAACTGCAAACCTGCAGACTGCAGGTGGGGTGGACAGACAGACAGACAGACAGACAGAGACAGTGACAGAGAGAGAGAGAGAGAGAGAGAGAGAGAAAGGGGGAGGG
>NW_022196896.1:34237005-34249665 GCF_008632895.1 Mastomys coucha
GAGGGGGAGAGGGGAAGGGAGAGAGAGAGAGAGAGAGAGAGAGAAAGGAATATGTCAACAATTTTTGCTGTGGAAATGTTTTGGTATGAGGATGTAGATTTGAGAACCCACTGACAGGAAGTACCATTCATTTGGCTCAGTTGTAGCAGTTAACTTGTGTCAGAACAGTCACTTATTAGATTAAGCTATTTTATATGCATTATTTTGCTGTTAGTATACGACATTTGAGTTACCAGCTTCTCAGCACTCCGATAATCATTTCCATCTTTCACTTGTCTCTGTCACTGAAGAGAGGAAGCCTGAACAATTTTCTTCAAATGAATACTTTAAAATCAGTTTGTCCAAAAACCTCTTTTCTAACTGCTTTATCATGAGAGTGAAGATATCATGATAGAAAGTTAAGACTAAAACAGGGAGTGAGAGACAGCCCAACAGTTAGGAACACTGGCTACTCTTCCAGAGACCTGAATTCAGTTCCCAGCACCTACATTAGTCCCTTAACGACCGCCCATGCCAGTAGCTCCAAGGCACCCAACACCTTCTTCTGGCCCCTGTGGGCATTTCAACACACACACGCACACACACACACACTTCTGCACATACACACACACACACACACATGCACACTTCTGCACATACACACAAACACACACACACATAATTATTTTAAGAACAAGAAAAGTAAATGTGGAGTGTTATTATCAGACAATAGGTGCAATAAATACAACCATTAAGCAAGTCTTCTAAGAGTTTCAACTGAATTCTCTACATTGGAGCCCCTCAGCATGTATTAATATTCTCAGTTTCGCTTACCCCTCCCATTTTCAGACTTTTGTTTACTCTGCAACATGTGTTAGTTTATAGAGGTTAAGAAACACAGAAAGGAAATCATTTGCTTGAGGGACTCTTATTTTGAAAGGGAAAGGCTCAAATAAATTCTATTGTTTGCAAAGAAAAACTTCAAAGCTTTCCAAAAGCACCTCCCTCTAACTCAATTTGGGAGACTGCCCTCTGACTTAAAAGGTACAGAGATGAAAGTCTGTTGATCCTCCATGAGTTATCCCTGCTCTTACAACCAGAGTTTCCATACAATGCCTCATAGCTTAGTAGCAATAACAGTAAAAGAGGCAAGAGCTAAGGATTAGCAGAGATGCAGATTGCTATTGTTTAGAGGGGCCAGGCCTAAGTACTCCTTAACCTCAGGATTCCAGATTCTCATCCCGGTTTCTTCCAATCATCCAGTGGAACACCCAGAATCAGCACTGTGCATTGCATCTTTTCTTCTCTAAGTAATCATTTAAAACCAAAACCCAGTTTTCTTTTACACTTTCTTTTTTGAAATGTATTTATTTTTATTTTACATGTACTTGTAGGTTTTGCCTGAATGTATGATTATGTGAGGGTGTTGGGTCCCTGGAACTGGAGTTACAGACAGTTATGTGCTGCCATGTAGGAATTAGACCCAAATCCCCTAGAAAAGGAGCTAGTGCCCTTATTCTTTGAAGTCCTACAAACCATTTTAAGGCTGAACCTTAGGACTGAGTGCTTCTGCTGCCCAGATAAACTCCTCCACATCTTTCTAGATCGAGTCCCAAGCCGCTGGCGATGGATTATTCATTATTATTTTAAATTACAGATTCAAGTCTTCCAGAATGATGAAAATGTACTTGATTACTACAAAAGGATGCTCTTCTGTGTCAAGGATATACTTTCTATGTCATTGTGGCTTGCCTGTTTCCTCTGGGTGCCTTTCCTTGGCATAAAGATCTGAGACATACGTGCAGCTCTGGGCCTAATGCAGTCAGAAGTCTTACAGCCACTTAGTACCACTGCTTGACAAAAAGCCAAAGAGACCCAAACCTGTTTCCAAAACAAACAGCAAATTCTCAAAAACAGACGTGAAGTGAGAATCAGGTAGATGGCTGAGTGAGGTACACCACACCAACACTATGAATGTTTGCCATGGCCAAGCCCTGGAGATGTACAATTAAAATAAGATGTTGATATAAGTTACGTGTTTTATGTTTTTTACTGCAACAAGATATTTCACAAACAAAATGAAATACTTAAATTATGAAAATAATTTATTCCTAGTAAGTAAACTCAAAACTTACATGTTTTCTGTAGGGTAATGGGATAAAATAGATTCCAGCCATCTACTGAGCTGAAATCCTTTAAGAGAGAGATTTCAAGTATATCAGCTTATCCTAAGGGCATGTTAAAGTGTACACAGAAACTATGTGAAAAAGGTGTTCCTGATAATAGTGTTTGTAGAAGCAAATGGGTAAGAAAATATCAGCAGGACCTAAATTCCAACAACATTATGTTAATAAATTCCACTTACAATTAGTAAATGAGTTACCTTTGGTTCCTAGCCATTCCTTCCTTCTCTCTTTGCTCTTTTGCTTGTTTTGACACTAAATTTAAACATTTCTCCACTTTCTTTCCTTTTAATTACTATTGGTTCGTTGGACAATTGGGTGCTGGCACCTCCTTTTTGCTCAGGAACCACAGGAGGCAAGATGGATAGAGCTTTCAACATCTCAGATGGCCTCCTGTTGCCGAAATTTCCAACCCCAACAAACTCTTCTTAAAAAAACACACACACACACAAAATCAAGTTACTATAATTACAACTTATATGTCTAGACTGGGCAGATCTAACGCTATACTAATTTGTTCTCCATCTATAAGATCCTTTGCTACTCTTGGTTTCTCCTGGCCAAGTGATTCTACTCCATCTGGGCTTCCTTCTCTTCCTCTATCCTTTCTCCTTCCTTTCTCATTCTCCTCTCTCTCTCTACTTGCCCCTACTCTTCCCCGTTCTCCTGTCCTACCTTTCCCCTCCACTGCCTAATCACAGGCTCTACCCTTTATTAACCAGTTAAAATAGGGAGAAGGGTCACGTGAGATCACCTGAGTATGTGATCAACTGCTTTTGCAGGGGGAGGGGGAGGGAGCAACACCTCTTGTGGAAGCAAAATCAGACATCAGAACACAACATCAGCACAACCTACAACAACTTCCTTTTCCTCATACAAGTTAGAAAGTGTGTGGTTAGCACAAAAAAGAAAAATGGGAAATGATGCTAACAATTATAGTATTATAGGACATGCTGCATTGTGGGAGATACTGGATGTCCATGGAGTGTACGGTCCTCTCTCTGAACTAGTTTAGATATGCTCAGGATGAGCTGTGGTTCAGGAAAGGAAGGAAGGGGCAGAGATAACAGTGTGTATGAGGACTCAGACAGGAAAGCATATTTAGGAAACTGGACGTGTTTCCAAATAGCATGATTATAGGATGCCAGGAAAGTCTAGCAAAAACTGAATCTGTGTCTAAGCTGGAACCAATCAAATTAATTCTCAAAATGGAGTATAGGTGGGCTGAATAATTCAGCTGAGTTTCATTCTGAGCATGTAAATTCTGAGGCATTCCAAGAACTGAACACACTTTCTGACCACCAGCATGATGCCAAATGTAAAAATTCCACAAATGGGTTTCTACACCAACAGGAGTTTCTACAGAAGTGGGTTACAACCACCAGCACACCTAGATCATGCCCGACCCTAAAGTCACCTGCACACCTCCCTACAGTCCTGGCTCCATATCTGAGCTAAGTAGCTGCACACTTAACTCTGGGTCTCTCCTGACTCTCAAAGTCACTGTGACAGACTGAGACTGAGGCTAGTATCCATATGGTAAATTGACATGCCCTTCGACAGGCTGCATCTCGGAAGAGGTCAAGCCAGATCACACAGAATGAAGCTGACCTGTAGCCTGTATCTGAAAATGTTGCCAAGCCCACCGAGAACTAACACTTGAACAGGCCAGCCAGAAAGCACAGCATGCCTCCCAGGAACCAGGAGACTACAGGGTGCTGGCACAAAATCATGGTCAAGACACACTGATCAATAAGAAAGTCAGCTTCCCAAGCAAGACTCATAGCTTCATCCCGTATGGCAGAGTAAAATAAATATTCAGAAAAGAACTTTAATATGGTAACTAATCTACATAGCCAGCCTATTGAGTGACAGCTTCTTCTCAGTCTCTTTCTTGTTTACAAGTGCTTTCTGGGATATGAAGAGGCAAGTGAGTTTATTAATTTATTGTTTTCATAAGATGATTTTAATAGGAAAAATAAAGTAGGAAATTCAAGTTTTTTGAGCTACAAAATCGTACTCCATTATTCATGAGCTTTGCCAAAAACCGACTAACTCCTGCATTAACTCATGTCATCTACAGGACTAACAAACTTTTCTTAAGTCAGGGACTCTGGAGTTCCCTCCTCTGGCATTCCATCTCGGATTGGGAAGGAAGGAAGCTTTGCTCTTGGGAGGATCAGATATTGGTTCTCAACCGTGGCTTCCTCTTAATCAGTTTCCCCTCTTTTCACTAAATCTGTATATCTTGGAAGAGTGTTTAAAGTACTATGAGCACACACTCCACACTCAAGTTATCATTCTTGCACTAATTGACCATTTCTTACAATACTGTAGACTATAGCAAAGCAAAGCCCTGCGCAGTACGCTCACTAGGTCCTTCTTAGCACATGGCTAAACGTTCCATAAATCTCAGACATATTTACTTCCTGACTTTTCTTCTCACTGACAGAGAACAACTAATTTTACGCAGTCTCTACCTAAAAATCTCTACCTTTGGATTTGGGGATGGGCCCTGTGGCTCTGGCTGCAGGTTGTTTGAAAAGGTTAACCAAATACTCACCCTTACCATTAGCACTTATCCTGCTGGGCCAGCTTATTCTATCCTGTAGGTGAGAATGGTGTTTACAAAATAGTTAAAGAAACTCAGCCAGACTTGTGAAGTGGGGAGGCGAAGAGGTGTGAGAAGATGAACCTGGAGGGACTTCCCTCTCCACCCGCAGAACAGCAAGCTGCAAGGCTGGGAGAGCTATCAACAAAGCCGAAGGCAAGAACTGAGTGCTGGTAGGGTAGCTTCCACACACTTGGGCAGTTTGGTAGTGTTGCCTCATTTATGACATGGAAACAAAGACTCAAAGCCTTGCTAAAATCTGAAGCTCTTTGGCTCCAGGAGCCTTCATTCTCCCCAGACCTGTGTTTCCCTATTGTTTTCACTTCCTCTGGTACCTACTCCAAAGGCTCCCACCTCTCTCCTTTCTTGATCCTCTCTTCCCCTTCTAGTCCCACCATGCAGACTGCTCAGGGTTTCTACTCTGGAAAATGGGGTGACAGCTCTGTTCTGCTATTAAATAGACTCGAATTTTCAAACACTTTGTTTCCCCTATATTTCACTCCCCTCCTGTGGCTGGAAGGGGTGGAGGGGTTTTACCTTCAAAAGGCATATCAGGAATGTAAAGATCCACAACCTCTACCCACTAGCCTGCAGCCCTCTGCCTCTACCTTTCTTCTTTCCTATTCTCAGTAGAGCAGCCTCCCTCAAGCATCTGCCACCACCATGCTCAGCCAGCAACCTGTGACTTCCAATTCCAGAGGCAGCCCTTCCTACTCCAGAGCCCAAGGTTCCATCCCACTACTGCCTGAAGTCCTAGAGTATAAGGAGGCCCTGAGATACTGCACACCTCTTCCCCCACCCTTTCTATGGATGCTGCATAATGGATGCCCCCGTTCGATGGACTTCTGCACTCTGAGCTTTGGCTAGAGAGGCTGTAGAGGAGGTCTTGCCACTTGCTTTCTTTACCACATCATCATCTGGCACTCCCTTCTGGACTGTCCCCACTGCCTAGTAGAAAAATGATGGAAGGGCCACTCCATCTAGTCCTGACAGCCACCTGCATTACTCCACTTGTCCTTCTGACTAAGGAAAGGGAGTCATAAGCCCATGTTTATTCCATAAACTCATGTTAAGTAGGAAACAACTACATCAAAACAGTATGGTCTCCATCTGACATACTCACCACCCTAGTTTAGCAATGCAGGTCACTGCAAGTCCCCAGCACAGTAGTTTAGGCTATATTTCTTGGTTCTTTTAGGAATGTGGGTGGAGAAGAGTTTTACTATGTAGCTCTGACTGTGTTGGAACTCACCGTGTTGATCAGGTTGTCTTTGAACTCACACAGATTCTCCTCTCTCTGCCTCCCAAGTCCAGGAATTAAAAAGGCGGATCTCTGAGTTTGAAACCAACCTGGTCTACTGAGCTACACAGAGAAACTACACAGAGGAAACCATGTCTCAAAAAAATGGGGAAAAATGGGATGTGTATGATACTACTCCCTGCTTGTAATTCATGGTTCATAATGTAAAATTCTTGGATGTAGCCATTTGTAAGTGTAGAGTTGGGGAATGTACGTGTACTCATAAGCTGCTCAGCGACCCCATTATCTTCTTCCAAACAGAACCTGCACCAGTTAGACAGTGCCTTACTCCCAAAGTTAGATAATGCCTTATCCCCCTTTGCCTCAGTTTCTAGAAGTACTAACCTGCTTTATTTCTTTAGGTTGACTCCACTGGGAACAAGTACACTTATATAGTGTTTATACTTGTGTAAGTGGCTTATTTGTTTCATGGAGTCTTCAAGGTTTATAGGTGTTTTTCCACGAGAAAAAATTTCCTTCCTTTTTAAAGGCTGAATAATATTCTCTTATGTGTTTATGCCATCTTGCATTTTCTCATTTGATTATGGCTACCTTTTATAATGCGAATGAAAATGAGTGTAAGAGAATGTTTGAGTCCCTACTTTCAATTTAGAAATAATTATATATTCAAAAACATAATTGCTAGATCATGCAGTCTTACTCAATTTGTGCTACCACAACACAATACCACAGGTTGGGTGTCTTAATCAATAACAATATCACACAAGCCTATCCAATATCTGATGAGGATATCTACTTTTCTGCTTTATCTTCAAGCAGATCTTATCATTTCTTCCCATAATCCCCCCAAGAATGTGGCAGCTTCCTGATCTAATTCATCTTCCAGAGGTCCCACCTTCAAGTTTCACCACTGTAGGCATTTTGGCTTCCACAAATCTGAGCAGGGCACAAGCGTTGCACCCACTGTGTACAGTAAATCTGTCTGAGCAGGGCACAAGCATTGCACCCACTGTGTGCAGTAGTTCTCATCTACTTCTTGGTTTCTATTGTCCTGTGGCTAGCACAGGTGGGGCTCTGCAAATTACCCTCCCAGTGACTTCCAACAGGCTTATACCAGGAGGAAAAGATAAGACACAGGAATAAGAAGAAAGCTTAAAGGGCTTGCTTTCTAGCAGTGGGGAAAACTGTAACTATAATTCTCTGTTTCCCCTGTGAGTCACCTCTTTAACCAAGCATTACCCTATGGTGCAAGAACCAGCAATGGGAAGTGCCTTCTCTAAGCTCCAAAGTTATAGTAATACTACCTCTTCCCTTGGGTCCCCAAGTTGCTGAGGGTGACAGATGTCTGCTGCAGCTCTTATTGCCTAGGTCATTTTGAGCATCAACAGTGTTTTCTTTCAGCCTTCTATCACCCCAGCAAACAATTGGAATGTTTGTGTCACGCTAAATAATTTCCTGGATTGAAACTCTCTACTTGTGGTTCTTGACAGGGATTCTGTTTCTGTGTTGGGGTAAGCAAGTATTGCTCTTCATTGCCTGGAAATGTGGCCACTGAGCATGAGCACTGTATACTGACTGAGATGTATCTGCCTTCTTTGCAGCATCTTTAGTTTTGATCCACAGCAGGTTGAATTCATGAATGAGGCTGGCTGAATTCAAAGCCAGAGAACACAACAAAGTCAGTTCTGTACCTTATGCAAGTTTTGACTTTGACAAAACTCTCCATTTTGGCAACCTCGGTTTCTCAGAATAACCTAGATATATTCAGTAGTCAACTCTTTACATAATAACACTGTACTCATTTGTAAATTCAAAGCTAACTGAATCCTACTTAAGTAAAATGAAAATTTATGTAAACTTATTAACTTTACATAAGTAAGAGTTTTTAAAGCCCTGGTTTTATTTTTATTATTAAAAATTCTAAGTCACCAAAATAATTCATAATAGTTAAATGTCTCTTAAATATACATGATATATTCTGAAACTAAAAGTAATATGCACTCAATGAGTTTTTAAAATCTATTTGGAGGATAAAACTGATAGAAGTAGAAAAATCTCTTACGAAATCTCCTATGAAAGGAAACTATGACAAGTTCCTGATTAGACAGAAACCATTCTATCTCCAAGGGAGAACACTCAGCGTAACTGTGGCTTCATAGAATGAACTGAGGACTGTTCCTTCTGTTTCTATTTTGTGGAACAGTTTGAGGAGTATTGGTATTAGGTGTTCTTTGAAGGTCTCATAGAATTCTGCAGTAAACCCATCTGGTCCTGGGCTTTTTTTGGTTGGGAGACTATTAATGACTGCTTCTATTTCTTCAGGGTTATGGGACTGTTTAGATGGTTTATCTGATCCGGATTCAACTTTGGTATTTGGTATCTGTCTAGAAAATTGTCCATTTCATCCATATTTTCAGTTTTGTTGAATATAGGCTTTTGTAGTTGGATCAGATGACTTTTTTAATTTCCTTTGTTTTGTTGCCGGGCAGTGGTGGCTCACACCTTTAATCCCAGCACTTGGGAGGCAGAGGCAGGTGGATTTCTGAGTTTGAGGCCAGCCTGGTCTACAGAGTGAGTTCCAGGACAGCCAGGGCTACACAGAGAAACCCTGTCTCAAAAAAAAAAAAAAATTACAGTTGTTTTTTTTTTTTTTTAATTTCCTTGGTTTCTGTTATTATATCTCCCTTCTCATTTCTGATTTTGTTAATTTGGATACTATCTCTGTGACCTCTAGTTAGTCTGGCTAAGGGTTTATCTGTCTTGTTGATTTTCTTAAAGAACCAGCTCCTGGTTTTGTTGATTCTTATGTATAGTTCTTTTTGTTTCTATTTGGTTTGTTCAGCCCTGAGTTTAATTATTTCCTGCCATCTAGTCCTCTTGGGTGTATTTGCTTCTTTTTGTTTTAGAGCTTTCAGATGTGCTGTTATGTTGCTGGTGTATGCCCTCTCCAGTTTTTTTTTGGAAGCACCCAGAACTATGAGTTTTCCTTTTAGCACTGCTTTCATTGTGTTCCAAAAGTTTGGGTATGTTGTGCCTTCATTTTCATTAAACTCTAAAAAGTCTTTAATTTCTTTCTTTATTTCTTCCCTGACCAAGTTATCATTGAATAGAGCATTGTTCAGGTGCCATGTGTATGTGAGCTTTCTGTTATTTTTGTGGCTAATGAAGACCATCCTTAGTTTGTGGTGATGTGATAGTATGCATGGGATTATTTTACTCTTGTATTTGTTGAGGCCTGTTTTGTGACCAATTATATGATCAATTTTGGAGAAGGTACCAAGAGGTGCTAAGAAGAAGATACATTCTTTTGTTTTAGGATGAAATGTTCTATAAATATCCGTTAGATCCATTTGGTTCATAGCTTCTGTGAGTTCCACTGTGTCTCTGTTTAGTTTCTGTTTCCATGATCTGTCCATTGCTGAGAGTGGGGTGTTGAAGTCTCCCACTATTATTGTGTGGTGTGCAATGTGTGCTTTGAGCTTTAGTAAAGTTCCTTTTATGAATGTGGGTGCCCTTGCATTTGGAGCATAGATAGTCAGAATTGAGAGTTCTTCTTGGTAGATTTTTCCTTTGATGAGTATAAAGTGTCTTTCCTTATCTTTTTTGATAACTTTTGGTTGAAAGTTGATTTTGTTCAATATTAGAATGGCTACTTCACCTTGTTTATTGGGGCCATTTGCTTGGAAAATTGTTTTCCAGTCCTTTACTCATAGGTAGTGTCTGTCTTTGACACTGAAGTATATTTCCTAGATGCAGCAAAATGCTGGGTCCTGTTTATGTAACCACTCTGTTAGTCTATGTCTTTTTATTGGGGAATTGAGTCCATTGATGTTAAGAGATATTAAGGAAAAGTGATTGTTACTTCCTGTTATTTTTTTTATGTTATTTTTATGTTTATGTGGCTATCTTCTTTTGGGTTCATTGAAAGAAGATAACTTTCTTGCCTTTTCTAGAGTGTAGTTTCCCTCTTGTGTTGGAATTTTCCATCTATTATCCTTTGTAGGGCTGGATTTGTGGAAAGATAGTGTATAAATTTGTTTTCGTAATGGAATATCTTGGTTTCTCCATCTATGGTAATTGAGACTTTTGTTGGGTATAGCAGCCTGAACTGGCATTTGTGTTCTGTTATGTAGCTGCCAGCAGCCATTCATACAAATGGGTTTTCTGAATAATTTGGGGTACCGGAAATGTGGAAAGGGTTTGAAAAAATTAGAGCAACACATGGTGTGCTTTCAGTCCGCCATCATTCATTGAATTCTCTTTGTTACAAGCAAACAGGTAGATAGGTAAAGCAAAACCCCTCCTCCAAGTTCGTCAGCAACTTGGCCCAATCAGCAGCTTCATCTTCAGTCTCTGGAGGCGGGACTTCCAGTGTAACTGGAACTTGGAGAGAGGGGAAGCAATTAGCAGGAGGTGGGCAGAGAGGCGTGGCTATCTGTGGCAAGGCGGGGTCTGAAGAATCAGCCCTCAGCTGTAGGAGGGTCACACTCTTAGGATCTGTATAACATCTACCCAGGGTCTTCTAGCTCTCATAGTGTCTGGTGAGAAGTCTGGAGTAATTATGATAGGTCTGCCCATGTATGTAACTTGATCTTTTTCCCTTACTGCTTTTAAAATTCTTTCTTTTTTTAGTGCATTTGGTGTTTTGATTATTATGTGATGGGAGGAATCTCTTTTCTGGTCCAGTCTATTTGGGGTTCTGTAGGCTTCTTGTATGTTTATGGGCATCTCCTTCTTTAGGTTAGGGAAGTTTTCTTCTATAATTTTGCTAAAGATATTTACTGGACCTTTAAGTTGAGAATCTTAACTCTCTTCTATACCTATTGTCCTTAGGTTTCATCTTCTCATTGTGTCCTGCATTTCCTGAATGTTTTGTGTTAGGAGCTTTTTACATTTTGCATTTTCTTTGACTGTTGTGTCAATGTTTTCTTTGGTAATTTTTGCCCCTGAGATTCTCTCTTCTATCTCTTGTATTCTGTTGGTGATACTTGCATCTATGACTCCCGATCTTTTGCCTAGGTTTTCTATCTCCAGGGTTGTGTCCCTTTGTGATTTCTTTATTGTTTCTATTTCCGTTTTTTGATTCTGGAAGGTTTTGTTTGATTCCTTCACCTGTTTGGTTGTGTTTCCCTGTAATTCTTTTAAGATATTTTTGTTTCCTCTTTAAGGACTTCCAGCTGTTTACCTGTGTTCTCCTGCATTCCTTTAAGGTAGGTACTTCTGTCCTTCTTATAGACCTCTGTTATCATCATGAGATGTGATTTTAAATCAGAGTCTTGCATTTCCAGTGTGTTGGTGTATCCAGGGCTTGCTGTGGTGAGAGTACTGGTATCTGATGATGCCAAATAGTCTTGGTTTCTGTTACTTATGTACTTGTCCTTGCCTCTCACCATCTAGTTATCTCTGGTGTTAGCTGTTCTTGCTGTCTCTGACTGTGGCTTGTCCCTCCTGTAAGCCTGTCAGCACTCCTTGGAGACCAGTTCTCTCTGGGAGGAAATTGTATATAGAGAGCTGTGGCACAGGGTCAGTTCTAGGGCACAGATGGAAACTGGAAGGATCCTGTCCGAGGCCATTCCTTGGTTCCTGTGTCCTGAGGGTTCTGGGTAGGACTCTTGGAACAGAAGTGGTGGTCTTACCTGTGCTCACAGGTGTGTGGGAACTTCTGGGAGACCAGTTCTCTCCTGGCGGGACCAGGTATGGAGAGCTGTGGCACAGGGTCAGCGCCAGATGTAGACAGAAACTGGAAGGATCTCCTAAAAATTCTAAATGAAAGATGTGATGACAAACTTACTTTGAGAAACTGGCAGGCTTAAATCTATTTTGTGGTAAAATAGAAACTAATGTCTGGATGGATGTTCAACTTGCAAAGGGTAATTCAGGACCAGGTCCTGGAGTCACAGACAATAGGATGTCCAAGTATGGACTTAGGAAGAGAAGGTTCCAGAAGAGTGACAATACATGCTGAATAAGAGTGCCATCATATCTGTGCTATCATTGCCAGAGTTAAAATTTGTTATTCTACTCTATCATCCAATTGTTCTCCCCACTCCTGTCATCAACTGTTCCCTGAATGATGATCCCCTCCTCCATTCTCCACAGTGACAAGCATTTACTAACCTGATGATGTGCAGGGTTGCATACTTACCTGTTCCCACTAAGGATTCTCTTCCTCTCACATCTCTGCTATCTGTCCATGTATTCACTCTCAATTTCTCAATCTAGTTGTAGAAAATAGAAATATTAAAAATGAGCCAATGATGCATACTTAGCCTACAATGAGTGGAGCACCTGGGCTGCATAGCTGAGGATCACTAGCACCACAAACAGAGAAATACATACATGTAAAAGGAAGCCCATGAAATGGTGAGGAAGGAAAGAAATTAACTATTCAAAAAGAAACTAACAAAATGCTGCAAGGTTTAAGTTACCTTAGAAAGAAAATTTATAATATCATAAGATCAAAAACCTTTGACTCCAAGGTGACCCTGCATACACATACACATACACATACACACACACACATACACATACACACACATACACACATGTGTAAGTGTGCACACACAAATAAATGTATGTTAAAAAGATTTTAAGTGGGGAATCCAATGGGAAAAAGAAACAAATTC
>NW_022196896.1:34250474-34258199 GCF_008632895.1 Mastomys coucha
ATCCAGGTTCCTGGAGGCACCAACCTCTCACACCAATAAAAGTCTACTCTCTCCCTTTGAGATCACACAAAGTCTATTCTTTTTCCTCCACTTTCTTATTTCTTTGTTTGTTTGATTTGTTTTGTTTTGTTTGTTTGTTTTTCTAGACAAGGTTTCTCTGTGTAGCCCTGGCTGTCCTGGAACTCACTCTGTAGACCAGGTTGACCTCAAACTCAGAAATTCACCTGCCTCTGCCTCCCAAGTGCTGGGATTAAAGGCATAAACCACTGCCACCACTGCCAGGATCACTTTCTTATTTCTTATGCCTTCAATTCCTGCCATGCTTCAGTGATGGAATGTGACCAGAGACTTACGATTAAATACACTCTTTCTTCCTCAAGTTGCTTCTGGTTGTGGCAGGCATAATGTTATGTGTAATGACTATTCATGTATTATTCAAATGTTGATTTCTGTGCCCAATATCAGGTTGCAATCTTTATTCTGAGAATCTCCTGTCTCAATATTGTGTAGATCGTTCCTCAATTATTCCCTAATTTTCAATAAAGAAGCTGACTAGTCAATGACTAAGCAGGGAAAAGAACAGGGTTAGACTTCCTCCCAGCCAGAGGAGGGGGAGGAAGAGAGAGGAAATAGGGATTCTTCAGGAGGAAAGTCCAAGAAATACCATTAGAAAACATCTGGACTCCAGAGAGGCAGATCAGTACTAAAAAGCAACTGTCACTGGAATTTTTACTGGGAAGGTTGCCAGATTAGCTTAGAGGATTAAAATAGAGTAATACTGCTTAGTTGTTGTGCCCTTAAAGCTCGTTAAATAAATGTAATAGTCCAGTCTCAATTATTTAAGAATTAGCTGGTTTAAGGGAGAAACACACTTATAAAATTGCCACTAGAAAAACCATTGAGTGTTCAGAGCTTAGTGAGTTATTATTTCAGAAACTTGGAAGTTAATGCTGAGAAAAATCTGAACAATGGAGGCCTGGCTTGTGGAGTTTCAGAGAGAATTAAAGATTCTACTGGGGCTGTTTGTGTGATATTTTGAGTTAAGAATCCATGGATCTATTCAACTGTAGCAAAAGAGTCAACTGTGATTAACAAGAGACCATGGAAGTAAAACCTTTGCTTTTCTGGTCAGACAGAGCTGAAATATCAGCTGTGATTAAAAAGAGACCAACATCATCAAGAAGAAGTTTGGGAAGTATTAATTCACGGTGAGCATACAGAAGTCATGGTCCAGAATAGCCAAGTGTGTACCTTCTTTTGGCAGATGAACTTGATAAAGTGTAAGTGTTTCTTAGGTGGTACTGGCTTGAAAGACATGTAGGGATCATGGAAAGCAGCTGAGATTTGTCCCTCTGTGGGAGAGCTGAAGTTCCTGAGGAGAAGCCTGGAAAGTCCCTTTGTGAAGTTGTAACCTCAGTTGCAAGTAGAAACCCCAGGATTGAAGGAGTCATGGAGAGAATGCCTTCAGGGTCAGAGTTCTTGAAGAGAGTCGGAGGTGAGGCTACTGATAAAGTGAAGCACAATTACTGTGGAGACCCCAATATTTGGAGATGCCAGTATCATGGACAGCCTCCAAGGACAGCAACATATACGGTGTGGAACTAGCCTAAGAGATAAGCTGTGTGCTGCCTGCCAATGACAAAGTTGCAGAAATGGAGTCCTTTGGGGTCCAGAAAATATGAGTGAGTCCAAGATGTTAAACACAAAATTCATTTCTCTTTTGTACACACATACACATAAGATGAAATCATTGTCAACCGTGAAGGACTTTTTACACTCTTGGACCTGAGTTTTGCTTCCATCTAATAATGTCTAAGCCCTAGCTCTTTTTGAGATAAGACATACAACTTATTTCTTGATTTCATAGGGCCCATAGTTAAGAGGACACTTTGAAGTTTTAGAAATTTTGGATATTTTAGAGAGGCTTGGAACTCTTAAAGAGATTTGGGATATTTTTAAAAGCCTGGTCTTTTTAAGTGTTTGGATTTTTAAAGATTATGGGACTGTTAAAATTTGGAATGCTTTTAATTTGTGACATTAATATTTATGAGTTATTAAAGATGAACAAGAAAGGAAAGGCTATGGCCTGTGAGTGTGTGTCTAGTTGATAAGGGGTCAATTGTCCTGACTGGGTTTTTGTCAACTTTACACAAGCAAGATTCATTTGAGAAGAGAACCACAGCTGAAAAAATAGTCCTACTATAGCCAGTGGGCAAGCATTCAGGGTACTTTTTTAATTGATGATTAGAGTAATCATCAATTGTAGGTGGACAGTCCTTGGCAGGTGGTCCTGGGTTGTATAAGAAAGCAGGTTGGGCAAACAATGGGAATCAAGATAGTAAGCAGTAAACCAAAAAAGAAAAGAAAAGAAAAAAAGCTGGGCAGTGGTGGTGCACGCCTTTAATTCCAGCACTTGGGAGGCAGAGGCAGGCGGATTTCTGAGTTCAAGGCCAGCCTGGTCTACAGAGTGGGCTCCAGGACAGCCAGGGCTAAACAGAGAAACCCTGTCTCAAAAAAGCAAAAACAAACAAACAAACAAACAAAAGATAGTAAGCAGTAAGCAACCTCAATGGTCTCTGCTTCAGCTCCTGCCTCCTAGTTCCTAGTTGATTTCCTGCCTTGATTTCCCTCCCTGATAGGCTATGTACCTGAGAGTTGTAAGCTGAAACAAACCCTTCCTTCTCTAAGTTCTGTTTGGTCATGATCTTTATCACAGAAAACAAAACAAAACTTGTAGTAAGACCACTATACTGTTTTAAGTTATTAAAATAGAATATTTTAATGTACATACATTTTGGTACAATTAAAATAAAGAGTTTTTTTTTTTAAAAAAAAAAAAAAGCTACTCTGTTGTGCACATAGCTTATTTTCTTTCTTTCTTTCAATTTATTTATTATGTTTTATTATGTATACAGTTTTTGCCTGCATTCCAGAAGAGGGCATCAGATCTCAGTATATATGGTTATGAGCCACCTGTGGTTGCTGGAAATTGAACTCAGGACCTCTAGAACAACAGCCAGTGCTCTTAGCCTCTGAAACATCTCTCCAGCCCCTTTTTTGTTTTTTTAAGGCGATATCTCATGTAACCCAGATAAGCCAAAAGCACATTATAAAGTTGAAAACAGCCTTCCATTTCTGATCCTTCTGTCTTCCACATGCTAGAATTACAGGCTGAGAAGCTGAAAGGAACTAAAAGTGCAAAACAAAGTTTCTTCCATATTGCACAGTTAGGAATAAAGTAATATACAAAGAGGAGTTGCCATGAAAAAAATTTATTCAATCCACAAACATCATTCAAGTGAGGGAGGGTCTCGCTAGAAATCAAAAAATTTTTCAAGATCCTCCTGGCCCAGTCTCCCATATTCTAAGTTTACAGACAGGAACCACAATGAAACCATACATTGTTTTTCTTTTTCAATTTGACCCAATCAAGGCACTCGGTGATTAATTATTCTTCACAAAGTTTAGGACTGTGTTTCAGTCAGTCTTGGAGATGGTACCTGTCACTCTACAGCACTAGAAGCTCTGCGTCACAGAGCACCAAATGTTAAGACTATTTGGAAAACAAAACAAAACAAAACAAAACAAAACAAAAAAACAAGCCTTTCAACAAACAGTCTTGGGTCCTAACTGGAAAGTGCTTTTTTCGCCCTCTTCCTGCCTTTGCTCCCACAGGCGGAGGCACCGATGCCTGCTGGACCAGACTTTTCCCTCCATAGGGTGGGATGTTTCCTCACACATTCAGTGAGAGGAAGAGGTGGACAGAAAGCAGGGGTGGCCCCTGGGCAGCGGGGGTCTTTGGGCAGGCAGGAGCTTGTGTGAGCGGCAGCCAGAAGTCCCCTGAGAGAGGACTGCACAGGGGGAAAGAATGGCAGGCTGGGTCGGGCCCCAGCAGATAAGGATCTTGCCTCCTTGCTCCCTTTCCTTGTTCCTCAGGGCTGGCTGCTAGGGCTGGCCCACCCTGGCCTTTTAACTGTCAGGGAGCCAGTGCCAACCACTGGGCCAAATCATCGTCCATGACATGTGAGTTGTGTGTGTTCCAAATTGGCCTTCCTGCCTTTCTGCAAGAAAAACAAACTTGAGCTGGACCCCAACAAACATGACAGGAAAAATAACAGCCCTTGTGGAAGGCTGATACCAAAAACGGCTGCTGTCCCCACCCCCAGGCCAACGCCTGCTGAAGAAAAGAGTGGGTCTTCATCTCCCAGGCCTGGAGGTCTGAATCAATAGTGTGTACAGCAATGTGACTGTTCTTAGTGACCTGTGTCACTAAGGAGGCCAGAATGAGAAACCCTTTGTAAACCCCACCTTATCTCCAAAAGGCACCAAGCCCATTCTGCAGAAGCATAAACACAGACTGAACACACCTTGCCTATAATGCCTGGGACAAGAACAGTTTTGAATTTTGAGGGGTTTTGTTTGTTTGTTTGTTTGTTTCAAACCCTGGACTATATGTATATACATAATGAGGTATCTCCTCTGGAATAGAAACAAGGTCTAAACACAAAATTCACTTCTGTTTCATGCACATTACTTTATAATAAATGTCTTAGCCAGTATCCCATTGCTGTGAAGAGACACCACGACTATGGGAGATGGTATAGAGGAGAGAGAGCATTTACTTGGGACTTGCTTACAGTTTAAGAGGTTTAGTCCATTGTCTTCATGGAGAACACTATGACAGCATGCAGGCAGACATAGGCTGAGAGTCCTATATACAAGTCTGCAGGCAGCAGGAAAAGGGAGACTGTAGACTTGGGATGGGCTCTTTGAAACCCCAAAGCTCACCCCAGTGACACACTTCCTCCAACAAGGCCACACTTCCTAATCCTTTGAAATGGTGCCACTCCCTAAGTAGTAAAATCTATAAACTTGTGGGGGCCATTCTTATTCAAACTGCTACAATGAAAAAAATCTTTAAAAGTATTTTAAATAATAGTTTTAAATACTTGGTATGACACCTTCTACCTGAGATGCCATATTGGCATTGAAATGGCTTCTGATGTAAGAGTGTGTGGGCCTTAGGATTTTCAGATTAAGGATGCTCAACTCATAATATATGATGTTGGACCTAAAATGACAAAGCAACAGATTGCACTCATTGCCATCACTACCTAACTCCACAGTTCCCTCTTTTCTCTCTTTAGCTGTTGTCTTAATTACTTTTCCTGCTGCTCTAATAAAATACTGTGACAAAAGCAGCTTTAGGGAGGAAGGGTTATTTCAGCTCACAATCCTTGGTTATAGTCCAACATTGCAGGGAAGTCATAAAAGTGGGAGCTCAAGACAGCTAGTCGCCTTGCAGTCATAGTCAATAGTCTGAGAGGAAGGAATGTGTGTGTGCATTCTGCTCAGCTCTCTTTCTTCATTGTATACAATATCCCTTGTTCAGGAAATGCTCCCTTGTACCGTTAAGGTGCATCTTCCCGCATCACTTCATAGAATCTAGATGCATCTTCCCAAATCAATTGATAGCATCTAGACAATCATCTACAGGTTTTCCAAATGATTCTAGAGTCTATCAAGTCTATCACTCTACATTAGAAAAGCTGAGAATTAGCCCTGCAGTGGTGGCTCACAACTTTAATCCCAGTACTCTTCAGGCAGAAGCATGCTGATCTCTGAGTTCAAGGCCAGCCTGGTCTACAGAATGAGTTCCAGAACAGCCAAGGCTACACCCTACCTAAAATAAACAAACAAACAAACAAACAAAAACTTGACAGTTCAAAATGAACTCTGTCATTGGGCTCATTTTTCAGATAATATGCTTAAGGGTCGTTAGTGAAAATTATACATATATATGTATATTCAACATATATATATACTAAAACAGTAGTATGAAATGTTGATGTATTGTTGCTAATTTTGAATGATGCCCCTTTATCAGAGTTATAAGCCTTCTACTTGCCAGACTCCTAAGAAGACTGTTTCAAAGACTGAGGACTTAGTGAGCTGCTCATTCCTGACATTTGATATAAAAATAAGCAACAAAAACTTCACTGTTGCCTGTCCATACTACATCAGTAAAATTTTCAAAAAGAAATGAAAACAAATTCTGTTTTGTGCTATTTTTTATTGAAAATTTTTATACAGCAACCCTTTATGCCCTTGTTTATTCATGCTTTGTTTTGTTTTGATTTTGAGAAAGGCTCTCCCCATTATGTAGCTTGGCTGTCCTGGAACTCACTCTGTAGGCCAGACCGCCCTTGAACTTACAGAGGTCTGCCTGCCTTTCCTTCCCAAGTGCTGGGATTAAAGGTGTGCACCATACCACCTAGTTCCTCAATTTGTAAGTGGCCTAAGTAACTTTATTATATTTTTTTTGTTGTTGTTTATGACTATTGTGAAGGGTGTTGTTTCCATAATTTCTTTCTCAGCCCATTTATCTTTTGAGTATATGAAGGCTATTGATTTGTTTGTGTTAATTTTAGATCCTCCCACTTTGCTGAAGTTGTTTAGGAATTTTCTGGTGGAATTTTTGGGGTCACTTAAGTATACTGTCTTATCTTCTGCAAATAGTGATGTTTTGACTTCCTCCTTTCCAATTCGTATCCCTTTGTCCTCCTCTTTTGTCTACTTGTTTTAGCTAGAACTTCAAGCCCTATATTGAGGAGATAGGGAGAGAGTGGGTAGCCCTGTCTAGTCTATGATCTTAGTGGGATTGCTTCAAGTTTCTCTCCATTTAGTTTGATGTTGGCTACTGGTTTGCTGTATACTGATTTTACTATGTTTAGGTATGGGCCTTGAATTCCGACTCTTTCCAAGACTTTTAACATGAAGGAATGTTGAATTTTGTCAAATGCTTTTTCAGCATCAAATGAAATGATTTTGTGGTTTATTTTCTTTGAGTTTGTTTGTGTAGTGGGTTACACTGATGGACTTCCATATATTGAACCATCCCTGCATCTCTAGGATGAATCCTACTTGACCGGAGTGAATGCTCATTTTGATGTGTTCTTGGATTTGGTTTGCAAGAATTCTATTGAGTATTTTTGCATTGATATACATAAGCAAAATTGTTCTGAAGTTCTCTTTTTTTTCATCTTTGTATGGCTTTTGATCAACATTATTGTGGCTTCATAGAACAAATAAGGTATAAACATCAAGCAAAGCATTCAGTCTCACTCTTTGTTGTTCTTAAAAACCACCTCCCAAGTAAATTGTCTATGTTTCTTTTGGCTGTATAAATAATTTTGAAATATGTAAGCTGTTCTGAAAACTATAGTACAGTGTAAAGATATCAAATAAACAATTCTACTAATAGAGAGGTTGAAATACGAGAAGCATGATTTCAAGATCATTATGTGGTACACAGCAAGACACTGTCTGGTACAAACAAGCAGAAAGTTTATATGGATTGTACAATATTGGACCTATTTCTCCAATTGCCAAATTAGAAAGACCACTGGATGACAGCCAACAAATTTCTAATTCCTCATATTTTTGAATTCATTAGGATATATTGGTAATATTAATATTCTGTATTAAGAGATATTAAGGAAAAGTGTTTGTTACTTCCTCTTATTTTTGTTGTTAGAGGTGAAATTATGTTTGTGTGGATTTATTGAAAGATTACTTTCTTGCTTCTTCTAGGGTGTAGTTTTGCTCCTTATGTTGTTGCTTTCCATCTATTATCCTTTGAAGGGCTGGATTTGTAGAAAGATACTGTGTAAATTTGTTTTTGTCATGGAATATCTTGTTTTCTCCATCTATGGTAATTGAGAG
>NW_022196896.1:34259014-34261427 GCF_008632895.1 Mastomys coucha
TTATGTCCTTCTTAAAGTCCTGTATCATCATCATGAGAAGTGATTTTATATCTGAATCTTGCTTTTCCGGCGTCATGGTGTGTCCAGGACTTGCTCTGGTGGGAGAATTGGGTTCTGATGATGCCAAGTAACCTTGGTTTCTGTTGCTTATTTTCTTATGGTTGCCTCCCGCCATCTGGTTATCTCTAGTGCTACCAGCTTTGGCTAAATCTGACAGGAGCATGTCCTTCCTGTGATCCTGGTTGTGAAAGAACTCCTCAGAATCAAGCTATCCATTATTTTTTTAATGACACTGAACTGGATAGGTGACTCAGTTGGTAGAATGCTTGCCTAGCATGCAGGAAGATCTGAGTTCATTTCCCATCACTGCATCAAACAGGATATGGTAGCTTAAACTTCAAAGTCATCCTCCACTACACAGTGAGTTCAAGCCCAGCCTAGGAAACCTGAAACCTGCCCCAAAATTAAAACAAAACAAAACAAAACAAAAACCTTTAAAGGAAAAAGTTGAGGTCATTTCATTAGTAACTTAGTAACTTACTATTTAAATATTAACATAACAAATCTAGCAACATGAAATGGTAATAAAATGAAAATGTAATATCAACTGACTATATCCACAAAAATAAGACTTGTAGAGTGTTCAAAAATCAATTAGCCAACCAACAAATAACTACTAAACTAAACTACTCAGTGATTAAAATAACTGAAGTAAGAGGAAAAATCTTATGAGAATCTCAACATATGTAGGAAAAATAGTTATAAAATTCTATATCTATTGTTGCTTACAAAAAGAAAAGAGAAAAGAAAAAAAAGCTCTTCAGACCTGGCAAGCCTGACAATCTGAATTTGATTGCAGAACTTCTGTAAAAGCAGAGATAACCAATTCCATAAAGTTGTCTCTGACAGACACACATATACCATGGCATGTATATGTCCTCCATGTCAAAAATACAATACTAATGATGACAATACTTAAAATATAAAAATCAATAAGCCATTTACACATTCCCACAAAAGTACTTACAAACATACACAGTATGATTGTTCAAAGTTGCCTTCTGAAAATGGAGTAGAAGAAGATCCTGTGCTGTCTTCACTCTGTTCAGCACTGGAAAATTAACATGAACAGCAAAGCAGGGGGAAGGGGAGCACGTGAAAGTCATCTTCACTGGGAAATAAGAAATACAAGCATTATGTTCAGAAACTTGTAAAAAAAAATTCAAAGGAAATTCAAGATACTCTTTCAGAGTTAGTAAATTTAGTTAATATTGGTATGAATGCAAATAAAATACTCAGATATAAGGGATGTACTTTCCCTCAAAAAATTTTTTTGTGTGTTTTAGAATTAGACAAAAAAACTTTAAATAAACAAGAGTGATTTAAAATGTCTTAATGCAAGTAAAAGAAGGAAATTGAAGAAGCTCTCAGAAGATGGTAAGATCTCCCATGCTCATGGATTGGCAGGATTAATATAGTAAAAATGGCCACCTGGCCGAAAGCAATCCTGAGATTCAATGCAATCCCCATCAAAATTCCAAGTCAATTCTTCACAGAGTTAGAAAGAGCAATTTGCAAATTCGTCTGGAATAATGAAAAACCCAGGATAGCCAAAACTATTCTCAACAATAAAGGAACCTGCGGAGGAATCACCATCCTGGACCTTAAGCTGTACTACAGAGCAATTGTGATAAAAACTGCATGATATGGGTACAGTGACAGGCAGGTAGATCAATGGAATAGAACTGAAGACCCAAAAATGAACCCACACATTTATGGCTCAACTGGTGGTTAGCATGTAGAAGAATGCAAATCAATCTATTCCTATCTCCTTGTACAAAGCTCAAATCCAAGTGTATCAAGGACCTCCACATAAAACCAGACACCCTGAAACTAATGGAAAAGAAAGTGGGTAAGAGCCTCCAGCACATGGGCACAGGGGAAAATTTCCTGAACAGAACACTAATAGCTTATTCTCTAAGATCAAGAATTGACAAATGGGACCTCATAAAATTACAAAGCTTCTGTAAGGCAAAAAACACTGTCAATAGGACAAAATGGCAACCAACAAATTGGGAAAAGATCTTTGCCAATTCTATATCAGATTAATATCCTATATCAGGCTAATATCCAATATATACAAAAAACTCAAAAAGTTAGATTCAGAGAAACAAATAACCCTATTAAAATGGGGTATCAAGCTAAACAGAATTCTCAACTGAGGAATACCAAATGCCTGAGAAACACCTAAAGAAATGTTCAACATCCTTAGTCATTAGGGAAATTTAAATCAAAACAACCCTGAGATTCCACCTCACATCAGTCAGAATGGCCAGGATAAAAAGTCAGGTGACAGCAGATGTTGGAGAGGTTGTGGAGAAAGAGGAACACTCTTTCATTGCTGGTGGGATTG
>NW_022196896.1:34261902-34269248 GCF_008632895.1 Mastomys coucha
TGGATGGATCTGGAGAATATCATCCTGAGTGAGGTAACCCAATTACAAAAGAACACACATGGTATGCAGTCTCTGATAATTAGCCCAGAAGATCGGAATTCACAAAGTACAAACCACAAACCACAAGAAACTCAAAAAGAAAGAAGACCAAAGTGTGGATACTTTGCTCCTTCTTAAAAGGGGGAACAAAATACACACGGAAGGAGTTGCAGAGACAAACTATGGAGCAGAGACCACCTGGGAATCCTTCCCATATTCAATCCTCAAATCCAGACACTATTGTGGATGCCAGCAAGTGCTTGCTGACAGGAGCCTGATAGAACTGTCTCCTGAGAGGCTATGACAGTACCTGACTAATACAGAAGTAGAGGCTCACAGCCATCCATTGGACTGAGTACAGGGTCCCCAATGAAAGAGGTAGAGAAAGGACCCAAGGAGTTGAAGGGTTTGCAGCACCTTAGGACAAACAACAATATGAACTAACTAGTACCCCCAGAGATCCAGGGACTAAACCACCAACCAAGGCATACACTTGGTAGGATTCATGGCTCCAACTGCATATGTAGCAGAGGATTGCCTATTGGGTCATCAATGGGAGGAGAGACCCTTGGCCCTGTGAAGCTTCTATGCCCCAGTGTTGGGGAATGCCAGGGCCAGGAAGCAGAAAAGGGTGGATTGGTGAGCAGGGAGAAGGGGGAGGGGACGGGAGGTTGTTGTTGTTTTTGTTTTTGTTTTTTTTTTCAGAGATGAAACTGGGAAAGGAGGTATCATATGACATGTAAATAAAGAAAATATCTAATAAAAAATAAATAAAAATAAGAGAAGAAAACATACAATAAAATGGCTTAATGATTGTTGACACTGTAGACAGGTTTGTGTTGTCTGCACAGTATTTATTTCATGTCTGAATTTTTATAATGCAAGGTTTTGCAAAAAAATATAATACAATAAGCCAGGTAGTGATGGCACATGCCTTTAATCGCAGAGGTTGGGAAGCAGAGACAAGCAGATCTCTGAGTTCAAGGCCAGCCTGGTCTACAGAGTGAGTTTCAGGACAGCCAGGGCTACACAGAGAAACCCTGTCTCAAAACCAAACTAAGAAACAAATAAATAAATTTAGATAAAAATGAGCTTGACTGCTGGATAAGGTCAGCAAACAAGAATCTATTGTATTCTTTACCTTTAGTAAAAGAACTATAGCTGTCAGGGCGGCTCAGCAGGTAAGTTCTCTTGCTTGATATCTTAAATTGGATTCCTGGGTCACAAAGAGGAAGGAAGTTGGTGCTCTAACCACTGGAGAAATGGCTCAGTTGTCAGAGCATCAACTCCCCTTGCAGAGGACTCACATCCGGAAGCTTACAACTGCCTCTAACTGCAGCTCTAGGGACCCAACACCCTCTTCTGGCCTCTATGGTCATTGTACTCAGATGCACATGCCCTTCCCCCACCCCCAACACACACACACACACACACACACACACACACATAAATAAAATAAAATACTAAATTAATGAAAATACAAGCCAGAGATTAAAAGCTTCTTGTAACACACAGATGCAAACATGAAGATTCAGGTAAATAAGAATTCCAAACAAAACCACAAACATAAACGATAGAAAATGAGCAAGATATTGAATGGACATGAACAAATAAAATGACAGAAAATAGGCACCTGGAAATGTGCTCACATAATAAGTAACTATGGAAGTATGAACTCAAATGGCAATGGCAGGCAGGATGACAGATGGCTCAGTGGGCAAACGCACTTGTGCGTGGGCCTAACAACCTAGCTCAGTCAGCAGGAGGTCAGTAACTTCTAAGAGCTGTTCTCTGCTCTCCATGCATGCTGTGACACACACATACAAACACACAGTAAATTTTAATGATGATTGTTAAACAGTAAAGATTGGCAGAGGCTGTGGAGAATACAAGTCAGCTGGCAGCTTTGGGACAGCAGAAACCAACCCAACATTTAATAAACTAATGCCATTGTTTATCATAGTGGCCTCAAAGGTTTTCCTCTCCGGACTTTATAACACTCTTAAGAAACAATGGCTCAAGGGAGCATATTTTGTGGGGAGTGCTTCTGTGCTAGGGCCTCAGTAACAAGTTCCACAGGCCAAGTGGCCTCAACAACCACGTTTCTGTTGGGCCCATCGTGGAGGCGAAAACTCCATCATCACATACAGCAAAATAGGTCTCTTCTGGAGCTTCTCTCCCTGGCTTGCAGCTAGTTGTCTTGTCCATGTGTACCCATAAGGGTTTCCCTGTGTGAGCTCATACCCTAGGTTCCCCAAAAACTATAAAGATGAAATAATAAAAACTTTAAATTGAAAAAAAAAATCATTGAACTGAGCTCAGGAACATGGGACAGAAAGCCTTCTATAAACACCTTCATGCAGTAGAATGTAGTTTTTTTAAATATATAAGTAATTGCGCTCCGATATACAGCCTTCGGGGTTTGGCCCACACATTAACCATTACTATCATCTCATCAGCAGAAACAATTAACTTCATAAAATTAAGATTAGCTGTTAGTTTCCAGTTTTAAACCAAAGCTACATTTTGGGTCTACTGTACAAACCTCAGAGTTCCTTTGTCCTGCTCTGGAGAATGACTTAGTATGTTCTCTATGCAGGGATCCAGGGCTGCCCCTTTTCCATTGGCCTGGTCTTGTATGACTACATGGGGGCAGGAGGGGAGGGCACAGTCTAGGCTTGAAGCTACTATTCAGGTCTCTTCCATTTATCCTGTGGCTAAGGAGTCCCGAGTCATTGGTTCTTTTCTGAACATATTAACTCCCATTCACTTTGCTGATTGGCTGTGCTGTGATTACACACATCTGACTTACTTTAAAGTGTACCTTTCCCACAGTAGATAATTTTTCCATTTTAATTTACATGTAAGAATGTAAATTTATTAGGAAAGCATGTGAAAATAATTTTAATCTTTGTGTTTAGGTATCAATCAACTTGGAAACTACTTGGTTTTTTTTCTTAAATTTTTATTATATAAATGCATTTTATACATCAAACATAATAATAATATTGAGTGTTTAGAGAATCAAATAATACATAAAAATTTGTCCAGCTTTTATATTCATATCCTTTAATACCCTAAAAATATCATTAATGAATATTTAATACTGTACATAACTGAGGAGCTAATGTTGAATATTGTTTCAAAACATACAAAATATTCTTTGAGAATTAAGCATAGTAAAAGAGCATAAAATATTAAAAATGAATCATTAAGAAATATATTCAAAAGCCCTTATATGATACCACCTGGCATAGTAAGAAAGTATTTAAAATGCATTATATATCTGTGTACATTGTCTAATAATCAGTTTATTTGAGAAATATTATCAGTGTTTCTAGGAGAGAAATTATTTTATCACTAAGTATATCTTAAAATTTCAAAATATCAAAAATTCTTTGAAGTTAAACATTAAAAATGCTAATTTCAAGCACAGTAAGAAAAATTATCAATAATATTTCCATGATTTTTATAGAACATGATTTTAATATTTTCAACTGTTAATATTCAACAGACAGAATAATTATTTTAAGATATATTTAATTGTTATGTCTTCCTTTTCATTTCTGATTTCATTAATTTGAATACTGTCTCTGTGCCCTCTGGTTAAGTCTGGTTAAGGGTTTATCTATATTGTTGATTTTCTCAAAGAACCAGTTCCTGGTTTTGTTGATTCTTTGTATAGTTCTTTTTGTTTCTATTTGGTTTAGCTCAGCCCTGAGTTTGATTATTTTCTGCTGTCTACTCCTCTTGGGTGTATTTGCTTCTTTTTGTTCTAGAACTTTCAGATGTGCTGTCAAGCTTCTAGTATATGCTCTCTCTAATTTCTTTTTGGAGGCACTCAGACCTATGAGTTTTCCTCTTAGGGCTGCTTTCAGTGTGTCCCATAAGTTTGGGTATGTTGTGCCTTCATTTTCATTAAATTCTAAAGTCTTTAATTTCTTTCTTTATTTCTTCCTTGACCAAGTTATCATTGAGTAGGACACTGTTCAGCTTCCATGTGTATGTGAGCTTTCTTTTGGTTTTGTTGTTATTGAAGCAAGCCTTAGTAGTTATCTGATAGTATGCATGGGTTTACTTCAATTTTCTTGTACCTGTTGAGGCCTGTATTGTGACCAATTATATGATCAATTTTGGAAAAGGTACCAAAAGGTGCTAAGAAAAAGGTATATTCTTTTGCTTTAGGATAAAATGATCTATAAATATCTGCTAGATCAATTTGGTTCATAACTTCTGTTAGTCTCACTGTGTCTCTGTTTAGTTTTTGTTTCCCTGATCTGCCCATTGCTGAGAGTGGGGTATTGAAGTCTCCCAATATTGTGTGCTTTGAGCATTAGTAAAGTTTCTTTTATGAATGTAGATGCCCTTGCACTTGGAGCATAGAGGTTCAGAATTGAGAGTTCATCATAGCAGATTTTTTCCTTTGATGAGTATGAAGTGCCCTTCCTAATCTTTTTTGGTTGAAAAAAAGTTGATTTTATTCGATATAGAATGGCTACTCCAGCTTGTTTCTTGGGACCATTTATTTGGAAAATTGTTTTCCAACCTTTTACTCTGAGGTAGTGCCTGTCTTTGTCATTGAGGTGGGTTTCCTGTATGCAGCAAAATGCTGGGCCTGTTTACATATTCATATTTAGCCTATCTTTTTATTGGGGAACTGAGTCCACTAATATTAAGAGATATTAAGGAAAAGTGATTGTTACTTCCTGTTATTTTTGTTGTAAGAGGTGGCATTCTGTCTGTTGGCTCTCTTCTTTCAGGTTTGTTGAAAGATTACTTTCTTGCTTTTTCTAGAGTGCAGTTCCACTCCTTGTGTGGGTGTTTTCCATCTATTATCCTTTGTAGAGCTGGATTTATGTAAAGGTATTGTGTAAATATGGTTTTGTCACGGAACAACTTGTTTTCTTTGTCTATGGTAATTGAGAGTTTCACTGGGTATAGCAGCCTGGGCTGGCATTTGTGTTCTTGTAGGGTCTGTATGACATCTGCCCAGGATCTTCTAGCTTTCATAGTCTCTGGTGAGAAGTCTGGTGTAATTATGATAGGTCTGCCCATGTATGTTACTTGATCTTTTCCCCTTACTGCTTTCAATATTCTTTCTTTGTTTAGTGCATTTGGTGCTTTGACTATTATGTGACAGGAGGAATTTCTTTTCTGGTCCAGTCTATTTGGAGTTCTGTAGGCTTCTTATATGTTTATGGGCATCTCTTACTTTAGGCTAGGGAAGTTTTCTTCTATAATTTTGCTGAAGATCTTTACTGGCCCTTTAAGTTGGAAGTCTTCACTCTCTTCTATACCTATTACCCTTAGGTTTGGTCTTCTCATTGTATCCTAGATTTCCTGGATGTTTTGTGTTAGGAACTTTTTGCATTTTGCATTTTGCATTTTGCATTTTCTTTGACTGTTGTGTCAATGTTTTCTATGATATCTTTTGCACCTGAGATTCTCTCTTCTATCTCTTGTATTTTGTTGGTGATGCTTGCATCTATGATTCCTGCTCTCTTTCCTAGATTTTCTAACTCCAGGGTTGTCTTCTTTTGTGATTTCTTTATTGTTTCTATTTCCATGTTTAGATCTTGCATGTTATTGTTCATTTCACCTGTTTGATTGTGTTTTCCTGTAATTCTTTAAGGGATTTTTGTGTTTCTTCTTTAAGGGCTTCTACACAGGGTTAGCCTGTGTTTTCCTGTATTTCTTTAAGGGAGTTATTTATGTCCTCTATCATCATCATGAGAAGTGATTTTAGATCTTAATCTTGCTTTTCCAGTGTGATGGTTTATCTAGGACTTGCTATGGTGGTAGAATTGGGTTCTGATGATGCCAAGTAACCTTGGTTTCTGTTCCTTATGTTCTTTTGCTTTTCTCCTGCCATTTGATTATCTCTAGTACTACCTGCCCTTGCTAAATCTGACTGGAGCCTGTCCTTCCTATGATCCTGGTTATGTCAGTATTGCTCAGAGTTCAACTGTCTCTGTGATCCTGTGATCCTGGGCATGTTAGAGCACCTTGGAGTGGAGCTTCCCCTGAGTGTTGTGGGACTGGCTGCAGAGTTCACTCCCAAGGTCTGCTCAGGGCACCAGCCCAAACCAGAAGCAGAAACTACTTGTTAATATCATAAATATAAAGCATTTTCTAACTTTTGTGGTAGTGCTAATTCTATAAAGACTATGTAACTCATGGATATTTCATGCATGAGGTATTGCAAGTTAGCTTCCTTGGAGCACAACCAGATATGCTTTGTGACCGTAAGCCCATCTGTACTCATGTAAAAGACCGTGGACACTGGGCTTAAGGTACTGGGCTGAGGGGATTTATTTCTTTTGTTATTGTCTTCATTTCATTTATTTTCCTATCCTTGTAGCAAACATGCATTAATTCAACTTTTTCTTTAGTCCTAAATAAATATGATTTTCTAGAAAATTTTTTACTCTAGCTGCTGAGTGTTTTTAAAGAAATCTTTGCCTTTTTACAATAAAAGAGCAAATCTACCTCTTCCTGGCTTCTTGTCTTCTCTCGCTTTGCTTTCCCTTCTAACTGTAGCCCTGGCCAAACTCAGAAGCTCCTATTATCAGAGGCCAAATGTTGTATTGCCAATTCTGCCTCCAGAACTTTGAACCCAAATAAATCTCTTTTTTATAAAAAAAAAAAAAAAGTCTCAAATATTTTGTTTTGACAACAAGAGCAACAACAATACCATACCATAATGGTGAATCATTTAGAGAATGAAGCACCAAGGGATGGAGTCCCAGGATCTCAGGACATGGAGTACTGAAGGCCTCTTGAGTGAGTCCTTCCTTATAGTGATATGCTCTCTTGATAGGTATTAGTAAAAACAACTAACTACACAGTGGCCTCTTAGGAAGAACAAGGTGATCATATCTGTTTCAGATGGCTGGAGTATTCACTCATTAAAACCCAGTGGGTAGGTCTTCAGTGAGAGCAGCCATCTTCTCTCTGGTGAGTTCCTAAGCTGGGAGCAGCCAGCAGGGAGGCACAGACCCCAAGAGTCCCAGGGGAGCCGCAGCCCAGCGGCAGCAGGGACAGGATCCTCTCAGCTTCCAAGTGGCAGAGGTGGATCAGCGACCTTAGCTGCCCCTCCCTTGCATGAGGAGGGTCTGCCTCCAAGGACCCGGAGGCTTTGACCCGGAGTCTCCAGTGAGAGCCGCCATCCTCTCTCTGGTGAGTTCCTAAGCCGGGAGCAGCCACCCCACAAATGGGGGGAGACACAGACCCCACAAATCGCAGGGGTCTTGCAGGGCATCAGGGACAGGACAAGCTCCGATCAGAGTCACTAAGAACATCTATCA
>NW_022196896.1:34272135-34276156 GCF_008632895.1 Mastomys coucha
TTTGGAGGGGAAACTGGGAATGGAGAAATTTACATGTAAATAAAGAAAATATCTAAAAAAAAAAAACAGTGGGTAGGTGGATTTTGTTTATTTGTTTGTCTGTTTGTTTGTTTTGAAGGTCAGTTGCAGCACAGATCTGAAATTATACCAATGAAATTTTTATACTCTATAGTGATAAAATCTGCCAGTCCAATTTGAACTTTAAATAGATTGCTTAGCTACATGCGATTTTGTAATGTTATGCAGTAGACAGTAGGAAAGTACTGATCATCCAAATGTTAACATATCTCATTGTGTGTATTTAAGAAACTCATTTGTATTTACCACTATGCTACAGCACCAGTGAGCCTTCAATCATTGTGGGGGTTTAGGAGGGTAGGAGGGGACCAAGCTCTCAGTTTGGTTCACAAGCTCCCAAATTCTAATGACTTCCCCTGAGTAGAATCATGGTACTTTGTTATGTCGTCTTTTTTATGCTTCTCTCATCAGATAGCATATTAAAAAGGCATTGCTCAAAGACTGCAATTTTCTCAAATTAATAACTTTTACTGCTTGCTCACAGATGTTCACATACAAGAATATGTTTGGGCCGGGCAGTGGTGGCACACGCCTTTAATCCCAGCACTTGGGAGGCAGAGGCAGGCAGATTTCTGAGTTCGAGGCCAGCCTGGTCTACAGAGTAAGTTCCAGGACAGCCAGAGCTATACAGAGAAACCCTGTCTCAAAAACAAAACAAAACAAAAACAAAAAACAAACAAACAAACAAAAGAATATGTTTGGTTGTGACACTAGATGAACCATTTCTCCACCCCAAGATGTTCCTAAGTAACACTGGAATTTTTTTTCCAAGAGTACCTAACCTCTTAAGGAGTGAATAACTAACACTGAACTTGGTGTCTTTGCCAGGAGCCAGGCTCAGGGACCACAGGTTGAATGGCCCTAATTAATTTAAAAGATCTGAAATGCTCTGAAATTAAAAACTTTTTGAGTACTGACTTGAAGCCTGGTGTAGAATTCCATAGCTTGAAATTCCATTTTACACATAAAATTATTTAAAACATTATGTAAAATACCTTAGACTTTGTGTTCCACATACATACAAATGATAAATGAACTTTGCTTTAGAGTTGGTATCTTTCAACAAGATATTTCATCATAGATATAGATATAGATATAGATATAGATATAGGATATCCCCAAATCTACAAAAATCTCAAAATAAGAAAAAATTGACATTGGGACTTCCGGTTCCAAAAATTTTAGATAAGGAATGTGTATTGTCTGTTATGATTTTTGCAAGTCTACTTTGAAAGCCCCCTTGATCTTTCTAATCTAGATATACACTACTTTGCCTTTGATAATATTCTCCTACGCCAACCAGAAATCTACACTGAGGCTTATCAAAAAATGTGTAAAGGGCCCAATATAGAGGGATATGCATTTAATCCCATCATTCAAAGGCAGAAGCAGGCAGATCTCTATGAGTTGGAGATGAGTCTTGTCTACTTAGCAAGTTCCAGGCAGCCATGGCTACGTAGAGAGATCCTACTTCAAACACAAACAAGCAAACAAACAAACAAACAAAAATGACTGAGGGAGTTGGTACTCAGTGAGTGAACACATCTTCACACAAGATTGATGGCCTGAATTCAATCCCTGGAGCCACATAAAGATGGAAAGAGGAAACTGAGTCCAGAACGTTGTCATCTTACTTCCACATGCCTGCTGTGGCACATGTGCATAGGCACACATAAATAAATAAATAAATAAATAAATAAATAAATAAATATTGTAAACAAATTAAAATACATAAGAATGTCTACAGAAGTACCGTTCATAGAAGGCCAAGTTAAAAACAACCTATAGGCAAATAAAGAAGGAGTGAAGTGCTACAGAATACCCACACAATGGAATATTATGAGAAAACGAAAACAGACAAAGTAAGGTAACAATGTGGATTTTAAAACATCATTAAGAGAAAACATTAGTCACAAAAAACAAAGTAATATATAATTCCATGTACATATACTTTATTTAAATAGTTAAAATGAAAACAGAACGCAATTAATGGATAGAATTGAAACTTTAGGAGTATCAGTAGATGGCACTAGTGAATTCTTTTAGCTTTTGAAATTATAAGGCACAGTAGAGTTAACTTTATGAGAAAATGGGAATGTGACTATATTGAAACTTATAAGTTGAATGTGATGGCTTATGCTTGTACACTGAGGAGGTCAGGAAAGATGAGGAATGGGTTCCATGGGTTCCAAGCCAACCTACACTACAGAATGAGACCTTAAATAAATAAAAATGAATAAATTAGATTAGATTTGTTCATTAGAAAATGTCTTAAAGTGGAAATATAAATTGAGAACTCAGAAAATATTCACTACTCATGACCAGAAAGAGTAAGACTTCTCCACACAGTTTCAGTCAGGATGAGAAAAGAAAACAGAGCCAAATAGAGGAAGTTGATGCCTGAGAGAAGACATAACACTTTTGACATTGAGCACATGAGCAGGTGCCAAGGGAGATGGGATGCAAGAAGACAACATGATGCCATTATAAATGCACCTGCTTAGCAAAAACTAACCATCTGTGAGAATGACATACTGGAGAGGAGGAGAGACCCCAGATGCCATGAACTTTGGAAGCCCAGCCCTCAGCCATGGCTATGTCAGAGGAAAGCCCCACAAAGGGATATCAGGCAAGAATACACACTACAGCATTGCTCTCAGCTGCACATGTTTGCAAATAACCCAAATCAAAAAAAGAAATGCATGAAAAATTCTGCAATATGCTCAAACAGAGGAATATCCAACGAGGACCAAAACAGGCACAGGAGAAGAACCCAAGGTAAAAGAACATGATAATAAATAATAGAAAAGGAACGTTCCAGCAATTACATAAAGCATGGCTTTTGAAAATCAACTAAAATTAAAGTTCAAGGATCTGATTTTAGCTGCATGGGTAAATCAGGATGACAGAAGATTCGAGCTGGTACTTGCTTCAATAAAAGCAGGCAGAACTCAGGGCTGAGACCTTCTTGTCTGCATCTGGTAATGAGACCCCCACAGGGGAGAGATGGTTATCCATAGGTAAGTTAGACAAAGTCCATAGAACAAACCCTGACATTCTTCCATGAACAGGATTGTTATTAATTCCAACTACAGCTACTAGAAGTCCTTCATTTAAAAAACATCAAGTACGAAACTATAATAATTGTTTTTTAAAAGTAAGATGGTTGCTATAACAAAATGATAGAGTATCTCCGATACATAAAAATTTATTCTGTCATGATTCAGGAGCTAGAAGACCAAAATCAATGTGCACACAACCATGCTTCTGAGAGACCAGGGAAAGATCTATTAAACCCTGGTAATCCCTTGGCTGTGACAAGCTCAGTCAGCCTTCCCTAAGTCTTCTCAGTGTGTGCCCTCAACAGTAGACCTTGGCATTAGAGGTCCACTTTCCCTGGTGCAGCATTGTCTTAACAAATTACCTTTGCTACCACACATTTCCACGTTGTGAGTGCTGAGGACCAGGACTTCAGCAGCCAAATTCCTTAGCTGTGGGGATAAAACTCGACCTGTAATAAAGCTCCACTAACATCACATTTTAATAGAGTTTTCCTCTGTATTGATGGGATTAGTTCCAGTCCCTCCCCATACGGATTCACGTCAACATCCTGCATGAAATGATGGAGCACTTACAGCCTATGTACACCTTCCAGTCTACTTTAAATCATCTCTAGATTACTTGATAGCTAATGAAATGCAAACTATGTAAATAGGTTAGCCTTCTCGTGTTCACTGCAGATACTCTTTCCCAAATATCTGGACAGCTGGTTGGTTAACCGTCATGGGAAGAATGGAGATATTTTTAAGAGATGCTTGTACCTTTGCCTTTGGCTGTCAGACCACTGAAAAGATAAGCACCAAGAAATTACTACTTCCATTTGGTGTTCATCAATTGAGAATTCTTTGTTTAGCTCTGTACCCCATTTTTTAATAGGGTTATT
>NW_022196896.1:34277664-34297339 GCF_008632895.1 Mastomys coucha
AAAAGAAATTACAACTTCCATGGGTCTCTCAGGTTAGGAGGGAAAAGGGTTGGAGGCCTTGGTTTCCAGAAAAAGGTCACACGCAGTTATGACAACTTGCCAGACCATCTTGATAGAGAAAATAGAGCTGAGACAATGATGATAGGCAGGACCACACCTGAGCAGGACTGCTCAGTTATGTATGTCTCTTGTCCTCTTGTTTAAACCTAAACCTTACATCCAGACCCAGGCCCAGAAGGTGGATGGGGAGGAATGAAAAGGTCACTGTTTCCTCCTTCCAATGTGGCCACGTTGAATATATCTTCTTTATCTTCTTTTCACTTTTATTTGGTTCTTTAATTGGCATATTGAGGACAAGTGGACATACCTAGCTTGTTAAGCCGTCTGAAGATGTCTGAGGACATGGAGCCATGGATACAGAGAGCCCACTCTACTCACATTCTCCCTGCTCTCTAGATCAGCATTACTCTTGACTCAAAAATAATCTTTAGGGCCAAATTATCTGAATATTTTAGTATGGTGATACACTCTTTCCTTGGTCCACAGTTCTCATTGGTAACAAGGCTCAGCAGCCAAAATGGATGATGGGATACATACACTAGAGAGAGGAAACATTCTATTCCTCGAAGTGAGCTTAACAAAATAGTGAGAACAAGTACATGCCTTCCTTGAATAGGGGAGCTGGTCAGCCAAGGAATCCGAAAAAGGACAGCTACTGTTACAATGGATGGAGACTGGGCATCACTAGAGGCTTTCAATGGGCCAGTTTTAAGTCATGTATGTGCTCTATGTCTTACTCCTCAGAAAGGTTGGCATAAAAAAAAATTCTTATAGATTTATGTAAATAAACCTTTTTGTTGTAGTTGTTGGATTTGTTTTGGTTTTGGTTTCTGAGACAATGTCTCACCATGTAGTCCTTGCTGTCCTGGAACTAAATATTTAGTTAGACCAGGCTGACCTCAAACTCAAAGAAATCTCACTGCCTCTGCCTCCCAAATTCTGGGATTAAAGGTCTGTTTCACCATGCCTAGCCTGTAAAATAATTTTTAACAAAGACCTTCATTCCAGAAGAGATCAGACACTACAAATAGAATAAAGCAAAATATAAACTTTAATGTTTTTTACACACACACATATATACATATACATATGTATATATATATTTATATATATATGAATATACACACACATACACACACACACACAACTGGCTGCCTGCTTGGGCTTCCTTTTTTTGTTGTTGTTTGTTATTGTTGCTGTTTTTCAAGAGACAGTTTTTCTGTATTGCACCTCAATTCTCACCTGCCACTGCCTTCTGAGTACTGGAACTAAAGGCATGCACCACCACCTGCTGGAATGAAAAGTGATCTCAACAAACAGGGTTCTTAACCCTCCCACCTTTCTCCAGGGAAACCTGGCCCAGCCTTGCAGAATAGGTTCTACCTGTGGAAAGGAAGGCTGCCAGGAAGTTTCAAGTTCTGCACATCTTACACTAAAGAGCTAGGGACTTGCTCAATCAAGTTCTCTATCAACTTTTAGTCTACACTACATATTCAAAGCATGTCAGCTATTTCCTGGAATTAGCAGTTACTCACTTCAGATGATAACAAAAGTCTGAGCTAAAATACTAAATTATTCTTAATCCTTCAAAGTCTTATTTGATACCTACAGTGTTTCTGTCATACAAATTCTGTGAAGGGAGTGTAAGCCTATTTTCTCCAGTGACAAAACTGAGCTCAGGGAACCTTAGGACTTGTATGGTAGGACATGGTGTGTTATACAGAAATCGGAAGAACCCCACTCCTTCTCCAACACGGCTTAAGAGTTTCAATGTCCTACCTCAAAAATTAGAAATATTTTTTACATCAAAAGCTAAAAAGAAATACATTGATTTGTCAGAGAGAAATGGCTACAGTAGGAAATTTGAGACCATAGACTTTATGGAGTCAGAAAGTCCTGTGTTATCTGGGTGAGAGCTTGGGAAGCCTGTGGTTTCTATGCATAGAAAAAGGAAAAAGAAAAAGAAAAAAAGAAAGGAAAAAGCAATACTACCCTTTGTCAAAGAAACTGGACCAAACCTAGAGATTTGGGGAAATCAATATACTTCAAAAGAATTGTTCCTAAGATAACACTATCCAACTTCAAAGAAGCAGATGAAGAAACTGATTTAGAATCCCCAAACTGCAAATGTGGTTTTCAGCCTAGGGGAGGAGCCAGCAGGGCACCTAGGCCAGGTGAGTGCTGGAGTGAAAGAACCTGGCTAGCAGCCTGACTCGCCCCTTCCCCTGGCCAGGTGAGTGCTGGAGTGAAAGAACCTGGAGTGCTGGAGTGAAAGAACCTGGAGTGCTGGAGTGAAAGAACCTGGCTCGCAGCAAGCCACTCAATTTACTCAGTGATAGCACTACTGCTAGCAAGACCGTCCTAGGCAAGCTAACAGTGTGAGTCTCAAAGAATTAAGTAAACAGCACCAGAAGGAGACAAAATACAAAGCAAAATTATTACTTCCTGGCCAGGGAAAGAAAATCCCACACCAAAAAGCAACTCCCAGGGAACACCCACGGGTATGATGCGATTGGTCATGTTAAATACAAAATGAAACTAGGGTTTTGGATAGGGCTCAATCCCAGGGTCTCTAATATCAGATATAAGGTCATATTGTTCCTTGGTAAGAAAGTCTTCACTTCAGAGCCTGATATACTGAAGGCCAGCCAAGTATCTCCAAGCTCCTGCTGTTTTCTCAGATCAATAGAGTCTTTTTTTTGATGAGATACAGTATTCAGTATTCGCATGCTCCTACACAAATGCTGGTAGAATGGAAATTTTCCTTGTCTGTAGATTATAACAAACAAACACATGCATGCAATGTGTGGTATCAGATTGGCTATTTGCAAGAAGCTAGTAGTAAATTTGGAAGCAATTGACCGTCCTTTGGATAGTAGTATATAGTTAAAGCATATTAAAGTAACACTTGACCAATGAAACAGTTCGCAGGATGTGTGCACACACTGGTGTCATTTTAGTGATAATAGTTACATCCTCATGTGGACACACAGAAAAATAATCACAAGAATGTGCAAGACAGTGGCAGTCCCTGGAATAGGTGACACCTTCTCTGGTATTTCTGCTTTACTTTCTGGTTCTCTATAGTGACTATGTGCTGCTTCTGTATCCACAGCGAGTTACAGCTGACTGATCTAGCTGAAACCAGGCCACATTTTTCCCCTGAGGCTTTGAAGTTGAGACTTGTGAGACTGCATTGGCTTCCTTCCAGTTTCAAAACTGTGACTTACTAACAGAAAACTCAACTTGGCTTCTGTTAGCTGATGGATTGTCAACTCAAATTCATGGCCCTTGCCTCACCCCATGACAACATGAAATGAATCTGACCCCAAGGGGACTGTGGAACACTGAGAACAGTTTGGAAACAGTCCCAGTTCTTGACACCACCCACATGAATACCTGGAAGCTCAGTGTTACTATAGTAACCCTCTAGGCCACAGCAAGCTAACCCTTCAAACCTAACAGATCCCACACTGGCATCTCATGCAAGGAATTAAGAACCAAGAACAAAGCTGACACACTGTCAGGTTTTCTAACCTGAAGGTCAAAGACTGGGTTCCTTGACAAGGGGACATGACTCCTACTGATTTATCTTTCCTTCTTCCTATAACTGGAAATTTCAAGAAGTTTGTTTCGTGACTATATATCAGTAATTTGGGGGTGGAGGTTTTTGTGGGGGCAAAATGCCCACGAATGTCTCTTCCACACCAAAGTAGACTTATAATCTGCAAATCCCAAAAGAAATCAAGGAGAATGGTAAGGGCAGAGCCTGGGTGTATCAAGAGTAAAGAGGGAGCAAAGTTCAAAGATTTGGAGAAAATCAAAACATGCAACTACCCACTGGTATTAACTTAAATAAACTAAACGTGGGGTTAAAGAAGCTTGTGGATGTAAAAGGTTACATCATCAGTCAACTTCAACCTCCTGGGACAACGCACAATGTGAGTTAAGTTACCTTTCATCATAAATGGCTCTTACCCAACCCGAATCCCAGGGTTGGGATCCCAGAACTGACAAACAGCCTGCCTGAGAGAGGAAAGGCAGATGATTCCTTCAATTTCGAGGTAGGAGCAAAACATTAACCCAGTGCAACCACAGAAATGTAGGCAGGATAAAGGGCAGGGAACGGAGGAGCACTCCAAAGTGTAGCCTGGAGGGTGGGCTTCACTGGATGTAATATTCTCTTATTTTAATAATATAAAACATCTCACAAAATTATGGTGTGATTAGCTCTGCAGGGGCTCTATGAATTCATCTGAGAATAAATGCACAAATAAAAACAAGACACCATTACCCCCCAAAAGATAAAAGATTATCTTAATTACAGGTACACTGTGCTTGTAGATTCTCTGTTGCTATATTGCTTTTTTTTCCCCTGAAAGTAATTAACCAGATGGAAGTAATTAATCAGGGTATTAATGTCTTAAGTCCTTGATTTGGGGCGGGGTCCTGTTTAAATAACCAAATATCAGTGCTTTAAGGGAGCTGAGCATCTTCTTTAACAGGGGCAGGGAGCCTAGTGAGGCCCTGGAAATCCCAGGAATGTTCTTGGGGGAGCTACGTCTACTTATTCTAAGAGATGCAGTAATGACATGCCAAAGGAGCCACTCTACCCAAGACTACCGATGGCTTATTGGACATACTGGTAGACTTAAATGCAAACTGTGGTTTTTAAAGGTATTAGACCTTGGGAAAAATTTTTCTTCCTAAATTACTATCAAGATTTTTTTCTCCATCAGTTTCATTGGGGTCATTATTTCAAGGTTCATTAAACTTAAAGCAGAAGTAACACATATCTCTGTTAGTTATGAATGTGGATGAAAAAGTTTTATATTATTTTCTCCTAGTCATATTCGTGGAAAATGTGTAATAATGGTAAACTTTGTTGGTTATATTTTTGATGATTTATTCTTTAGAAATAAGCCATGTACTTACTAAGCAATTTGTAAATACTTAACCAATCAAATAAGGTATGCTTATAAAATAGTTAAATTTGCATTATATAATCCTCTCAAAGAAATATTCAAAAATTTCAAAATAAAGCAGTCATCTATCATCCTTTAGCGCATTCTATACAACAGTTGAGCCAGTAGTCACTCAAGGCAAAGCTGAAGTAGAAAGTCCACAATGAGAGTCAAACACATTTACTATAACAGTAACATCCCCACAGTGGCAGCACTGCTTCCTGTTGAGAACTTAGGGCTCCAGGAGCTGATTCAGGCTGGGAACTCACATCACCATCTGGAAGCCAAAGCTGAACACAATCTTACATGGTTCCATATTGTGACCCTAGGCATTTACCCAATTTACCTGAAAACTCAGGTCCACAAACAAATATTGTAACTATTTAAAAATGCTGAAAATAGTTAAAACAGAATAAAGCCCTATGCAATTAATATTACTCAGAAACAAAAGAAAATAAACTACAAATCACAAAAGACATAGATGAGTCTTACATGCATTTTTCTAGGTGGAAGAATTCAGTCTAAGTTGCTATATTGTGTTTGCTCTCAATTATTTGAAATTATGAGAAAGGCCAAAGAACAAAACTACCAAGAGTTTGGAGGAAAACACTAAACAGATAATACACAGGACCAGAGGGGCTTGTTTTGTTTGTTTGCTTGCTTGCTTGCTTGCTTGCTTGCTTGCTTGCTTGCTTCATTTTGAGTTTTGTAGGGCAACTTTTGCTTTGTTTTGTTTTGTTTTTGAGACAAGCTTACTATGCAGTCCTGGTTGGTCAGGAACTCTCTATGTCAACCAGGCTATTCTCAAGCCCACAGAAGTCAGTCTGCTTCTGCCTGCCGTTTGTTGAGGTTAAAGACACATTTACCATATGACCTTATTGGGATGATGTTTTTAGTATGGTGGAACTCTTCTGTGTATCGTAATTGCAAACATACAACAGTATGCAGTTACTGAAACTCATAGAACTTTGTAGTATACAGGGTGATCTTTAACATGTGTTAAAAAAAAAAATTAAAACTATTTAGGGGTAGGGTTTCCCAGCATAAAATGCAGACTGAGATAAGGAGTCTGTCACAAATGGAATGCAACTATCTTACTGGGGTGGGGGAGATAAAAGCAAAGACTTGGTAACTTTGGGAATGAGTAGCGCCTCCGATTTAAAGTGGAATGCTACTTGATAATGTTCTTTCCCATGGGAGTATGGGTCAACAATGTCACTATCATGAGACAACCATACTAGAACTGAACAATGAAGTAAATGGATGGGAGCTGATGGGAGTCACATTTCTTACTGTTAGAAGGAGGGTTTACAGTTAATCAAGCAAAGATTGGACCAATCCATATGATAATGGAGGCTTCGATGTGAACTCACATTAGCCTAATGCAAATTTAGTGGTCTTACACCGATAGTGACAGATACAGGGACACACATAGGTTGGTTGATATGCCCACGTAAGTTTGCTGGCCATCAGCTAAAATGCCTAGAAGCAATGCCACCAAGTAGCAAAAATTGCTCATATGACCCAGATCATAGCTCCAAATAGTAAAACTAATAAAACACAAAAACAAAACAAAAATCACAGCTTCTTAGAGAAATAGGTGGTTCTAGTTCTATAACAAAGACATACATAATCAGCATTTTGTAGTTCCATTTGGTAACAGAGAAGTACACATTGACACACAAAAGGGAGTAACTCACTAGAAACTAATTAATGAGCACTTGATAAAGCTACAAAAATATTAGATATTTCATCCAGAGTGTGAAGTAAATACCATGATCCATGATAATATAAATAAATAATGGCATAAAGAAATTGAGGAGAGCTGAGGAGATTGCAAAACAGGTAATGAGCTTGCCATGCAGATCTTGTCACTTGAGCCTGGATGCCCAATATCACATAGAAGCTAGACATAGTAGTGCACATATCTGTAATCCTTGGGCTCCTACAAAAACAACAGGAGGCAAAGATCTTAGTAGCTCACAGGGTATCTCTCCACTATAGGCAGCTGTGAACTACAAGGGAGTTTGTCTCAAACAAGATGGAAGGTGAGGGCCCACATCTGGGTTGTCTTCTGACCTCCCCATGTGGCCATCACATGGAGGGCCCACATAACTATAAATGCATACATTATAAATGCATAACACATGAACAAAGAAATATGTGAATGAGTAAAGGAGAGAAGGCCAATCTTTCCACAGGAGAATCCCAAGCAATTTATGAAGATATTCTGCCCTTAGAAATATGAGGAATTGGCCGAGCATGGTAGTGTATGTCTTTAATCTCAGCACTCGGGAGGCAGAGGCAGGCAGATCTCTGTGAGTTTGAGGCCAGCCTGATCTACAAAGCAAGTTCCAGAACAGCCAGGGCTACACAAAGAAACTCTGTCTTGAAAAAAGAAAGAAAAGAAAGGAAAAGAAGAGAAGAGAAGGGAAGGGAAGAGAAGGGAAGAGAAGGGGGAAAAAGGAAAAGAAAAGAAAAAGGAGAAAACAAAAGAAAGCAAGGCAAGAAATGATTCGCACCATTCATTGCATAAAATGACTTCATGACAAGAAGTAGTTTGGAAAGTAGATGTATGATGGAGACGAACTGTGTCACTGAGGTAGTCAAAGGCCACACAAGTGATCCATTGTGCTGATAGTGGATACCTGTGGAGCGACGTGTTCTTTCTCCTCATCTTACACTGATCTCAAGCTGATCCAGCAAGATTTAAAGAGGCTGGAAATGAACAGAGATTCTGAGAATCTTTTGCAGCCAAGAGGAGTCAAAGGAGACTAAAGGAGTATCTTTCTAAAATCCAAAGGTCTTGAGTTTGATCCCCAAACAAATAATATGATGTCCTGGCTGGTATACTGAAATCATAATGTGAAAGGAATATTGAGAAAAATTACAGTTATCTGAAATGAAAATGAACTTCAATTTATAATGATACTAGTTCATTAAAATTCCATAATACTGTAAATTGTCAATTATGAAGAAAACAACATAGTGTGTGTGGAAATGCTCTGTATCACTGTCTCAATTTTTCAAGAATTAAAGCCATCCCCAAAACGGGCAGCTTATTATAAAAGAAGAATCAAAGGGCTGTAGCTGTATAAGTGGCAGAACACTTGCCTAGAAGGCATAAATCTCTGGTTTCCAAGGTTCTCCAAGGTTCAATCTTCAATACTGGAAACAATATGCAAAAATAGTTAAAGTAGTATTTGACAGTATGTAAAGGGTTAAATAACAACTCAGTTACCTAGAAAGGAAAAAAAATGAATATCCTTCCAGTTGTTAGTCACTTTAGATTTTTTTCCCTAATTTAAACGTGTTCTTCCTTAAAATGGGGAAGTAAATGAAACGTTGACACAATTATTGGGGTAGTATTTTTGGTAAGTACCAAAACAAGAAAAGAAAATCAAGAGGCTCCAGGGGATGGTGCCAGTTTATTGAAATATCTACTGTGTTTTGTGTCTCAGAGGGGGTTTCTTACTTCCTTAATAGGGAGGGCATACCAAAATATAGACAAATGAATAAGTGGAAGAACAAAGTAATGGAATCAAAAGCATATCTAATAGTCAAACAAAACAGCAGCAGCTTTCCCAGAGAGAGTGTCTCAAATCTGCCCTAGGGACAGCTAGTGCAGTGGCAGGACAGAGGGGTAGCCCATGAAGGTCCCAAGGATAGAGGAGGTATGAATGAGAGCATCCTCCACACGCTCATGTGTTTAAACACTTGTCCTCAATGAGTGGTCCTGTTCGGGAAGGTTTCAGAGGTAAGTCCTTGTTGGAGGAAGAGTGTCACTAGAGACAGACTTATTTTATTTTGACTTTTTGTTTGTTTCTTTTGTTGTTTGTTTGTTTCAAGACAGGGTTTCTCTGTATAGCCCTGGCTGTCCTAGAACTTACTTTGTATACAAGGCTGGCCTTGAACTCAGAGATCTGCCTGTCTCTGCCTCCCCAGTGGCAGGATTAAAGGCATGTACCGTCACTGTGCAGCAAGGTGGTCTTTAGAATTTAAAAACATACCATTATCCAGGTTGCTCTCTCTGCTTTCTGTTTTCTAATGGAAATGAGAACTCACAGCTTTCTGCTCCTGCTTCGGTGCTTACCACTTGGTGCCATGTTGTCCCCATTATTGTAGACTCCAGCCCTCTGAAACCATAAGCCCAATAAAATTGTCCTTCTATAAGCTGCCTTGACCATGGTATTTTATCATAGCAACAGAAAAAGAATTGATACGAGAACCCACTGCAAAGCTTCAATCTCCATGCCTTTCTGAGAAGTTTGGGCTTGAGAAGGCAATGGGCATCCCTGGCAGACCAGAGCAGGAAATAATTTGATAATACTTAAACTTTATAGAATTACTCAGAGATTTGTGGTGGTAAAAAGGAGACTGAAATGTGTGATGATGGGAATCTGAGATAAGATGGAGTAGTCACATCAGGGACACGCATACTGTCAGGATGTAGAAATGAAAACTCCACAAGAATGAACAACAGATCATTTATGAACAAATAGGAAGAGACCAAGGTGGACTCCCATGCCTCTGGTTTGAGATTCCCAGTTAATAATGAAATCATTTATTAAGAGGTGGGGAAAAGGTGCAAGATTAGGGTCCTGTAAAGTCTGAAGTGCCTGTGTAACATCTTGATAATAATACCCAACAAACATCAGTTTGAAATTTGAGCAGAACACATAAAGCAGGGTATTCTGTGATAGGTAGAGATAACAAGCAGAGTCCCTAGGAAGCAAATCCTATTGTTCAGTTTGCTACTTGTGAAGTTTACTGTGGAAATCCTGAGAGCAAACACCTTTGGGGAAATAAAAGAAACTGAATTCCCTTAATTTTAAAAGTAGTTTTGAGTGGAGATTGATCTTAGGAATCAACTTAAAATGAAGGAAGGGCCTGAATGTTTAAACCCTAGATCAGCAGGTTGTAGGATATAACTGCCCCTGGGTAGAGCCAAGAAGTGCTGCTCCTGTACTGAAGGCAGAGGAAGCTCAAGTGAAACAAGTCTTGCTGACAAGTGAGTGAGTGAGTGAGTGAGTGAGTGAGTGAGTGAGTGAGTGAGTGAGTGAGAGAGTGAGTGAGTGAGAGAGTGAGAGAGTGAGAGAGTGAGTGAGAGAGTGAGAGAGTGAGTGAGTGAGTGAGAGAGTGAGTTAGTGAGTGAGTGAGTGAGAGAGAGAGTGAGTGAGTGAGTGAGTGTCTCCATCCTGAGGGACACAGATGTAAGACCACTCCACATCCTCTGCTAGAAAACTTAAAGACCTTGAGCCAAGCAAGTGCACCCACTGAGAGACTAGCAGGAAAGGAAATGACAATGGACATGTAGAGAAAGATAGTTTCTCCTGGAGACAGAAGGAACATACAGACAGACCCAAAGCCAGTGAAGAGGTCAGCAAAGAGCCTTTGGAAAATTCCATCACACCCCTCCCCTCCTATAAGAGACAGGGCATAGAGAACATAGACACCCCTCCCCTCCTGGAAAGGACAGATCAGAGAGCATGTAGGCTGGAAGGAAGAGGCTAATTAAGACCCTAATACCTCATTCCTAAAGACCAATCAGTTTAAAGAGCACATTGTTCCACCAATCATATGGTGCCTAGTTGCCGATGCTCTATTCTGCCCCTGGAAACCATATAAAAACTCACCAAAGAGGCCACCCAGGGTTGCTGCCTCTCCTACGGGTGCACGATGAAGACCCCAGCATAAATTCCTCTTGCTTTTGCATTGATCTCCATCTCCACGTTGTTCACTCAGGGCGGGTGGTCCCCAGTATACCAGCAGTACCTAGTACCACTCACATGGATCCAGTCAAAATGGTATAAGGTGATATTTGTATGAATACCCTGAAAATCAAGTAAGGGACGATGGAGAACTGTGCTTGGAGCTGAACAACAAAGAAGTCATTATGAAATTGCAAGGAGTGTCATCTGGATATGGCACAGATAAAAGAAGTAACAGTGGTATATGCCTGGGGAAGGAGAAGAGAAAATGTAAACATGTTCTAAGTTCTAACAAACTGAGAGGCAATTACCATCACAGAAAATGTACACATTTTACAGCTTTTTTGGATATTTTTTTTAAATCTAGTCTCTTCGTATGAGAGAAAACATGCTACATTTGTCTGAATCTTATCTTTCTTTAAATGTGTGTGTGTGTGTGTGTGTGTGTGTGTGTGTACATGGTACAGTGCTCATGTGAAGGTAAGAAGGCAACCTTCAGTTCTCTCTTTCTACAAAACTGAACTCAGGCTTGGTGGTAGCCTCTCACCCACTTGGCCATCTCACCAATCTGAATCTGGATTGTTTCACTTGATATAATGATTTCTAGCCCTGTCAATTTCTTGAAAAGGCATAATTTCATTCTGTTATAAAATCTGAATAAGACTCCACTATCTATGTGTGTATCACATTCTCTAAGTTAGTGCTAGGGTTAGTATACAAAAATCCTAAATTTCACTATTCTACCCTGCCCGTGAGCCCCCTTTTCCCTTTATTAGCACCCATAATCCCACTCTGCTTTCTTTTTATATTTTTTATTCCCTTCTCATGTATTATATCTCCACCTCAGTTTCCCCTCCCTCCTCTCCTCTCATCACCATGCCCCCCATCTACTCATCCTCTACTTCTTTTCAGAAAAAGCACGGGCCTCCCATGGGTATCAACTAAACATGCCATATCAAGTTACAGTTAAGACTGGGCACCTCTCTTCATATTATGGCTGGACAAGGGAATCCAGTAGGAGGAAAGGGGTCCCAAAAGCAGGTAACAAGTCAGAGGTGGGCCTCTGCTCCCACTGTTAGGAGTTCCATAATAAGACCAAATTCTTCAACTCTAACATATATGGAGGGCCTAAGCCAGTCCCATGCAGGCTGGAGCCCTTAGATTCAATCTCTGTGAGTCCCGAGGAGTCCAGGTGATCTGATTCTGTGGATTTACTTGTGGTGACCTTGAGTCCTCTGGCACCTACAATCCTTCCTCCCCCCTTCAGGATTCCCCAAGCTCCTCCTAATGTTAGGCTGGGGTGGGGTGTCGGGGGTTGCATCTGTTTCCATCAGTTGCTGGATAAAGCCTCTCTGATGACAATTGGGCAAAGCCCCAGTCTATGAGTATAGCAGAATATCATTAGGAATTCTTTCACAGATTTTTATTTGTTTTGGGTTATTTATTTATTTTGGGTTTTGTTGTTTGCATCTGTTTTTGTTATTTTGGTGTGGCCAGTTGTGTTGGATTCTATACCAGTTCTCTTGGCTATCCAGCTTCTGGGTCCTGGCCTTCCAAGCAGTGTCAGGGATGTGATCCCTCTCTGGGCACGGATACGATTTCTGCTCCACCTTTACCCCAGCACATCTTGTAGCCAGTATAATTGTAGATCAAATGTTTTGTACCTGGGTTGGTGTCCCAATCCCTCCACTGGAAATCTTGCCTGCATATGCCCCATTACTAGGAGTCTTAGCTAGGGTCACCCTTATAGATTCCTGGGAGTTTCTATTGAACTAGGTTTCTAGCTCATCCCAGAGATGACCCCTAATCCAGTTGTCTCTCCCAGTACTTGCTTCCTCCATCATCCCTCAACATGTTCCCTGCCTATTACCATCCCCACTCATCCCTAGTCCACCCCCCAAAATTATTCTATTTCCCCTTCCCAAGGATCCCCCCATTGGAGCCATCATTGTTGCAGTTTCTCTGAGTCTGTAGATTATAGCATGATTATTCTTTACTTTATATTTAATAAGCACTTACAAGTGAATACATAATATGTTTGTCTTTCTGGATCCAGGTTACCTCACTAAGAATGATTTTTTTTTCTAGTTCCATCTTTTTGCCTATAAATTTAATGATATTAGTTTTTTAAAAGCTGACTGATGTTCTATTGTGAAAAGATACCCCATTTTCTTTATTCATTCCTCAGTTGAGAGACTTCTAGATTGTTTCCAGTTTTTGGCTATTATGAATAAAGCTGCAATGAACATGGCTAAGCAAATGTCCCCGTGGTAGAATGAAGTCCTTTAAGTATATGCCCAAGAGTGGTATAGCTGGATCTTGAGGTAGATTGATTTCCAGTTTTCTGAGACACTGTCATATTGATTTACAAAGTGACTCTACAAGTTGGTGCTCCCACCAGCAATGGAAGAGTGTTCCCTTTGCTCTGCATCTTCATCAACATAATCTGTCACTTGTGGTTTTGATCTTAGCCATTCTGACAAGTGTAAGATACAATCTTAGAGTCATTTGGTTTGCATTTCCTTGATGGCTAAGGATGTTGAACATTACTTTAAGTGTTTTTCAGCCAATTGATATTCTTCTAATGAGAAATCTCTGCTTAGATTTGTATCACATTTTAACTGGATTATTTGGTTTGTTGATATCTAATTTTTTGAAAATTTTTTATATATTTTGGAAGTTGACCTTCTGTCAGATGTGGAATTGTTGAAAAAATTTTCCCATTCTGCTGTTTTGTCTTATTGATAGCATCCTTTGACTTATTAGAAGCATTTCAGTTTCATGAGGTTCAATTGTTATTCTTAGTGTCTGTGCTATTGCTGTTCTATTCAGGAAGTTGTCTTCTGTGTCGATGTATATTCAAGGCTATTTGTCTTCTATCATATTCAATGTATTTGGATTTATGTTGAGGTTTTTGATCCAGTTGGGCTTGAGTTTTGTGCAGGGTAATGGATATGAATCTATTTACATTCTTCTTTTTTTATAATAGAAGAAATTTTATTATTTTCCAAGAGGTTTACCAATTCAAAATTTTTTACATTGTTACATTTATATTTGTTATATGAAAATTAATATCTTTGATTTATAAAAATTACCATTGTAATCCCAGGATAATATTTCTAGGAATGTTTTACTGCTTAAAACTGCTGGCAACTCACATTCCCCATGACACTGTATTTAACAGTGAATTCTGAGACATCTAATATAAATCTTTTCTTTCCTTTCACTCGTGAACAATTTCTCCCTAGTAATTCAATAAGGATAATGTTAAGAAAACTGACCATTTAAATGGAATTCTTGCTTTGAGACTTGGATTTTCTTGAGTAACTTTGTTGTCTTCCTGCCTTACCATGAAGCTCAGCATGGTACACAAAAGGGGCCCATATTGCTGGAGATAGTCTATGCCAAGGACATTGTGTTTTCTCACTAATACAAAATACATACTTTCCATGAAAAGGCAAGCCCTTCATTTGAAAAGGTTAAATCATCTAATTCTTTTTTTTTTATATTTACATTCTTCTACATGCAGAATCCAGTTTGACTAGCACGATTTGTTGAAGATGATTTCCTTTTCTATTATATAATTTTGACTTGTCAAAAATCAGTTGTCTATAGGTGTGTGGATTTACTGCTGGGTCTGCCATTCAATTCCATTTATCCACCTGTGTTTTTTCATTCCAATACCATGATTTTTTTTTTTTTGTAACTATTGCTCTGTAGTGCCACTTGAGACCAGGGACAATGATACCTCTGGAGTTCTTTTATTGTACAGGATTGTTATCTTGTAAACCAAGCTATCCTGGGTTTTCTTGTTCTTCTATATGAAGTTAAGTATTGTTCTTTCAAGGTCTGTAAAGAAAAGTGTAGGAATTTTGATGGGGATTGCACTGAATATGTAGATTGCCTTTGTGAAGATGGCCATTTTTACTTTGTTAAACCTGCTGACTTATAAGCATGGGAGATCTTTTCATCTTCTTATATCTTCTCCAATTTTTTCCTTCAAAGACTTCTTATAACACACACCTTTAACTTATTTGGTTAGAGCCACTCCAAGATATTTCTTATTATTTGAGGCTGTTGTGAAAAGTGTTGTTTCCTTGATTTCTTTCTCAACCACTTTATTGTATGCATATAGGAGGAGTATTGTTTTCTTTTTTGTTTGTTTTGTTTTGTTTTGTTTTGGGGAGGTTGTTTTTAGTTTTGTTAATCTTATATCCAGCCAGTTGGCTGAAGGTGTTTATCAGCTGTAGGATATCCCTGGTAGAATTTTGGGGGTCATTTCTATATACTATCATATCATCTACATAGAGATACTTTGACTTCTTCCTTTCCAGTTTGTATCCCCTTGGTCTCCTTTAGTTGTTTTATTGCTCTAGCTAGGACTTCAAGTAGCATACTGAATAAATATGAGGAAAGTAGATAGCCTTTTTTGTTTATTATTTTAGTGGAATTGCTTTGAGTTTCTCTCCATTTAATTTGATGTTGGCTATAGGCTTATGTTTAGGTATGTGTCTGGTATCCCTGAAGACTTCTAGCACAAAGGGGTATATGAATTTGTCAAAGACTTTTATAGCATCTAATGAGATGATCATGCATTGTTTTTCTTTCAGTTTGTTTATATGGTAGATTACATTGACAGATTTTTGTATGTTGAACCATCTCTGCAGTTCTGATCTGAAATAAAGCCTACTTGATCATGATGGATGATCTTCTTGATGTGCTCTTGGATTCAATTTGCAAATATTTTACTGAGTGTTTTTGTATCAACATGCATGAGAAAAATTGATCTGTAATCCTCTTTCTTTCAGTTTTGAGTCATTATGTGGTTTGGGTATCAGGGTGACTGTGCCAACATTCCTTCTGTTTCTATTTTTGGGATAACTTGAGGAAGATTGGTATTCGATCTTTGAAAGTCTGGTAGAATTCTGGGGCTAAAACTGCATGGCTCTGGGCTTTTGTTGTTGTTGCTGTTGTTGTTGTTGTTGTTGTTGTTGTTTGGAAGACTGTTAATGACTGTTCTTATTCCCTTACATATTATAGGTCTATATAAATTGTTTATATGATCTTGACTTAACTTTGGTAAGTAGCACCTATCAAGAAATTTGTCCATTTCTTTTAGACATTCAAATTTTGTGGATTTGAAGTTTTTGAAGTATGACCTACTGATTCTTTGGATTTTCCCAGTGTCTGATGTTAGGTTCCTCTTTTTATTTCTGGTGTTATTAATTTGGAAACTGTTAATTTAGCTAAGGGTTTGTCTATCTTGTTGATTTTTTTTTTCAAAAAACCAACTCTTTGTTTCATTGATTCTTTGTATTGTTCATTTTGTTTCTATTTTATTGATTTCAGCTCTGAATTGATTATTTCTTGCCTTCTATGCCTCTAGGGCGTGTTTGCTTCTTTTGTTCTAGAGCTTTCAAGTGTGCTTGTAAATTGATAGTATGAGATCTCTCTGATTTCTTTATAAAGGCACTTAGTGCTATGAACTTTCCTCTTAGTACTGCTTTCATTGTATCCCACAAGTTTGAGTATGTTGTGCATTTATTTTCATTGAATGCTAGGAAGTCTTTAATTTCTTTCATTATTTCTTCCTTGACCCAGTGATCATTCAGTAAAGAGTTTGTTCAGTTTCTATAACTTTAAAGACTTCTGTTGTTTCTATTGTTGTTGAAATCCATCTTTAATCCTTGGTAGTCTGATAGGATACAGGGGTTAGTTTAATTTTCTTGTATCTGCTAAGATTTTCTTTGTGACCAAGTATGTGATTAATTTTGAAGGTTTCATGGAATGATGAAAACAAGATGTATTCCTCTTTGTTTGGATGAAATGTTCTGTAGATATATGATAGGTACATTTGAGTCATAATGTCTCTTCGTTTCATTATTTGTTTGTTTAGTTTTTGACAGAATGACCTATCTTTTGGTGAGAGTGGGATGTTGAAGTCTCCTCCTATTAAAGTATGGGGTTCGATGTGTGATCTAAGTTTTTGTGATGTATCTTCTACAAATGTGGCTGCCCTTGCATTTGGGACATTGATGTTCAGAACTAAGTCCAACCTCTTGTTGGATTTTTCCTTTTGTGAGTGTGAAGTCACACTGTCTCTTTTGACTCATTTTTGTTAGAAGTCTATTTAGTTAGGTATTAGAATGGCTACATTCTTTGGTTTGTTTGCTTGGAAAATCTTTTTCAACTCTTTACTCTGGTGTAATGTCTATCTTTGATGTTGAAGTGTATTTCTTGTGTGCAGCAAAAGGATGGATCCTGTTTTCAAATCCATTCTGTTGGCCTGTGTCTTTTTATTGGGGAATTGTATCTATTGATAGTGAGAGATATTAATGATCAATGATTGTTAATTCCTGTTAACTTGAGGAGAGTAGTGGTGGTGGTGTCTATGTTTCCATCCCTTGGTTTTGCTGGTGGGAGATTATTTATTCCCCATGTTTTCAAGAGTATAGTTAACCTTCTTAGGTTGGAGTTCTCCTTCTAGTGTCTACCATAGGGGTGGATTTGTGGATAGATACTGTTTAATTTTATTCTGCCTTGTTTTCTTTATCTATGGTGATTTAAATTTTTGCTGAATATAGTAGTCTGAGCTGGCATCTGTGGTCTCTTAGAGTTTGCAAGACATCTATCCAGGCCCTTCTGGCTTTTAGAGTCTCCCTTTAGAAGTTGGGTTTAATTCTAATAAGCTTGCTTTTGTATGTTACTTGGCCTTTTGTCCTTGCAGCTTTTAATACTTTTTCTCTGATCTGTATATTTAGTATTTTGATTATTATGTGACAAGTGGATTTTCTTTTCTTGTGCAATATGTTTGGTGTTCTGTAAGCTTCTTGTACTTTCATAGGCATCTCCTTTATGTTAGGAAAATTTTCTTCTATAATCTGTTGAAAATATCTTCTGAGCCTTCGATCTGGGAATCTTCTCCTTCTATCCCTATTATTGTTTGTTTTGTTGTTGTTGTTGTTGTTGTTTTTGTTGTTTTGTTGTTTTGAGACAGGGTTTCTCTGTATAGCCCTAGCTGTCGTGGAACTCACTCTGTAGACCAGGCTGGCCTCAAACTCAGAAATCCGCCTGTCTCTGCCTCCCAAGTGCTGGGATTAAAGGCGTGCGCCACCACTGCCTGGCTCCTATTATTGTTAGGTTTTGTCTTTTCATAATGTCTCAGATTTCCTGAATGTTTTTGTTTCAGGAATGTTTTTAGACTCAACATTTTCTTTGGTCAATGTATCTTATTTCTTTTATTGTATCTTCTATGCCTTACTTTCTCTCTTCCATCTCTTGTATTCTATTGATGATGCTTGTGTCTGCAGTTCCTGTTCACTTACCTAGGTTTTCCATTTTCAGGATTCTCTCAGTTTGTATTTTCTTTATTGCTTTTATTTCCATTTTCAGGTTTTGAATGGTGTTATTCATTTCCTTCTACTGTTTGTGTTTTCCTGGATTTCTTTAAGGAATTTATGAACTTACTCTGTAAGGGCCTCTATCATCTTTATAAGAACATAAGATGTATACCTGTAACATTAACACAAGAACACGAGGCAGGGAAATCACCTTGTGCTGTACAGTGAGACTCTCCCATGTTAAAAAGAAACAAAGCTTTCTAGATTTAATTTTGATTTTAAAGAATAAAGCAGAGAGCATGAAACACCCTATTGAAGTTCCCTGGCTCTTAAGATTCCTAAGAAATGGGAACAAATCTTCCAAAGAGATAAACTATACACAAAAAGAACATATTTGAAAGTGAGTGAAAAGTCTCTAAAACTTACCACCAGTGACATTTTTTCTTGTTCAGTTTGCCATGATTAATGTGCAGACTCAAACTGCAGATATGTTTCTTTTCACTAAAACCATCTTAGTTCATGTGATGACCATCAGATGATTTTAAATTTCAAAATAACAACTTTTACCTTGGGAAGCATTGGAGCCAAGAAACTATGTTTTAGTACCTAGAAAATGATCCTCTGGCTGGAGAGATAAAACCCTTGACACCTGATCTTGATATCTGAGTTTGACTCTCAGAGCCTATGGTATTTTGTTTTGTTTTATTTTTAAGCTGGATGCGGTGATATGGACTTGTAATTCTAACTATAGGGAGGCAAAGATGGGCAGATCCCTGGAACTTGCTGACCAGTCAGTCTAGTCCACTCTGAGTGCCTGGCCACTGAGAGACCATGTCAAAAACAAATTGTACAACACCTATGTTATAACTCCAAGGTTGCTGTCTGGAATCTGCATGCATATATACACCCAGACCTGTACAGACCAGCAAAGAAAAAAGAGGACTCAATTAGCATAAATAACAGTTATGTCAGTATGGATGTGGGCTTTCTAAGAAATAAAAATACCATAAAAAGTAAAACTTTCCAGATAGGTTGTCGTAAATAGCAGAAATGTCCAATCTCATGATTCTGAAGGCTACCAGACCCTAATCAAGGTTCTGCATAAGGGTTGTCTTCCTGGATTGCTGACAGTTGTCTTTGGTTCTATCAAGCAAAGAAATCTCATGTTCCTTCCTCTTCCTATATGGGACACCAGTACTTCCAAATTAGGGCTCCACCATTATGATTTCACTTAACCTTAATTGCCTATTGAGATCTTGTGTAAATGCAGTTGCACTGAGGGATTATGAAAAACAGATGTTTATTGATTAAGGTACCAAATCTGTGGCATTTTGTTACAGCCTTCTAACACAGGACTTCAGTGTGAGTCATAGGTTGGGGGATGTAATTCAGTCCATGAGACTTCCCTTCATTAGTACTCTCATCCCTATGCTATTAGACGAAGCAGAACCCCAAGAATAGGTTATTGGAGTCTGAGCAGACTGAAGAAGAGATGAAATAAAAAAGAAAAGATGAAATAAATGTGGTGAAATAAAAAAAGATATTAAGAAAAAGTAATTGTCACTTCCTGTTGTTTTTGTTGTAAGAGGTGGAATTAGGT
>NW_022196896.1:34298180-34299993 GCF_008632895.1 Mastomys coucha
CCTGTATCATCATCCTGGTAAGTGATTTTAGATCTGAATCTTGCTTTTCCGGTATGATGGTGTGTCCAGGACTTGCTATGGTGGGAAAATTGGGTTCTGATAATGGCAAGTGACCTTGGTTTGTGTTGTTATTTTCTTCTGCTTGCCCCCCCCCCAACTGGTTATCTCTAGAGCTACCTGCCCTTGCTAAATCTGACTGGAGCCTGTCCTTCCTGTGATCCAGGTTGTGTCAGAACTCCTTGGAGTCAAGCTGTCTCTGTGATCCTGTGATTCTAGGATCCCAGGATCTATGGGCTTGTTAGATCACCTGGGAGTGTGGCTTCCTCTGGGTGTTGTGGGACTGGCTGCGGAGCTTGCGCCCAAGGTCTGCCTTCTTAATATCTTAATATGAAAATTAATATTACCAACATATCCTAATCTGCCAGGCAGGCTCTCTGTGGACAGAACCAGGCGAGAGGGAGAGAACCCAGTCCAGCTGAGCCTCTCGGGACTGAGCCGGATGGTGAGTGTAGTGGCTAGGATCTCCTGCCTCCGGAGAATAACCACACCAAGCAGGGAGTCTGTCAAAGCAGGAACTCGTTTTTATGTATCAATCCTTTCTTTTATAAAGGGTTGAGAGAGAAGGCAGAGTTTTCGGCTGGGGTGAGATGACCTAGGGGGAGGGGAAAGTTGACGAGGAGTATGGGGTGACTGACAGAGCCAACAAAGTTATTCTACCTCAGCAGGATCTAGGCAAAGGCAGGCTTAAGCAGGTTGTGTTGAGTCACTCCAGTACAGAAATGAGTGAGACAGTTTACAAAACTTGAGCCAGGCTCAGGTTTGTCCTCAAGGCCCAAACCAGGGCCGAATAGAGCCCAACACTATTCGATTGAAATTCAATAATATGAGGAATTGGAAATTTCTTGATTGTCATCCAATGGTCTCTCTAACTTGGTAATTGGAGAAATTGGTCCAATATTGTACAACCTATATACACTTTCAGCTTGTTTGTCTGTGACAGTGTCTGGCTGTGTACAACATAAGGGTCTTGAAATCTTGTTTCTCCTATCTCAGCCTCTCTATTAGTAGTCTTGTTTATTTCATGTTTTTACACTATACTATGGTTTTCAGACCAGCTATGTATTTCAAAAGTATTTATATACCCAAAAGAAACATAGACGATTAACTAGGGAGGTTGCTTGTAAGAAAACAACAAAGTGAGACTGAGTGCTTAGCTTGACATTTGTAACCCTTGTATCTAGTTTGAAGAAGAGGACTTTATAAGTTACTCTTTCTCTGAGATGAATGTGTTTTCCAAATTATCACAGCTAATGATCCAAATTTTTACCCTCACCTAATGTCTGTGCCACCCTCCAAGTAGACCATTGTTCATTGAAACAGTTGGTGAATAACTTTATGGATAGACCATCTTAATACCTACACCATTTCTTAAATGAATGTAACCTGTTCTCTGTGTGCTGAGAATGAAGTCACTCACTCAAGTCAAATAGCTTTGACCATAGCAGGAAGTCTGTATCCAAAAATCTAGCCTACAATTCATTTCTTGGTGCAACAGTATTGTCAACTCTCAGCTTAGCTATGATGGAGGTAAAATCATTTGGTGATGTGAGGGCCATTAAAGTACAGCCTTATTACAATAAAATCCAATGTCTAAAAATTTTTCTTATTTTGGGCTTGTACCACAGTAAGAGCCAAGATTTTAAACTCAACTAAACACAAAACAAACAAACAAAAAGACTTTTTTAATTTATGTTCATTTAAGAAAATACTAGTAGTGATGTATTATTTTGAAATATACAGTTAACATGTTTGG
>NW_022196896.1:34300109-34307015 GCF_008632895.1 Mastomys coucha
AGCATCTACATAAGACTGTTAAATTGATTATTGTTTTATATCAAGCAGCTTTTATAATACTTATTTTTATTGTTATAATATTTTATAAATTTTAAGGAATATGAGAAAAAATATTGTAGGTATTGAAGGGGGGTCTCTGGGAGGAGTTCGGGTACAAAAGGGAAACAAGAATGTGATTCAATTCTATTTACTTGAAATATGTTTTTAAATGTTAACAAATTCAGATAAATTGAAATCATGTAGCTTTTCTCATCATAATGCAATAAAAGTTTAAAAAAAAGTAACATTAATAGAAGGTTAAACGGCCATAAAATTGATTGTTCTCCACTACTGGAAAGATTCACCACTCTTCTTAAAACTAGTTTTATAAAAAAATGACCAATGGCCATGTTTCTACAAACTTGGAAGCAAAACAGCTCTTTAAAATAAAACATGACTGCCCCACCATCTCAGCCTTTGTAACAGTTAACAAGGTGAGCCTGTCACCTTGAAAGCTAGGTAACAAGTTACCAACTTTTCTCCTAGAAACAGGAAAACAAAAATATGGCAGCCCTGCTACCTGAGGAATAGTAAACAGTGCATCTTTAGGAGCCTTGCATTTAAGAAGAATTAAAAATATAAGTAAGCCCAGAAGTCACCATTGTAGACCTCTGACCATTATTAGGCTGTCTTGAAGGCAAAGCAGAAAGTCCTGTGGGATTGGATCGGGCACACATGGCACAGTACTCCTGATCCCCAAATGAGAATTGGGCATACTCACCACCTCAGTGATTGTTACAGATGATGAGGATACCTTACCTGATGAATTCCAGTCTTTCCTGGAAGCAGCTGACTTACTCTTGTACCTCTACATTCACTGCCTATTAGTTAGCTGACCAGCAAAGCATCCAGGACTCACGACCACCAGGGTATTCCCAGGAAGCAGCTTCGTAGATACTCGAAGGAGAAACCTGGAGGCATCATCATAGTCTGCTCTCCTAAGCTCTAGGGCACGTGACTGGGTGATATTTTTGCAGTGTACTCACATTTGGTGGGAGTCATTCATTTGAGCAAACAGCTGAAGAGATGATATCGAAGCTAGATAGAACTTGATTATAAGTTTGATCACATATACACAGACTATATAACAAAAATCAAACACTGTTGTAAGACTCTGGTGAGCCTTAACTTACCAGAGAACACCCCCACCCCATCCGGTGAACAACGCGGAGCTGAGGATCGATGCAAAAGCAAAAGGAATTTTATTGTTCCAGCATGGTGAGGTCACCCGCACATGAAGGAAAGAGAGAACGACCCTGTGCAACCCTTGGGCACTCTGAACGCTGGAAAATTTCCTCTAATATCTTCTTGGCTACCATGGTAGCTGTTTTCTGCTTGGTGGGAAAAGCCTCAATCCATCCAGAGGACATATCTACAAACACTACAAGATATTTGTAACCATATTTTCCTGGCTTAACTTCTGTAAAATCGACCTCCCAGTATACTCTAGCCATTCTCCCCTAGATCTTTTGCCCCGTTTACTCTTGGCTACATAAGCATTCACTTGCTGGCATACCTTACACTGTTCTACTATCTTTCTGGCCCAAAACCTGAGTCCTATTATATTTACTTTAGGTCCCTTAACTGCTTGGAAAAGCTTTTTATCCCCTAAATGAGTCCATCTGGGCATTTGGTCTAGTAAGTCTTTTGCTTGCTTTCTGGGGAGCATAGTCTTCTTTCTTGTGTGCACCATTGCCCTTCCTTCTCTAGGTCATAGTTGTTAGGGTGACTAGCAATCTGAGCTCTTTCTTCTTCCATATAATTTAAGTAAAGCCATCCCTAAATCCAGTCCCATTTCCCAGCAGGTGTTTCTTGTAGGCCTACAACCGGGATTGGCTCCTGCAAAGCCACTTCTCAAGCCACTTGATCTGCCTGGTTATTGCCCTGGGCCACTGAGTCTCTTCCCTTCTGATGTCTTGGGAAGTGAATAATACTCACAGTTGCCAGCTTCATTAGGGCATCCAAGAGGTCTAAGTTTATTGTTTGTTTCCTCTAACGTGAGCAGTCCAAACTCTTAGCATTATAGCCCTGTGGATGTGGGCTGTGGCAAAGGCATATCTGCTCTCTGTGTGGAAGTTACTTTTCTTGCTGGCTCCAAGTTCCAAGGTCTTGGTGGGGCAATTAGCTCCACTTTCTGTGTCAACATGCCAGGGAGTAGAGATGCTGGGAGCAGGGGGGTGGGGGATAGAGTTTCCACCCAGATGGCATTTGTGCCATCCACCACAGAAGCACCTACTTGTCTCTGACCTTCATGGAGAAAACTGCTGCCGTCTGTAAAGCAGGTAGCCTCGGCTTTCAGCAGGGATCAGCCGGAGAGGTCACTCCTTTTGGGCCAGTGGGTTGCAGCCCATTGGGCAGGACATGTACCTGGATTCCCATTTTGGAGAGTATGTCTTGCCCCAACAGAGGTATAAGAAATACAATTTCATTCTCCCATCCACCACCAACTTCATCCCATTCTCTTCCTCTCTCATGTGGATAACTGCTACCTTGAATTGGGTCCATGCTTGCACTTTATAATTGCTGTGTGATGGATACCCCAAATACAACTATATACACTTCATGGTTATCTCAGGATTAGACAAAGCATGAACACGATGGTCATTGAGTGCTAGCCCATCTTCCTTGGCCTCTTCCCTACTCTTGCCACAAGCCTTTATCTCCCACCTTATTCAAATAACAATGCTGGCCTCACCCTGGTGCCCCAGCCCATGGGGCATTCAACAGGGTCCTAGGGCAGGGAGAGGGAGACCAAAAGAGACAAGACATGAAGAATGAGAGCAAGACAGCTGTCTGATCAAGCTCCAAAAACTTTACTTCAGGGATGGCAATATAAGCACAAGCAGGAGAAAGTTTAAGGGAGGGGGAAGATCCTGAGGCAAGGGAGTGTGGAGATCCTGTGACAAGGGAGGCGAAAGAACTTGTGACAAGGGAGAGGGGAAGAGCCCACAGCAAGGGAGGGCTGGTGGCAATCTTCAGTTCCTGGAACTAAGGGTCAATGTCCTCCATACCCACAAATATTCTGTTAGACTCCACATGTTCTCTCAGAGCTGTAAGTGAAAGCTAGTAATTCTTCACTAAGCCATAGTTAAAGCCATGGCTGCCAGCATCTCCTCCCTTTTTATTATTTTAATTGAGGCCTAAGAAACGGAGGTGATCATATAGTTACCTCATCCTTGTAGGAGTGGGCACTAACCAGCTGGGGGAGCACTGACCTGATCCCTCCTTTGGCAGCTTTTATCACACACAGACTATGAGAGATAGTTCCCAGGAGGCTTTAAGTTCACTTACAGCTAGATTCCTCCAAGTCATGTGTCTGAAGTGTGTGATGTCATCAGCCACAGGGCCTTGCCTTCAACTTCTGAGAGGCAAGCAAGGATTGGAACCATGGCTGGCACTGTATGTGAGTCTTTTGGACAGCCCTAGGTAACAACTTGAAGGGAGGTTCATCATGCTGGACATGTGTGTTTTGTTAGTCTGTTGTTCTTGCAAAATGTACTTCTGAAGATGTTAAGGAAACAAAAGACAACAGGAAGGTAGATATATGTGTACCTTTTCCTTTTCTCACAATGCTCTACAACATAGTTATCTTTGAAAAGGGATGACTTGGAAGCATAATCTTTCATCATTTCTTTCCCACTAAACATAACAAAGAGCTTTATTAATAGGGCAGGGTGTAGGATATCACTTATTAACAAAGTTTACAAAACAAAGTCCAAAAATAATATGTTAAAGCCCTTGGTTCACATGGCAGAATGTTTTCAACAAGGTTTACAATGGATTTCATGTAAATGTTATTTTATGTTGAAAATTTGAAAAAATAGGTCAGAAAATAGTGGCACATACCTTTAATCCCAGGACTCAGGAGACAGAGTCAGGAGAATCTCTGAGTTCAAGGCCAGCCTAATCTACAGAACAAGTTCAAGGATAATGGGAATGACACAGAAAAACCCTGTCTTGAAAAACAAAATTAAAAAAAATTGGTAGAAATATGTGTATAAACATATAATTTATGTATGCAGGGTTAGCAATGTATCACTTCTAAGAAAAGAATCATTAGGTGAGTTCATCATTGTGTGAACACCACAGAGTACTTATACAAACCTAGATGACACTATCTACTATATACCTGTGCCATATGATACCACCTCTTGCTCTTAGCCAGCAAACGTGGACAACAAATTACTATACTGAACACTATAGGCACTATGGTCAACAGTGTGCATCTTAACATAGGAAAGGTAGATGTCTCCATGGTTAAGAGCCTGCTGCTCTTTTAGAAAACATACATTGTATTCCCAGCATCCACAGATCACAACTACCTGTCACTCCAGCTCCAGGGACTCTGATGCCCTCTTTGGCCTCAAAGGGTACACACACAAACATGGCATATGGGAATGCATGCACACACACTATATCATACATAAACACAAATGTTTATTTTTAAAAAGAAAAGATATATAAAGATACAGTATAGACAATTTTTGAATGGTACAATACAGCTGTCTACACACTTCTCTTGACTAGCCGAGCAGGATGGGAAGCTGATGTGAGTGAGTCAGCACTGAGTGTAGAGGTTGCCAGTTACAAACACTGTGGCCTTGGGCTAAGGTAAAAAGTTTTTTTAAATAAATATTTTTTTTCTTTCATAAGTCAAACTTTTGATTACTGTAACATTTTTCTTTACAAATTTATTTTTCTTTTTTAGCTCTATAATAGCACTTGGTTTAAAATAGAAACACATTATGTCTCTGCACAAAACAGTCTTCCAGCAGAGTGTGATGGTACAGAGCTTTAATCCTACTACTGGAGAGACAGAGACAGGCAAACCTCTGAAAGTTCAAACCCAACCTAGTCTACACAGTGAGTTCCAGGAAAGCCGGGAATACAGTGAGACCCTGTCTCAAAAAGAATCAAACAAAATGTTTTTCCTTTGTATTCTTATTGTGTTTTCTTACTTTTTGGGTATGTGCATACATGATATGTGTGTGTTCATGTATACTTGGATACACGAGTGTGCAGGTGTACAGTACCTTGTATATGTGTAGACATGCAGAAATCAATCTCAGGTGCCATTTTTTTCTGAAGCTATCTATGGTTTGTTTGTTTAGAGACAGGATCTCTCTTTATCATGGAGCTCACAGATTAGGCTTGGGTGGCTGTCCAGTGAGCTTCGGGGAGACATTAAGGACATTAAGGAAATTGACAACAGGAATGTGGACATATGTATTCCTTTCCCTTTTTTCTTCTACCCACCCGACTCTGCTCTCTAGCACTAGGGTCAGAAGTGTTCACCACTGTGTTCAAATTTTTACAAGGCTCTTGACATTCAGAGGGTCTCCATGTTTGCAAGAATTTTATTGAGTGAGGTAACTACCGAGAATCCATATTCCATTTTTTATTCTGTTTCTATTGATTTTAATTTTCTTTTTAAACATTTTTGTTAAAAGCTAAAGCACACACACACACACACACACACACACACACCTTCACGAGGTCAGGATCAGTATCATTGTCTTTAATATCCACATCTTATCCTGCAGAAGATCTTTAAGGAGCCGGCACACATGGAGTAGTCTATGCTATAGTAACACTGCCTTCTTCTTAAATCCTTCTGTTGCTCCTCCCAAAGACTGATTCACACTTTTAAAATTATTATTATTTGGTGTGTTAGTGTGTGTATGTGTGTGATAATGTGTGCACAGGATTTATGTATGGACACATATGTACAACCAGACACATATGCCACAGTGCACTTGTGGATGTCAACAAACCCTCTGTGTGGGTTCCAGAATTTGAACTCCAGTCGCCAATCTTCTGCAGCAAACGCTTTTACCTTCTGAGCCATCTCTCCAGCATCACACTTAATTTTTGTAAGTATAAGTAGTAGGGGTCTGGAAAAATGGCGCAGCAGTAAAGAGTACTCTTTCAGAGGACTCAGTTTCAATTCCATTACCAACAGAGTGGCTCATTATCATCTGTAATTTCAGCCCCAGGAGATGTGGTGTTCTCTTCTGGCCTCTGAGGACACCAGGCACATCAATGGTACACAAACAGACATGCATGCAAGTAAAACACCCATACACATAAAATAAAATCATATATATATATATATATATATATATATAATAAATTACTATATAATAAATAAATTATATAATAAATTATATATATATATCCAGCTCAAAAATAAAAAATAAAAAAATAAAAAGGAAATTCACTGAGTTGTAACTTGTAATCAGTACATTGAAGTAACAGGACACATGACCATAACTTGTCCACATCACTATTCTCAAGTGCTGTCACTCAGCTGGGTGGTATGTACCACCTGTAATTCCAGCCCTCTGGAGGTGGAGATTCCAGACATGGAGGAGGAGAAGGATGTCAATTTCAAAGGCAACCTGAAGTGAGACAGGGTCTCAAAAAGCAGGGGCTGGGGGTGTGGCCCAGAGGTAAATATCATGAACACAAGAAAATGGACCCATAGCACCCAGAAAAAAAATGCAATTCACTTAGAAGGAAAGGGAAAAACTACCAGGAACAACATAGATATATCACCATATTTAAGATAGCCTCTTTTTGCTAATGCTCTTCCTCTGAAATTGTAAGTAATTGTCTTATTGCTATTTGTTCATCTGTGGCAATTCTGGTTGAAAGAAAATTTGTATGTTCAGCAATGGTGGCACATGCCTTTGATGCCAGCACTTGAGGAGCAGAAGCAGGTAGATCTCTGTGAGTTCAAGTACAGCCAAGTCTACAGAGCCAGTTCCAGGACAGCCAGGGCTGTAACACAGAGAAACCTTTTCTTTAAAAAATAGAAGAAGCAAGAGGAGGAGGTGGGGAAGAGGAGGAGGAGGAGGAGGAGGA
>NW_022196896.1:34307152-34308746 GCF_008632895.1 Mastomys coucha
AAGGAGGAAAAGGAAGAAGAAGAGGAGGAGGTGTGGAGGAGGAAGAAGAAGGGGAGGAAGAGGAGAAAGACGAGAAGAGCAGAAGGAGGAGGGGAAGGAGGAGGAGGAGGAAGAAGAGGAGAAGAGGAGGAGGAAGAGAAGGAGGAGATGTTTGGTAGACAGGCTCTGACCATCACTGTGATACACCCTCAGCTCCATATATCTAGCTGTTGGTTAGGCTTTCTCTTCCAAATGCAACTACATCAGCCTGGATGTCCCATTCAAAACTCATATGAGCAGCACAATACAGGTCCCTCTCTGATTCTGAATTGTTTGTCTGAATTTGGAAATGTGTGTTGCTGGTGTTGTCTCACACAAATGGGACAAAACCTTTGTGCTTCCAACTTCCTCCTTACCTGTCAGTGAGACTTTATGGAAATCCCTTCTAGGAAAGTATAGTATCTCTCATTCATTCTTTATTAGTACTATATAATATCCTGTGGTGTTTCATGTTATAATTTAGTCAGCCATTACTTTATTAAGTTGTTTAACCTCAGAGGTGTTATAACAATAGTTCTTACACCTACATTTCCCAAGTACTAGCAAGCATTCAAGATTGAATGAATCATGGTGGTTTGTTTTGTTTATTTTTCTTGTAGTAGGCATTACACATCAGTTTCCAATAAAGCTGTAACATTCAATATATATGGAAGAACCTTCCCCTCAACCTCATTCATAACAGGAATTATTACTCATTTGGGTTTGTTATTTTGTTTCATACAAAGTACTAGTTCATTGATATTTTAATTGTATTTCCCTAGCTGCTAATGAGTTCGAGTATGCTTTCTTTTTTTTCTTTTTAGATTTATTTTATGTGTATGAGTATACTGTAGCTGTACAGAGGGCCGTGAGCCATCATGTGTGTGACTGCTGGCACTTGAACTCAGGACCTCTGCCAGACCTCTGCCTGCCCCGCTCGCTCCAGCCACGCTCGCTCCAGCACTGCTCGCTCCAGCCATGCTCACTCTGGCCCCACTCACTCTGGTGTAATACACTGTAGCTGTCTTCAGATGCACCAGAAGAGGTCCAATCTCATTACGAGTCGTTGTGAGCAACCATGTGGTTGCTGGGATCTGAACTCGGGACCTTCAGAAGAGCAGTCAGTGCTCTTACCTGCTGAGCCATCACGCCACCCCTCGAGTATGCTTTCTTTTTCTTATATATATTTTAATTATTTTAATTATGTATAATATATACACAGTGTAAAACAAGAGACAAAATTGAGCCCAAGAACATCACTCATGTCAATTATATAAATGTACTTTTTATACTTACTTAAAGAGAAGTATCTCAAATTGAATTATAAACTGAAACTCAACTCTATACTGCATGTGATGGAAACCCTAGGCTTCATTCCAGGGATGCAGGAATGGTTCAATATAGGGAAATCCATCAACGTAATTCACTACATAAACTAACTCAAGGACAAAAACCATTTGATCATCTCACCAGATGCTGAGAAAGCATTTACAAAATCCAACATCCCTTCATGATAAAAGTCTTGGAAAGATCAGGAATCAAGGCTCATATTTGAACATAGTAAAAGCAATATACA
>NW_022196896.1:34310566-34311054 GCF_008632895.1 Mastomys coucha
GCAAACTGGTACAACCACTCTGGAAATCAGTTTGGCGGTTCCTCCGGAAATGGGACATAGTTCTACCGAAGGACCCAGCTATACCACTCCAGGGCATATACCCAAAAGATACTGCAACATATAATAAGGACACATGCTCCACCATGTTCATAGCAGCCTTATTTATAATAGCCAGAACCTGGAAACAACCCAGATGTCCCACAACAGAGGAGTGGATACAGAAATTGTGGTACATCTACACAATGGAGTACTACTCAGCTATTAAAAACAATAAATTTATGAAATTCTTAGGGCAATGGATGGATCTGGAGAATATCATCCTGAGTGAGGTAACCCAATCACAAAAGAACAAACATGGTATGCACTCTCTGATAAATGGTTGGTAGCCCAGAAGTTTGGAATACAGGAATAACAAACCACAAACCACAAGGAACTCAAGAAGAAGAAAGACCAAAAGGTGGACATTTCACTCCTTCTTAAAAGGGGGA
>NW_022196896.1:34311645-34348717 GCF_008632895.1 Mastomys coucha
TTTTTGGAGGGGAAACTGGGAAAGGAGAAATTTACATGTAAATAAAGAAAATATCTAAAACAAAAAAATATTCATAAATGTCTTTTGATGTGAAATATAACACATGTATCTAAAATAAACATCTGGCTTTTTGTGAAAATGAGAAGACCATTGCACTCATGAGCCCACAGTAAATGTGGCTGCCTGCACAAGATGAAGCCAGCCACCACTCTGGCATGGATTGGAGGAGAGGCTTATGAACTCTACCCCTAGCTGAGGAGTTATTGACAGCTGATGGCTGCAGAGGAGAGTTGATTTTCTTCAGTGATATGGCCTGGTAAGTTGGATCCTGGTAGCCTGTGGATGGTCTCATGCCCATGAACATAGGAACAACATTAATTACACTCAGTAAATTATTAAAAGAAAGAAAAACAGGATGTGGTGGAAGCAACTTGAGGGGGTCCAGGAGAAGTTGAGGGGAAGGAATAGATCCAGGAGGAGTTGAAGAAATAGGAAGTAAATTTAATCAAAATACATTGCGTGCATGTGTAAAATTGTCAAAGACTAATAAAAAACTTATACCCAGACTACTGGTTATTAAGCAAACTCGTTTCCTGCCATACAGGTCAAGAAACAGAAGACTGTAATGTCCTACCTATGTGCTCTTTGTTTACCTGCTTCTGCCCGTCCACGTTTGTCTCCTTCCCCATGAAATGGTCAATACTTTAGTGTTAATAATTATGAGTTCCTAGGTGTTTATATTATTTTTCTAGCAAAGAATAGACCCTAACCTTATAGTCTAGTTACAACTGTTATGAAACTCCATAGAGGTAAAATTTTATAATGCATATTACAGCTGATACCTTCCCCTCAATAACATGCTTGTAAGAGCCAGTCAGGTTGTTTTATGTAATCCTATTCACTTCAGTACAATAGTATATACCAAATTCTATAAACATGGCACAATTTATTCATCTATCATATTGTTGAAAGACAGTAGGCTTATTACCAGCTTCAGATTATTATATATGCATGGAATTGTTAAGTATTAAAGAAAGCACACCCTTGAATTTACTAAATCCTTTCAAAGAGGTAGTCCTGTTAAGGCCATGCTTAGAGAGTACCTATTGTACTGGCAGGATTTACTCCATCATCCGTCTTCTCTACCCCTCCTCCTTCTCCACTGCCACCACTACCTCCTCCATCCCCTCATCCCTTTCCTCCTACGCCTCCTTTTCCTTCTTCTTTTCCCATTTCTTCCCCCGCCCAAAAAAAAAAACCTTCACATTATTGTGGCTGTAATTAACAAGCACCTTCCTGTGCTCTTTTGAATACTACATTACTGGAGTCCTTCTTTCATTAAATACTTTTCATTGTCTTTCTTCCTTATTTGGGCTATTTATTTTCCTGCTTAGATACTTAATGCTTTCTTTATTAAATCAGAATTTCACTTTTGAAATTCCCTTTTGGGGGAAGACCATATAGTATAATTTATTAAAAACTATGTTTCCTCAATCAATATCCCAGTAAACTCCAAAGTGTTATAGAGTAAAATTGTAGGAAATAAAACAATAGAAATATTAGAAGAAATAACATGGACATAGGAACTGTCATAACCATGATTTTGTGTATGATGCAGCAAGAGGGAGCATCTGGTGGGCCCATGCCAAGCCATCCTCTTAACAATGAAGCCATGTGACAGACCTAGTATAAAGATGATTTATTGGTGGGGAAAGGGAAGGAGACCTGGAAAAAGATAAAGACAGAGAAGGGAGTGGGGACAAAGAGGGAGAAAGAGAGAGAAAGAAGAGGAAGAGGCCAGCCAGGAACAGGTGGGGAACAAAAAGAGTGAAGAAAGGGGAAAGAGAGAATAGAAAATAGAGAGAGAGCTGGGGCAGCCTAGCAGTTGACTCTTACCTGGCAGATGACATGACGACACAAGCTGTGGCTTGGTAGTTACGGGGTGGAGCCTAGTAGAATTGTCCTAAGCTAATAATGGCTCTACCTCCAAATGGAATAACAGTAAAGAAACCTCAGCCTGGTTCTATAAAACCATCATAAACTTTCTGTAAGAAAAATGACAACAAATCTCCACGAGGAAAAGCCAAAGACAAACGTCAGCCTGAGAGGCCGCTTACCACTGCCGCCACCAATAAAGGGCCTGGGACTTTGTAAGTCAGAAAAATGTCAAGATACTTAAAATAATGAGAAGAGTCAAAAGTAGTCTAAATTGCATTGCTAAAAAAAACATAGAAAACAGTTCACGGAAAAGAAAATGAGCCAATTGCATTTGACTGTTCAAAAGACTGCACAACTCCATTCATAACCAAACTGTCACCATGTTGACCCTATCTGATTTCTGAAACTCCAAAAGCTTGGTGAGCCATCATTTATAAACCTACAGAAAAGTAGGCTGCTGTTAATCAAACGGAGAGAGAACAGAATGATACAAGGCCTACAGAGAGGAATTTTGCAATCGCTGGTTAAACTAGCAGCTCACAAGCAGTAGCTTTGGATGGATCTACCGAAAGGCCACTTATACTGGAGGAAAACAATACCCTACAAACTGTGCATCAGAACAAAGGGAAATTTTCTCTACTAAAAGACTAGCAATAACCACGTTACCCTAGTGAACAAAGATTCTGGATGGAACAGCTCGATAATGGTGTTCACTTGTTGTGAGGCATCTACAAAAAGTCTTGTCAGAGTGTTCAACCTGAACTTCATCACAAGAAAGTGCTCAAATCCGAAGTTTAAGATGTGGGGTTCACTCCTGAGTATATACCCAGAAAATACTCCAACATGCAATAAGGACACATGTTCCACTAAGTTCTTAGCAGCTTTATTTATAATAGCCAGAAACTGAAAACAACCCAGATGTCCCTCAACAGAGGAATGAATACAGAAAATGAGGTACATTTATACAATGGAGTACTACTCAGCTATTAAAAACAATGAATTTATGAAATTCTTAGGGAAATGGATGGATCTGGAAAATATCATCCTGAGTGAGGTAACCCAATCACAAAAGAACACACATGATATGCACACTCTGATAAGTGGATATTAGCCCAGAAGATCAGAATACACAAAGTACAATCCATAAACCACAAGAAACTCAAGAAGAAAGAAGACCAAAGTGTGGATACTTTGTTTTTTCTTAAAAGGGGGAACAAAATACCCATGGAAGGAGTTGTAAAGACAAACTATGGAACAGAGACTGAAGGAAGGACAATACAGAGACTGCTCCACCTGGGAATCCTTCTCATATTCAATCATCAAATCCAGACACTATTATGGATGCCAACAAGTACTGATTGACAGGAGCCTGATATATCTGTCTCCTGAGAGGCTCTGATGGTGCCTGACAATTAGAGAAGTAGAGATTCACAGCCATCCATTGGACTGAGCAGAGGGTCCCCAATGAAGGAGCTAGAGAAAAGACCCAAGGAGCTGAAGGGTTTGAAGCCCCTTAGGATGAACAACAATATGAACTAACTAGTACCCTTAGAGCTCCCAGGGACTAAACTACCAACCAAAGAGTACACATGGTGGAACTCATGGCTCCAGCAGCATGCGTATAGGAGAGGATGGCCAAGACGGTCATCAATGGGAGAAGAGGCCCTTGGCCCTGTGAAGATTCTATGCCCCAGTGTAGAGGAATGCCAGGGCCAAGAAGTGGGAGAGGGTGGGTTGGTGAGCTGGGGGAGAGGGGAGGGAACAGGGGTTTGGTTTTTGTTGTTGTTGTTTTCTTTTCTTTTTTTTCCTTTCTTTTTCTTTCTTTTTTTTTCAGAGGGGAAATCAGGAGAGGAGATATTATTCGACATGTAAATAAAGAAAATATCTAATAAAAATGTGGGGTTCTGCTGGTCAGTGGTGGCAAATGCCTTTAATCCCAGGATTTGGGAGGAGAGGCAGGTGGATTTCTGAGTTCGAGACCAACCTGGTCTACAGAGTGAATTCCAGAACAGCCAGGGCTACACAGAGAAACCCTGTCTCAAAAAAACAAAACAAAACAAAAAGATGTGGTGTTCTAAAGAGTACTATTGGTTTAGACTCTTCCAAAAACCCAATACAATTAAAAACCAAAGGATGTGGACCAGTTCAAAATTAAAAGATTCATAACATTTGTGTGTATCATCTTATTTCAGAATGTTAGAATCTGTTGTAGAAATGAGAAAACCGTACAGTGGAGAAACTGTGTGTAAAAACAAGCTGCTTCTGAGACTTGGCCAGAATTTGTACAGAATGGAAAGTACTAAGATGTATCTGTCTACATGATGTGCATCTCAGTGTGCCAAGCAATGAGGCCCAGCTGGAGGTGCCCTTCTTCTTGCCCAAACTGAGCGTTATTGGTTTTAGGTTCCTTGGGCAGTATTATGTCTCTTTCAGCAATGGTCCACTGACAAAATTAAAACCTCTTTAAGTCCCTTATCAAACAAACAAGCTTATTGGCTAGAAAATGTGGATGGAGAACTTGATAGAAATATTACTGTGTTCACCACAGGGGTGAGAGACCCATCTAGATGTTTCTTGAGTCATGATTGTACCAACCACCATCCCAGCAAACTGGAACTTCACAAATTAGCTGTTGAGCTGCATACAGAAAAGTGAGTTGTCATATTGCTTGATGCCAGTTACAGAGAGCACCCTGAGATATATTCTACCAAAAGAGGAACGATGACTGGAACAGACCTACAGTGTTGGGAAGTGCTAACAGGGACATGTTGAGGGAAACACTGTTAACTGTGCTGGGCCGGTGGATTGTTCACCCCAGTGGGAACTGAGCTGAAGCAAGCAGCAGCATCAAATGCCATGGGAATGAGATCACAACAGCCGTAACAAAGGCTAAGCATGCTGGGACACATCCAGAAGGAAGGATGGCTTCTTCTCAGGCAAGGCCTAGCTGTGGAGACACATGAGTTACTGGTTCTAGGGAAGGCTGTTCACAGTTTCTAACATAAGTTAAGTCCTGGAAGTAAGTGTTTGGGAACTCATGAGGTGCTGACAGTGGGATGGTGCCTCACATCATCTCTTGTCACTTCGTTTATTTTAAATGTGATTATTTGTAATACATAAAACAAAATCTGAGAGTATGAACAAGAAAGGCTGTAATAGTGTACTTCCGTCCCTGCCTTAACTTAGCAACCACATAGTTCTCAGATCAGCCTTTCTTGTGAATCCACATGACTACCAGAGGTAAAGGCATTCACACGTCTTTGCAAATCCAATTGGAAATGAACTTTATAAGTCCTGTTCCTCTTCTCTTTCCCTAAACCCTTGGCCACCTGTCCAGTGAGTACTCCATGCCCAGAGCTGCTTCTGGCACCCCTGTAGTCTAATGTTTAAAAGGCCCATTGTGTTAACTAAGATTTTATCTAAGGTGCAGTCCTTTGATAGTGACAAAGAGCTGTGGCTAATATGTATAACACAATAATATATACAAAATGAAATTTCCTTCAGGGTACTAAGAGTCATGTTAAAATCAGTAGCCTGTGAAAAGAGAATTAAGACTGAAGACTGTAAACCCTACACAGGCAACCTGTAAAACTGAGGAAGACTCTCCTATTAACCTTTGGGCCACCAAAGCCATTTAAAAACCGATTCTGGGCCTGAAGCTGTAGCTCACTGACAGAAGGCTTGTTTATATGTCCATCACACCAAAAAAGATCTGTAGTTTTCCTTATTTATTTTTTAATTGGATATTTTCTTTATTTACATTTCAAATGTTATCGCCTTTCCTGGTTTTCCTCCCTCCCTATTCCATCCTCCCTCTCTCTGCTTCTATGAGGGTGTTCCTCCACCCACCCACTCACCCACACTGGGGCATCTATTGAGCCTTCATAGGACCAAGGACTTCTCCTTCCACTGGTGCATAACAAGGCCATCCTCTGCTACATTTGGAGCTGGAGCCATGTGTACTCCTTTGTTGATGGCCTAGTCCCTGGGAGTTGTGGGGTGTCGGGTGGGTTGTTATTATTGTTCTTCCTATGGAGTTGCAAACCCCTTCAACTCCTTCAGTCTCTTCTCTAACTCCTCTATTAGGGACTCTGCATTCAGTCCAATGCTTGGCTGCTAACATCCTCCTCTGTAAGACTCTGGCAGGGTCTCTCAGGAGCCATATCAGGCTCCTTTCAGCATGCACTTCTTGGCATCCACAATAGTGTCTGGGTTTGGTAACTGTATATGGGATGAATCCCCAGGTGGGACAGTCTCTGGGTGGCCTTTTCTTTAGTCTCTGGGCTACACTTTATCACCATATTTGCTCCTGTGAGTATTTTGTTCTCCTTCTAAGAAGGCACAAAGCACCCACACTTTGGTCTTCCTTCTTATTGAGCTTCATGTGGTCTGTGAATTGTATCCTGATTATTTGGAGCTTTTGGGCTAATATCCACTAATCAGTGAGTGCATACCATGTATTTTCTTTTGCAATTGGGTTACCTTACTCAGGATGATATTTTCTAGTTCTATCCTAAGAATTTCTAGTTCTTATTTGCCTAAGAATTTCATTAATTCATCATTTTTAATAGCCGAGTAGTACTCCATTGTGTAAAATGTACCATATTTCTGTATCCATTCCTCTGTTTAAGGACTTCTGGGTTATTTCCAGCTCCTGGCTATAAATAAGGCTGCTATGAACATATCAGGAGCATGTGCCCTTGTTACATGTTGGAGCATCTTCTGAGTATATTCCCAGGAGTGGTATAGCTGGGTCCTCAGGTAATACTATGTCCAATTTTCTGAGGAACTGCCAAACTGATTTCCAGAGGGATTGTGCCAGCTTCCATTCCCATCAGCAATGGAGGAGTGTTCCTCTTTCTCCACATCCTCACCAGCACCTGCTGTCACCTGAGTTTTTTATTTTAGTCATTCTGACTGGTGTAAAGTAGAATCTCAGGGTTGTTTTGGTTTGCATTTCCATGATGACTAAGGAGTTAAACATTTCTTTAGGCACTTGTCAGCCATTTGATATTCCTCAGTTGAAAATTCTTTGTTTACCTCTGTACCCCATTTTTAATAGGGTTATTTGGTTCTTTGGAGTCTAACTTCTTGAGTTCTTTGTATATATTGGATATTAGCCCTCTATCAGATATAGGATTGGTAAAGATCTCTTCCTAATCTGTTGGTTGCCTTTTTGTCCTATTGACAGTGTCCTTTGCCTTACAGAAGCTTTGCAACTTTATGAGGTCCCATTTGTCGATTCTTGATCTTACAGCACAAGCCATTGGTGTTCTGTTCAGGAATTTTTCCCCTGTGCCCAAATGTTTGAGGCTCTTCCCCACTTTCTCCTCTATAAGTTTCAGTGCATCTAGTTTTATGTGAAGGTCCTTGATCTAGTTGGATTTGAGCTTTGTACAAGGAGATAAGAATGGATTGATTTGCATTCTTCTACATGCCAACTACCAGTTGAACCAGCACCATTTGTTTAAAATGCTGTCTTTTTTCCATTGGATAGTTTTAGCTCCTTTGTAAAAGATCAAGTGACCATATGTGTGTGTGTGTTCATTTCTGGGTCTTCAATTCTATTCCATTGATCTTCCTGCCTGTCTCTGTACCAATATTGTGCAGTTTGTTTGTTTTTTTATCACTATTGCTCTGTAATACAGCACTAACTGGGGAGGTCTCTCTTGGATGATGTATGTATGGAACCAGGGTAGCAGGACAGGCAGGAAAAGAAGTGAGCTGCAATGGAACAGAAATAGAAACCTTGGCAGAACTACATGAGTCTCTGAAGCTGGAGAGCCCTCTACCCTGTCTCACACAAAGGCACGGCAGTTGTCCCTTTGTACCCTACATAGCCTCAGTCTGTATAGAGTGCAGCCTTAGCTGAAGTAGCTTCTTCCAGCAGAAAGTAAATTCTAAGAATAGTTGGCCAGCTGAGAGCTGACCTCTATGCAGAGTTCAGGAAGAGGAAGCAGCATTCACTCCATCCAGTGGGACGTTCTAATGAAGAGCCAGTCTGATGTAACTCAGCTACTGTGTGTCTGTGACTGAGTTCTTTCTGCTCACATCTTTAAAGATAGGTGTTCTTTGTTATAATGCAGGAGATTAAGGACCACAGATAAAAATGATGCTTTGGGGTTGTTTTGGACCATCTCCACAGTGTTTAAATGTGAAGCTCAGAAACTTGAAGTGTACCCAGATTATCACACAAGCAACTGAACTATTCACTGCTAAACTTCATCTTGCAAAACTGAAATGCTACACTCCCTCCATGTTCCCTCCCATTCCTGGTCCCCAGAATCACACCAGACCTGGTGTCCACCATCCTGTTTTCTGTCTTTATGGATTTGACATATAGGTCATGTGCTGTTCATCTTCTCGTCCATTCTTGTTCCACTTAGGTTCTGTCTTCACACCTCTTCCAAATGTCCTTCCGTCTTGGGACTAAATATCCATTCTACATGTGCACTACATTTTGATTTTCACTCATCTGCTGTAGACATTTGAGTTTCTATCATCTACCTATTGAATATCCCAAGTACTCTGCTACACAATGGGTGTAAAACACCTCCCCAGATGCTGAGTTTAATTGCATCATAGTTGGTCAGGGAACAGGATTTCCCATTTTTAGCATTTTGACCACCATATTTATATCAGTGAGATTCCATGGGCAAGGCTTCCCATTTTCAGATATGGTTGGTTGGTTGGCTTTAGGTACTGACGGCTCAAATTGTTTGGAGGTGATAGTTCATTACTACTTTTTATTCTCATTAATAAAATTGAATGTTTTCTTATTTGCTTGTTGGTTGTTTTGTATTCTGTCTTAGAGGAGTTTCTATATAAATCCTTTTCTCTCTACTCTACCACCCTTCCCTTGATAGGGTCTCACTATGTAGCCTTCTATGACTCTGAATTGGATATGTAGGTCAGGTTGGCCTTAAAACTCTGCTTGCCTCTGACTCATGAGAGCTGCCACCACACTCAGCCCCAGTTTGCTCTTTCTTTCTTTTTCAGACAAAAGTCTCATGGAGAAAGTATGGCCTTGAATTTGTAATCTTCTTGTCTTTACCACCCAAAAGTCAGGATTTCAGGAGTGTACTTATTATTATTTTTTTAAGAAATACAATCTTCAAACTGGGCTTGTCATCTCAGCACTCAGGAGGCAGAAACAAGAGAATCATAAGTTTAATGTCAACCTGGTTTACATAGCAAGTTCTAAGCCAGCAAGAGAGAGGAACACAATCCAGTATTGGACTAAAATTCCTGAGGGCCAGCAGAAAGAATAGAAACATGCAACATCAGGAGGCAGGAGATTGTGGAGATGCCCCAGAATGTACCAAAGATCTTGGAGGTTAGAGACTCTCAGGACTCAAAGAGAGGGACTTTAGATGAAATGCCCTACATTGAAGAGAGGGAACTTGTAGAGCCCACTTCCAGCAGAAAGACAGGGCATTAAGTGAGGGATGGGAATGCCATCCCACAGTCAAAACTCTGACCCATAATTGTTCCTGTCTGAAAGAACTGCACGGGTGGAAATGGAGAGGAACCTGAGGAAAAGAAGGTCCAGCCACAGGCCCAAAGTGGGATCCAGCTCAAGGGGAGGCCCCAAGACCTAACACTATTACGGAGGCTATGGAGCACTCACAAAAAGGGACCTATCATGACTGTACTCCAGAAGACCTAATAAGCAGCAGAAATAGTCAGATGCAGATATTTGCACCAAACCAATGGACAGAAGCTGCTGACCCCTGTGGTTGAATTAGGGGAAAGCTGGAAGAAGCTGAGGAGGAGGGCAACCCTGTAGGAGGACCAGCAGTCTCAATTAACCCTGGAGATCTCACAGATACTGGACTACCAACCAGGCAGCATACAACAGCTGATAGGAGGCCCCAACACACAGCATAGGAATGCCAGGTCTGGATTTAGTCAGAGAAGATGCACCTAACCCTCAAGAGACTGGAGGCCCCAGGGAGTTTAGAGGTCTGGCGGGGTGGGGGAGGGGACATCTTCATGGAGACAGGAGTGCCAGGAGGAGATATGGGATGTGGAACAGTCAGAGTGTGGACTGGGAGGAGAATAAAATCTAGAATTTAAAATAAATAAATAAATAAATAAATAATAGTAAAGAAGAGTTGGAACTATACATAGCAAGGCTTTGTCAAAAGGAAGAAAAGAAGGAAGGAAGGAAGGAAAGAAGGAAGAAAAATACAATCCTAAAATTCATTTTCAACTGTGCTAATTTCTCTTTAAGATAAAACAAAATTTTCAGCTCTATAATATGATTCTCATACTCGAGAAATCCTTTATACTCACTGCTAAAATCATTAAGCCAATGTCCTCGATTTAATCTTTAAGGTTGACTAGCCAGCACTGAGTCACTGTAATTTTCAGGGTCAGACAGGAAAGGAATTGACGTCATTACCAAATACCACTACATAGGAGTCTGAGAAGATGGCAGCTGAATGACACAGTTGTGTAATCAGGTGTGATGAACAACGGCCCTGGCCAGGCAAGTTGTAAGGCCTTGGCTCTTCCCGTGGCTCTACTCTTCCCTCCGAGGATGCCCTGGTGAGCTCCGAGAAGCTGTGACTCTCTCTCGGACATAAACCATCTCAGTGAGTTATCAAGATGTTTCCTCTCTCGTACAAGCCAACTAGCCTGGGCCAAGTGATGACTTGGCACATGGTATGCTCCAGGGACAAATGAAGCAGGGGATGTGTCACACAAAGGGGCTTCCACTACAAGCCTCAGCACTGGTAAGCAGCTAAAAACAGAGTCACATAAAAATAAACCTTCAACTTCTCACCCCAAACAATAAAGATGGTTTCCAGAAAATGATACAATCTGAACAGCCTTGAACTTAGCTGGCTCCTTTCTCTGGCTTTTACTTTAAAAAAAAAAATAAGTAGACCTACTGGCCAAGTTGGTTTGTATCACTAAACTATAACATAGCTCAAAACAGACCTATAAGGCAAGCACTGCAGTGGTGGTGTATTTGAAGCAGTTACTATTATCCATTAACTTACTATCCTAAGTGAATATAAGTCCTCCGTGGCAGAGCGTAATGGCAACATCCAGCTCAACTCCTTTTCTCCAGACAGGTCTCCTTATGTAGCCCAGTCTGGCCTGGAACTCACAATTTGGCCTCAGCCTCCTAAGAGAAGGCTGTTATAGTACTATAGGCATACACTGCCATGCCTAGTTTACAAGCCAGGGTTTTTTCCCCCCATCTTTTAATTAAGTGATCTTTTTATTTTCGAGATTATAGTATAGCTCCATCATTTGTCCTTCTACATAACCCTGTGTGTAGGAAACGTTAAAACCGTTACGTTCCTGAAAAATAGGCAAAAAGTTTTAAATCTACATAGAGTTGATGGGCAAGACTGTTTTAGGAAGAGATTCTCTGCAGGTGTGATCAGGTTGAGACAAGATCATGTGGGATTAAAATAAGTCTAAATCCAATAGGATTGATACCCTGAACAGAAGAGAGGTTGAGACATGGACACACACACACACACACACACACACACACACACACACACAAAATTAAATGTAACAACAAAAAAATGTTCCTCTCAGACTTGCTGTGACTAAATGGTCATATGTAAAGCATGTGCTGTTCATTTACAGTTTTGCTTGTTTTGAAGCAAACAAAACTTCTCTGTGTAGCCCTGGCTATCATGGAACTTCCTCTGGCTGGCCTCGAACTCACAGATCTACCTGCCTCTTTGTCCTGAGTGCAAGATTTAAAGACCTGTGCCACCATTCCTGGCTCCATTTACTATGTTTGTACATCAGATTTTAAAACTTTGAGCCTTAACCAGTAGCAGTACCTGGGCTTTCTCCTCTTTCCCTTTATTTTTATTGTACATTTTTAACTTAATTGCACTGAGTGTTGATTATGATTTCTGCTCTTAGAGAAAACAGGAAATCTACATACACACTCATCCCTCATCCCCAATGTGCCTTGTGGGTTACTCAGGGCACTGAAGTCTTTTATCATTATCTAAGCTTACGAGGAGATATGCTGGTCATTTGAAATAACTGGAGTTTTATTCATTTCTTCTTAATCCTACTCAAATTTGCTTTCCAATTTTCCAAAAGCACATGGTCCTGTCACTTGTGCCTTTGGTTTGTATCAGAGGAGGTCATAGCCTGATGGGAGGTTCCTGGGTCAATATAGCTCCTCCAATAGAACAGTGCCTTATATTGCTGGGCATCAGAAACCTCATTTCCAACACTGAGAACATCCACACTGTCACTGATAAGAGGCTCCTAGAAAAGATGATAGAACATTGAGAAAGCTGAGACTGACCACTGACTCAGAGTAAGTCCTCAAAAATAGCATTATCTAGGGCAGAGGCTCTCACCCTCCTAATTCTGTGACCCCCTTAATACAGTTCCTCATGTTGTGGTGACCCCCAAGCATAAAACAATTTTTGTTGCTACTTCATAACTGTAATTTTGCTACTGTTATGTAATGTAAGCTGGGCAGTGGTCGCTCACCCCTTTAATCCCAGCACTTGGGAGGCAGAGGCAGGCAGATTTCTGAGTTTGAGGCCAGCCTGGTCTACAGAGTGAGTTCCAGGACAACCAGGGCTACACAGAGAAACCTTGCCTTGAAAAACCAAAAAAAGAAAGAAAGAAAGAAAGGAAGGAAGGAAGAAAGAAAAAAAACAATGAATCATAATGTAAATATTTTTTGGAGATAGGAGCTTGTCAAAGGACTCATGACCCACAGGGTAATGATCTGGGGTGATGCCATCTACAACTCATCTTTGATATGTCTCATATTTTGGCTACAGAATCCATGTATTTAACATTCATATTTCCAAATATCTATTTTTATATGAACTAATGGCCTCTGGCTTATTTTTCAACTTACATCTTTTTTATTTTACAGTAGTAGAAGAGCAGTCCACATTCTGCAGAAATGGTATTTTCAGTTGCTTTATTGTTTTTCAGGACAGGGTCTCATTATATGATCAAAGATGCCCTTGAACTCAAAATACATATATGCCTCAGCCTCCCAAGTATTGGGATTACAGGCATGAGCCTGTTCTGTATTTCAAATTGTGTTCTTTCCCCAGCTCAGCAATAACTGAGTAGTCATTTCTTTACAACTGAGTGGCTGAATCAAGAGGGGCTTCCAGTGAGTTGCACAACTTAGAGGAGAGACAATCACAAGTCTGATCCAGGAGGTAAGGTATGACTCTTGGCTTCATTAGGACACTACCCATTGTCATTCCCAGGCTTTTATCTGAAAGACTTTTATAAAATAACTTTTAAGACTGTCATTTAGGTTAAAAACTTAAGCTAGCTGTGCTTGATTTTATGCCTCATATTTGATGCTGCATCATAACTTCATTATTTTCTTCAGAAGAGACATTAAATCACTTAGGTTTTATTATAATTTCTGGCTTTTGTACTTGATACAACTTGATTCTCAAGCCTATGTCTTTAGATCTATTCTTCCTCTCCAAGGTTTGGGAGTTTGGGTATTTTCTTTTTCCTTCTTTTTCTCTTTTCCTTTTCCTTTCTTTTTTCTTTTTTGTTTGTTTGTTTGTTTGTTTAGTTGGTTAGTTGGTTTGGGTTGAGTTGGGTTTTGGTTTTGTCAAATTTAACAATCCCAAACCCAAACTTATTTTCCTCTTCCTAAACACTGATTACTTTCTTCGTATTTCTGTTCCTTATTTTCTATCCACTGTACCAAAATAGAATGTTCCTCAAGTGCACCTTCCTCAGCAGCCTGCTGGCCACATCCTGGGACTTTCTGGGAACCCATTCCTTAGAAGCCTTCTCTTTCTAGGTACGACATGTTACCCTTGCTCAGACCAACATACTCCTCCAAACCAAGACTATTCCAATACTGTCACCCTGATTCTTCTGCACACTAGAGCACACTTGGAAACTGAAGCCTGCAGACCAGACCATTCACTTGGTGTCTGCTGAATGACGAACAAGCTGAGACTTGCTCTTTCAGAGATGTTTGAAAGTATCTGAAGGAAAACTCTGTGAAGTCCCCAAATTTATATGATTTCAAAACTTCAGCATCCTGGGACTGGGGATGTTGACAGTCTGGTAAAGTACTTTCCATACAAACTTCAGCACCCACATAAAAAAGTGGGTATATCAGTACATACCTGTAATCTGGAATGTAGACAAGAGGACCCTTGTGGAGTGAGCTTCAGGTTCAGTGAGAGATTTTGTCTCAAAAAATAAAAGAAAAAGAAAAGATGAAGAGCAACTAAATACCAACCTCTGGGCTTCTCATGTATAGGCACATCCATGAACACAAACACATAGTTTAGCTTCCAAAATAAAGTCTACCCAATCCACTCTGATTTCTCTATATATTATCTATCACCACTTTCAAACCACAATATCAGGTTGGAATAGACATAAGAAAGAATGCCAAGCCAGGCCTGGTGACACTCACCTTTAATCCCAGCCAAAGGGAGGCAAAGACAGACATATCGCTATGAGTTTGAAACAAGCCTAGACTACTACATAGCAAGTTTCAGAACGGCCAGGGCTACATAGAGATACCCAGTCTCAAACTAACTAACTAACTAACTAACTAACTAACTAACTAACTAACTAACAAAACATAGAAAGCGAAAGAACACATGACCCACGTGGTCTGAAAGAGTAACCATCTGGCCTTCTATATGCACGTGTGTGCCTCCATTCCAAATCATAGCTCTTTTTTCCTGCCCTTCTCAAAAATAACTAAAACCAGACCATAACATATCTAACAGAAGTAGGGACCCACTGTGTGACAACATTTTATTTTTAAGGTGAAACAGTAAATAGAAAATACAAATGTAGGCATCTTAGATCATGAAATACTGGTCCATCCATGGCAGGACCTCGGAAAGGTCACACTCTAAGATTTGGCTTTTTCTGGGCAACACACAGGTCATCTTCAGGACAACCCAGTCCATAATTCTCCGTATCCCCTTCATTATGCTTATAGTTTGGGCCAGAGTAGTTGCCCAGAAAGTTAACCAACAGTCTTTGTGGTCTTATAACAGCAGGATCAAAAATCTACTCACTATTAATCCAAGATTTAATGTGCACCTTTTGCTTCACGAGTACATTTGTGCACAAATATGTAATCTCCAGTGATAAGTGAATAAGAGACATCTAAGCCCTGGTATGGTATAAGAGTACTATTTGTTGTGGTGAACACTATTGCTTCCACCTAGAATGATCCCATGCTTCTTCCTTACAAGCCCAAACTAAACAAGTATCCTATTATCTGTTCTCCCAAGTCTATTTCCTTATTTCCCTAAACATTAGATTTGAGTTTTGGTCCTGGTTAGTTTTGTGTCAACTTGACATACACAAGAATAAGGACCCTCAGTTGAAGAATTGCCTTGATGAGACTGGCCTGTGAGCATGGCTGTGGGCCATTTTCTTGGTTGATCATTGATAGAGAGACATGGAAGTGTCCAGCTCACAGTGAGATGTGCCATTCCTAGGCAAATGGTCCTGGAGTTGCTAAACAAGCCCAAGGGAACAAGCCAGTAAGCACTGCTCCTCCATGATCATTGCTATCATTCATGTCTTCATGTTCCTGCCTTGAGTTCCTGTTTTAGCTTTTGGCTTCTTTTGATGATAGACTGTGATGTGGAAGTATGAGCCAAATCCACCCCCCGCCAAAGTTAATTTGGTCAGTGTTTTTTCACAGCAACAGCACATATCTTTCAATAGCCAAGTTACACACCAGAATCTTTACACCCTTCAGGTAAAGAGTTCAAAGACTATAGTTACTGTTTGAAAGTTTGATGGGAATGAAGTGAAAGAAACTGTATGTCCTGCATCTGCAGAAAGTTCTTGACCAATCTTTTGTAGACAGGGTGCTCACTGAGCATGATGTTTGGCATTTCTACAAGTCCCCAGGGTCTGCCAGTCTCTGTTCCATCAGTACCAAGGCCACATATATAAAACACACACCCAACCTTTATGTCGGTGCTGGGAATTCAGACTCACACTTGCACAGCAAGCACTACCCACTCACTCAACTCTTCAGCCCCAAGTTCCAAATACTTTGTATAAAAGGTGAGAAAAAGAAGGATCCATTATTAATAAGGGGCAGAGGGAGCAGGGCTCACCTTGGGTTTCAGGAAGTGCCTGGGAGAACAGAGAGGGAGCATAACTCACCAGGAAAGTTTAACTCCAGAGATGCTTAGACATTCCCTAGAAAATGCCTTTATATATCATTCATAAGTCAGAGTTAGAAAAACTAAAATCTTTGATTTTTTACATAAAAATATATTTGGATGATTCTTAATTCCACCTATCTTATTTGCTTAGGAGACAAAAATACGTAAAATGTACTTGCAGGTACTTTTCAGTGCCTATGGTATTCTGGGAGAGAAATTACCATCTGCTCTGCTATTCACAAGATGGGTAACTACGCATAAACCTGACTTCTCTGTCTCTTTTCAGCATAAGAGGCAGATAGCTAAGTTGTGACAATTTACACGTAAAGTACTGAAAGAGCAAGCACCCTGACTACCACCTGCACCATGATGATGACCCTTCCAGATGCCAGGGCTCCTACTAAGCACATTTCAGACCAATAGTTGCTGTAACAGGAAGAATGAAACTTTAGAGCCCAGAGCTGAGCAAACTCTATTGAGTGACATGGCCATTTCAGTTAGCATTTATATCATCATTGTCCCTTCCATAAGGGATGACTATCCTATGCTCAGGCAGCTAGATCATGCTTGGAAGGCATTTTCAGGAATAGACTGATTTCTGCCTTTCCCCTCATTCCTCCTAACTTCACAGAAAGAAGAAAAAGTGATCCTACTCTTGACACCTTCACTGTGCATTCCAAGAGTCCTGAAGGTCAGGGTAAGACTCCAGTTTGGTAATCATTAAGAATATGCCATTAATAATATGATTTGCAATAGTGGGGCAAACTACATTCAATCAACTACCATCCAGAGTTATAAAATAAGTTGTAATTCCCAGAAAACTCTTAGTTAAAAAAAGATTTTAAAGAGCTGAATCTCTTTAGTGTTATTATCAAATATGAGTCTTTGCTTTTAGCTACAATTCATGTCATTATCCACATGTGTTGTTCCTATAAACAGCAAATATATACACTATACTTTAAAAATATTATTTATTTGCCAGTATAGTTCACATATCACCTTAAAAATAACTGCAAAAAAAATGGTCTTGTAAGCCGGGCGGTGGTGGTACACGCCTTTAATCCCAGCACTTGGGAGGCAGAAGCAGGCGGATTTCTGAGTTCAAGGCCAGCCTGGTCTACAGAGTGAGTTCCAGGACAGCCAGGGCTACACAGAGAAACCCTGTCTTGAATAAAAAATGGTCTTGTAAAAAAGTATAACACTAGTTATCAATACTGTGTTCAGGTTTATGCTACAAGCCTTTCAAGAAGCCTCTCTCTCTGGTAAAATAAATTCTTTGGAAAACTCAGATAAATATGTTCCTCTATGAGATGAAAAGAATAAGACTCTTCATCTAATACCGTCAATTGCTTGGCCTGCAGTTGCATTATAAGCTTGGAGAAACTGGGGAGCAAGCCTATTGAAGCTGACTTGCCTTGAGGTCACAGTGTACTCCTCATTTTAACACAGCCAGGAAAAGCTTTGCTGTGCTCTAAGTTGCCAAGCCACTGAAGCTTTAGGTGATGAATCTATTACTTATTAACAAGAAGTTGTGCTTAGTTGTGTAAGTAGAGGCATGAAAGTTTTCTTCATTTTAAACACTATGACCTACTAAAGAGGAATGTAAAGAGATAAAGACTGTGCTACAAATGCCACACTTCATCGAACGAGGCCAACTGAGAATCATCAGAAGTGCAAAGATGTGAAGTTATGAGGGGATGGCAGGCGGGTCTAATAATCACACACACACACACACACACACACACACATACACACACACACAGCTGGAACAAGCTGGGCTGACTGAAGTTCCACAGCGCAAAGCTCTCCTTCTCAATGGGTATTTTGTCCTATCAAGACCATTGTTTGACAGAGCTCAGGCCTAACAATGTCCCATTGTGGCAGATGCAAGTGAGAGTTCCAGGTCTCTCCCTTCATTGTCAGCCTAGATTCAGCTATCGTCCTCTGGGCTATTCTGAACAGACACCACCGTGTCTGGACTGCCGGCACACACCACAGATGCTCTGACCAGGTTTGGAGATATTGGAAATCTTTGCCCTTGCTCTGATTTTTAAAAATATAAAGACTACTGCAATTGTTTACAGAAAGATGACACAGGAAAACAGACTGTGGAGCTGCCTCCTCAAGCCTCCTGTCTTCCTGCAAAGCCACATTTGGAGCCACAAGGATACACCACATACAGAAGATGCTCAGAGGATTTTGCACAAATATGTGATGGCTTGAAATCTCCATTTTGTTAAAAGGAACTTAAAGACCATCTTCAGTTACTTGTAAGAGGTTGGTTTCTGCTTAGCTAAACCTGAGATGGATAGTAATCACTGCATGGATTTTTTTTTTAATGCTTCATGAATTGGCATGTCATCCTTGAACAGGAGACATGCTAGTCTCTGTCACATTCCAATTTTATTATGTGTGCCGCTCATTTTTAATTCCTGGCCTAAAACAGCAAACCTATAAGCATGTGGCTACTAGATATAGTTCTTGATTTCTGCATCACGTGAAATTTTTGTACTTGCACTATTCTTAAAAGAACAGTAAGAGGCTTACTGTAAATGACTATTAGGAGGCCCTGGATAACAGTCTCGTCTAGAAATCATCTCTCCATGGTATATTACTTCCTAAGTGAAGCAAGTGATGACCTGAAGCAAGAGTTTGGCAGTGCCTCTGGACTCTTTCCACAGAGCAGATGTCGCTTGGGGCTGTCTGAATGCTCTGTGGTCTTTGTCTTTTCCTCCTGTCTGGGAGGATCTTGATATACTCTTCTAATGTCCCACAGAGAGAGCACCTGTCTGAAGGAGTACCTGCTTCGGAAGGATTGGGTTTGTTGCTCAAGTACCTATATGCATCTCTTCCTCCATCTGTAAAATGCGGCAGTAACTGTTTACTATTTCTCATTGGGATTTGTTGAAAGACAGAGACTGATTATAGGTAAAAGTACTTTATCAAAGTCATCTGTGAGGTTGGGGATTTAGCTTGGTGGTAGAGCACTTGCCTAGCAAGTGCAAGGCCCTGGGTTTGGTCCTCAGCTCTGACAGAAAAAAACAAAAACAAAAACAAAAAATACATCATCTGTGTTTGTGTTAACCATCTATGAAAAACTGCATTGAGTTTTCATGCATGCCACAGCACCTGCCCTGACAGGTGTGCCTCTTCATCTCTGTCTCTTCATCCTTACCTCTACTCACTCCTCCTCTGTTCCCCTAAGCACTTACAGCACCCATGTCTCTTCCCTCCTTGGGCTGTCCCATGTCTTAGTGACTGAGAGCTGAGGCCCAGCATGGAGCCCATTGACTCTAAGCTCTGGGGTAAAAGGTGGAAGAGAGCTAGGGAAGTGAAGTTGTTAGGGGGAAAAGTCACAATGAGCACTTTTCTATCCAAACCTAATTTTGGATAACAAGATGGTGACCTTTTCTAACATGTATTAAGAATTTCACAGCAAAAGTTGTCTTATTTTTAATGTGTACATCTATATTGTACTTTTTTTTTAAATCTTTAGGTTCTCCAAATCTTAATCTATACCAACCTCTTGGTTCACTGAAGTGTCATATGCTTTCATGATTGTAAAAGGACAGAAATATATATACTATTTCTGACCAAATGACACATGAAACTTAGGCAAATATGGAGTCATTATCCTTTTCTTGACTTCAGTGAAACTATGAAATAGAGTGTGGATTAGGCGATCTCTTCTGCTTAAGGTCAGTCAACTCTGGTGCCTTTCCCTGCCTCTATATTAATGCCTTTTCTTCCTCTAGCCTGTCAGGTTTTAGTAAATGATTGACTCACGCTGAGATTTCATAGATTCCCCTACAGCATCCAGAACTTCTCTGAACTTAAGCCAGCTCAGCAAAAGTGGAAAGTGAATGTCAAGGCAGAACCTGTACCACACTCTGATAATATAAGGTAAATGAGTCCCTGGCTCTCACCGGCCTTTCAATCTAGTGAGTGGATCCGAATTTTAATAAAGTGAAGTCAGTGCTGAGCAAGGCATATGCTAGGGAGGGAGGCACAGCGGGAGAGGTGTGTGTGTGTGTGTGTGTGTGAGAGAGAGAGAGAGAGAGAGACAGAGACAGAGACAGAGACAGAGACAGAGACAGAGACAGAGACAGAGACAGAGACAGAGAGCGCTGAGCACTCAGCCAGGTGAGAGCTGCTGACTTGAAATGGAATGCCCTGGAAGTGCTACAGACTACCAGCTGCTCTCTAAACATTCTAATGCAAACAGATTTCATTCTGCTGGAGGTGAGAGACCAGTGGCCTGGGCTTCCATTAACCATCTCACAATAGGGCAGATTAAGCCCTCTCTTCAAACAATGTGTTTTCAGCCACTCTATCAGATGTAATTACCTTTTCTAATCTTACAGTAACTTCCCTACAGGTGCTGGGAAAAGCAGGTTAAGAATGTCCCCCAGGTTATCTTGGAATATTCTGCCCAGTTGAAGGTTGCAGGAGTAAACTTTATTAAGCATTGTTCTAGCTCATCAGGTGGTGTCAGTGTTAGGGGCCAGCTAATCAAAGTCCACCTCTGAACTGTGACATGAATGGGCCTGGGTCACTCTCTGCTTCATCAGAAGCCTGAGGTTGACCCCCTCAAAGGCACTTGGTGAATTGTGGCTTGGGATGAGCCTGGTTTGTTCAGTGTGGTCATATGACCCGTAGTCATCTTGAAGGCAGACTAATTATATGTGACAATGAGGTCCCTGATAGTTTATAAGACGTGAGGCTAGAAGCACAATGTTGTGACTCAATTAAAAAAAAAAAAACCACCATAGTCTGCCCATGTGTTCTAAAGCCAGTGGGAAGCAAAGGCCTTGCTGCCATCTAGCATTTTCTACTGTGAGTAGATTAAGAAGGAAACTTCATGGGGAACATTCTGCTATACATAGGACATGAATCCTAGATATATTTGTTTTTAATTACATGTATATGTGTGTGTGTGCATGCTATACACTTATACATATATGTGAATATGCATACATATACATGTACACACACATACAGTGCTCCCATGGAAGTCAGAGGACTTACTTAGAGTTGCTTTTCTCCTTCCACCATGTGAGTCCTGGAGATTAAACTCAGGTCATTAGGGTTAGTGATGAACACTCTGACTCTGAGCCACCTCACCAGGTCCTAAATACCATTACTTGGTTTTTAATTTGTTTGTCTTTGCTTTGCCTTGCTGTGCTTTGCTTTGCTTTGCATTTTTCTCTCGTGTATTACATCCCAACCACAGTTTGCCCTCCCTCCACTCCGCTAAAGTCCTCCCCATCTTCTCCCCCTCGCCCAAATCCACTACTTCTCTATTTCCCTTCAAGTTTAAAAAGCTGGCCTCCCAGGGATATCCACTGAACAAGGCCTAACAAGTTACAATAAGACTAGGTGCAAACCCTCATATTAGGGCAGGACAGGCAGCCCAGTGGGAGGAAAAGGATCCCAAGAGCAGGCAAAGGAGTCGGAGCCACCCCACTGCCACTGTTGGGAATCCCACAAGAACACCAAGCTACACAACTATAAGGTATATGTTTCTCTTCTGTGGGTTCTGCTGGCTCTCACAAGTGTTTCGCTGTGGGTCTCTGTATCTTCTCCCATCAGTTGATGAATTACACCCCTCTGATGACAGACAATTGAACTAGTATAGCAGAATATCATTAGGATTCACTTTGTCAACTTTTTTTTTTTTTTTTGCCAGTTGTATTTGGTTCTATCCTGGGTCTCTGAGCTGTCGTGCCTCTGGTTCCTGGCCATCCAAGAAATGTCGGTGTAGACTCTCTCTCATGGTATGGGCTTCAAGTTGGACCAGTCATAGGGCTATTCCCACAAGTTCTGCACCACTTTTAACCCAGCACATCTTGCAGGCAGGACAGATTGCAGGTCAAAGGTTTTGTGGCTGGATTGATGTTTTAGTCCCACTGCTAAGACCTTGTTATAGAAGATAACCAGTTCAGGCTTTGTATTTCTAGGATACTTTGCTAGGGTCATTCTCAATGATTCCAGGGATTTTCCACTGAAGTAGGTTTCTACATTGTCTCCTAAATGCCGCCCCCCCCAATTCCAATGATCTCTCCCCAGTACTCTTTCCCTCTGTCACTCCTACCACCCTCTGCATGCTCCCTCTTATTCCTATCCCCACTCATTCCCAGTCCACCCACAAAATCTATTCTATTTCCCATTCCCAGGGAGATCCACATGTCCCTCTTAAGCCCTTCCTATTACTTAACCTCTCTTGTTCTGTGGATTATAGCATGGTTATACTTAAGAGCTAATGTACACTTATAAATAAGTAAATACTATGTTTGTCTTTCTGGCTCTGGGATAACTCACTTAGTATGATCTTTTCTAGTTCCACTCACTTGCCTGAAAATTTCATGATGTCATTGTTTTTAACAGCTAAGTAAATATACTATATTTTCTTTATACATTCTTTAGTTCAGAGAAATCTAGATTGTTTCCAGTTTTGGGCTATTAGGAATAAAGCTTCAATGAACATGGTTGACCAAGTGTCCTTATAGTTGGATGGAGTATCCTTGGATACATTCCCAAGAGCAGTATAGCTGGGTGTTGAGATAGATAGACTTCTAATTTTCCTTTTTAAAGATTTATTTATTCTTTATTTATTATAAGTACACTGTAGCTGTCTTCAGATCACCGGAAGAGGGTATCAGATCTCATTATGGGTGGTTGTGAGCCACCATGTGGTTGCTAGGATTTGAACTCATGACCTTCGGAAAAGCAGTCAGTGCTCTTACCCACTGAGCCATCTCATCAGGCCCGACTTCCAATTTTCTAAGAAACCACCATACTGATTTCCAAAGTGATTTTACAAGTGTGCACCAGCACCAGCAATGGAAAATATCCCCCTTGCTCCACATCCTTGCCAGAATAAGCTGTCACTTACGTATTTTATCTTATCCATTCTGACATGTGGAAGATGGAATCTCAAAGTAGTTTTGATTTGCATTTCCCTGATGGCTAAGGGTGTTCAACATTTCTTCAAGAGTTCCTCAGAAATTTGAGATTCCTTTATTGAGAATTCTATGTTTAGAGCTGTACCATGTTTTTATATTGGATTATTTGATTTGTTCATGTCTAATTTCTTGAGTTCTTTATGTATTTTGGATATTAGCCTTCTGTCATGTACTGGCTGGTTTTGTGTGTCAACTTGACACAGGCTGGAGTTATCACAGAAGGGAGCGTCAGTTGGGGAAGTGCCTCCATGAGGTCCAGCTGTGGGACATTTTTTCAATTAGTGATCAAGGGGGTAGGGCCCCTTGTGGGTGGTGCCATTCTTGGGCTGGAGGTCTTGGGCTCTATAAGAGAGCAGGCTGAGCAAGCCAGGAGAAGCAAGCCAGTAAGGAACCTCCCTCCATGGCCTCTGCATCAGCTCCTGCTTCCTGACCTACCTGAGTTCCAGTCCTGACTTCCTCTCATGATCAACAGCAATGTGGAAGTGTAAGCTGAATAAACCCTTTCCTCCCCAGCTTGCTTCTTGGTCATGATGTTTTGCAGGAATAGAAACCCTGACTAATACATGTCATATGTGGAGTTGGTGAAAAAATTTTCCCATACTGTAGGCTGCCCTTTTGTCCTATTGATAGTATCCTTTGCCTTACAGAAGCTTTTCAGTTTCATGAGTTCTTAGTGCCTGTGCTATTGGTGTTCTTCTCAGGAAGTTGCCTCCTTTGCCAATGTGCTCAAGTTTATTCCCCACTTTCTCTTCTATCAGGTTTTATGATAAGGTCTTTGATTCACTTGGTCTTGAGTTTTATGCAGAGTGATAGACACAGATCTATTTGAATTATTCTACCTGCTGGCATCCAGTTGGACCAGCATCATTTGTTGAAGATATTTTTTTTTCTATAGTATAATTTTGGTTTCTGTGTCAAAAATAAGGTGTCTATAGGTATGTGGATGTATATCTGGGTCTTCTACTCAATTCCATTGATTAATCTGTCTGTTTTTATGCCAAAACCATGTGGATTTAGTACTATAAGTGTGTAGTACAACTTGAAATCAGGGATGGTGACACAGCTGGAAGTTCTTTTATTATACAGAATTGTTATACCCAGCTACCTTGGATTTTTTGTTCTTTCAAGGTGTCTAAAAAACTGTTTTGGAATTTTGGTAGGAATTGTGTTGGATTGCTTGTGGTAGGATGGCCATTTTTGCTATGTTAATCCTACTAAGCCATGAGCATGGGAGATCTTTTCATCTTCTGATATCTTCTCCATATTTTTTTTTGTCATACAAATCTTTTAGTTGCTTGGTTAAAGTTACACCAAGATATTTTGTATTATTTGCATCTATTATAAAGGATGTTGTTTCCCTGATTTTATATTATTTGCATCTATTGTAAAGGTGTTGTTTCCCTGATTTTGTTCTAAGCCCATTTTTCATTTGTGTATTGGGGAGCTACTGATTTTTCTGACATAATCTTGTATCCAGCCACTTCACTAAAGATGTTTATCAGCTGTAGGAGTTCCCTGGTGAAAGTTTTTGGGTGTCACTTATATACAGTACCATGTAATCTGCAAACAAAGATATTTTGATTTCTTTAGAGATTTATTCATTTTCTCTTTAAAGACCTCTATTATCTTCATAAAGTTGATTTTAAGATCATTTTCTTGTGCTTCATCTGTTATAGAATATTCAGGACTTCCTGTGGTAGGATAGCTAGGTTCTGATGGTGATCTATTTCCCTGGCTATTGGTATTGTGTTCTTATACTGGTGTCTAGGTATCTGGGTTTAGGGTAATTATAGATCTAGTCCTGATTTCTGAGTTTGTCTTTCTTGGATGAGTACTTTTCCCTTGGTTTCTGTTCCCCTCTGGTCTTCTGTGGTTGAGCAGAAGTCTCTGCATGAGTTCAAGGCTAGAATTCTGGATGTCTTAGACTCTGATCCACAGAAGTTAGAAACCAGGATATGGTGACAGGAAGTAGTGGGACAATTGGGAGTAAGCTGGGAAGACAATGAGTGAGGACTGTGCTGGGGTGAGTGGTTTATCTGCAGTTATGGTGGTCAGCAAGTCCTCTGGTCTAGTAGGGTGCCTCCACTGGAAATGGAGGGTGGGGTTGGTGATGAAGAGAGGGCAAGTACTGAGAAAATAGGGGTGCTCTGTATGTAACCAGCCTACTTGGGGTTCCAGTAGCTGATGTGGCCTCTTGTGGGGCAGGGGTCTTCCATAAGAGTTGTGGTCTGGGATGTGGTGACAAGAAGAAGAGCTGAGTTAGGAGTAGGCTGGGTGGGCACCAAGAGAGGGTTGGTGGTCTGTGGGCAGGGGGCTTGCCTGAGGTATTCCAGTGTGGTCTCTGGTAAAGCAGGGGTTGGTCCTAAATATCATACTCACCAACTTTCTCTCAGTAAATTTCTCTTCCTCACTCCTTCTCTTGCTAGAAATGGGTTCCAGGACTTTCACATTTCACAAGTACCCTACCACCTCTCCAGCCAAACACTTATTTGGGTGAATTCTATAAACATACAGATCTTTTCTTTAGGAACAACTATTCAGTAACTTTCCTTCCTAATACACTGATCTCCAGCTTCAAACTACATATGTATCATTCCCACTTTAACCAAAACTTGCAACCAGTTTCTGTTTAGGATACCAGATAAGATGGGAAATAGAAAAAATATCTTTATGAAAAAGTTCTGAATTTCTCTCACATTTTTTTTTCATATTAAATGACAAATGTCTCTGGTATCCACTTAACTCTACGTACTGGGAGATAATAAAAATGAGTGCTAGCTAAATTAGCACCTGGTCTTTTGTGAGCAGAGGCATCATGCCCATGCCATAATACCAATTAGAAAGTTTGGTATTATGAGAGAGCATAGACCTTGAAAGCTAAGCACTGCTCTATAGTCACTCAGCTCTGTGGCCCAGAGACATCCACCTCCAATGGCCCAATAACTTTCCTAGACACAAAATGTTTCCTATGAGAGTGTCTTAGGGTTTCCATTGCTGTAAAGAAATACCATGACCAATGTAACTCTGATAAAAACAATATTTAATTGGAGCTGGCTTATAGTTTCAGAGGTTCAGTCCATTATCATCATGACAGGAAGCATGGCATCATGAAAGGAGATATGGTGCTGGAGGAGACAAGAGTTCTCCATCTTGACCTGGGCTTGTCTTCATCAGGCAGCCAGAAGGAGGCTTTCTTCCACACTGGGTGGGTCTTAAGCCTAGGAGGTCTCACAGCCCACCTACACAGTGACACTTCCTCCAACAAGGCCACAGCTATTCCAACAAGGCAACACCTCCTAATAGTGCTATTCCAGTGGGCCAAGCATATTAAAACAACCACAGACAGGGTGTTGGTAAAGCATAGAACACACTCTGACATCAGGACATAATCTTAGACTTGAATAGAGTTTTTTTCTTTGTTTCATGTCTCATTCATGGGAAATATTTAGTTTAATATATTTTTAAAGAAACTGTCATTGTTAACATAAAAGTTGAAGACTGCTAGAAGTCCTAATCATCTTTTTAAAATGAATTTCTTATATGTTTACTAAGCTCAAAGCAAGGACTTCACAAGGAGTCCCTCAGTCAGTTAGTGCTCAATACCTCTGAGATTAAGTGGGTGCTATTATTATATCAATTTCTAAACTAAGAATTAGATAGGTTAGATAAGGATTAAATACATGATAAATGCACATAGGTTAGGTTAAAAAACTACACACTGGTAAGGGTAGGGCTGGGAGGCTTGTTACTAATCTATAGCATCTGTAAGTCACAGTTGTTTGAATCGCCTCTTGCACTGTGAGCAGCTAGGTCTGTGTAATAAAAGTGAGGACTATAATACACTCAGCTGGTCAATAAATCATTTCTATGAAAGTATGAGAGGAAGGGGTTACTGGAGCAGGAGGAGAAGAGCCCTCCACATGGGAAAAAGATTTTGTCATACGCAAGGCCTTCAGCAAGCGTGAGCTTTTCTATAGATGCCCTTGCTGGTCTCCTCAAGAAACAGTGTTTGGTTTTTGAGTAAAATAGAAAAAAAAAAAATGGCAAGATACTTGCGGGTAAGAAGGTGTTACCTGCATTACCTGCATCATAGCCAGGATAAAAGACATTTACCCTGACTCATAGCTCTTTCTCTTCTTTGCTTCTTCCCCATTGCTCCTCCTCTGTTTGTTGTTGTTGTTGTTGTTGGTATCGTTGTTTTTCGAGACATGGTTTCTCTGTATAGCCCTGGCTGTCTTGAACTCACTCTGTAGACCAAGCTGGCCTCGAACTCAGAAATCTGCCTGCCTCTGCCTCCCAAGTGCTAGGATTAAAGGCATGTGCCACCACTGCCCGGCTCCCTTCTCTGTTAATAAAGCCTCCCACTTGTCAATTTTTGATCTTAAAGCATGAGCTATTGGTGTTCTGTTCAGGAAATTTTCCCCTGTGCCCATGTGCTTGAGGTTCTTCCCCACTTTCTTTTCTTTTAGTTTCAGTGTATATGGTTTTATGTGGAGGTCCTTGATCCACTTGGACTTGAGCTTTGTACAAGGAGATAGGAATATATTGATTTGCATTCTTCTACATGCTAACTACCAGTTGAGCCAGTACCATCTGTTGAAAATGCTGTCTTTTTTCCACTGGATAGTTTTAGCTCCTTTGTCAAAGATCAGGTGACCATAGGTTTATGGGTTCATTTCTGGGTCTTCAATTCTATTCCATTGATCTACCTGCCTTTCACTGTACCAATACCATGCAGTTTTTTATCACAATTGCTCTGTAATACAGCTTGAGGTCAGGGATGGTGATTCCACCAGAAGTTCTTCTATTGCTAAGAATAGTTTTTGCTATCCTAGGTTTTTTGTTATTCCAGATGAATTTGCAAATTGCTCTTTCTAACTCTGTAAAGAATTGAGTTGGAATTTTGATAGGGATTGTATTGAATCTGTAGATTGCTTTAGACAAGATGGCCATTTTTACTATATTAATCCTGCCAATCCATGAGCATGGGAGATCTTTTCATCTTCTGAGATCTTCAATTTCTTTCTTCAGAGACTTGAAGTTCTTGTCATACAGATCTTTCACTTGCTTAGTTAGAGTCACACGAAGGTATTTTATATTATTTGTAACTATTGTGAAGGGTGTTGTTTCCCTAATTTCTTTCTCAGCCTGTTTATTCTTTGTAGAGGGTAGGTTGGTGGGCAGAGGAAGGGGGAAGAAAATAGGAGGTGTTTTCGAGGGAAACCAGGAAAGGGAAAATATTTGAAATGTAAATAAAGAAAATATCTAATAAAAATAAAAAATAAAAATAAAATTAAAGTCTCCCCCATGAGACCTGCACTGGCTTGGCTGTGACTTGCCCAGCAGTGCTCAGTTTCATCTAATATTGGTGGCAAGATTTGCTCATCTTCTAGTAGCCGTCACATCTTCTAGTAGCCAGCACATCTTCTAGTAGCCGTCACATCTTCTAGTAGCCGTCAATCATTTCCTCGTGCTTCTCAAACCACTTGAAAAGGTCAGAGAAGGACTTCTCCATGGAGTTCAGGTCTGCAGTAAATTGGTCTCCCTTTTTTAAAACCTTTTGGATTTTGGATTTTGCCAGTGCCTTCTGTTTCTCAGCCTTCTATACTGATTTGTATAATGATCTTCTCAAATCCATCAATGATCTTCTCCATCTCCAAATACCTGAAGTCCTCTTATTTGCTTCACAGGTCCATGTTCTCCTACTTTATCATATTCAGCACTGCTTCCAGGTCTTTCTGGCTGTATTGTAGCACATCCACAACAGCTCAGCAGGAAGGAAACCTCTAGGCCCAAGGACGCACAGAGGTGGGGCTGACACAGGAACATCCAGAGCTCCCAAGAAATCTAAGTCCACAAACTTGGCTTCTATCAGATTTCCAGAGCCAGACTCCTCTGTACCCTGTGCACTATTTGTCACTGGGACCACTGGTGTTGGCCACAAAGGCATCTCTTTCAAAGGGGGTCAATTTTCAAATACAAAACTGCTCCCTCCAAGCCGACTGACTCCTTAAATGAGGAAGTTCCAAACTGCTCCAGATAATCCACTTCAGCATCAGTACCTAGAACTTCTGCTGGGTCTCTGAAGCTCTCTTCTTTTGAGTCCAAGACAGGTTCTAATCCCTGATGAGAAGGCTCCAGCACTGGCTCAATAGGAGGGGTCACCAACTCACTGCCCAAGCTTTTACCTATCTTCACTCCAAACCCTCTCTTTACTTTTCCTATCCCCCAACTCAACTTATTCAAGCTATAAAACCTCTACCAGCTGACACCACAATCCTTGATCCAGATAACCAACCTCCCTCTCACCATTGTAATCTTGTCTCTACAACCTCTCCTAATCCCCCAGCCTTCTCAGCTGCCTTTTCTTACCAGATTTCCCCAGAGCCTCCTTGTTTAACCTCTCCAGACTCCTCCCCTCTCCTGTGCCAGCTGCAGGCCACTCCAGTTGTCCTCCACTGGCACCTACTTTCAGCCCTCCCACCACTCATTCTAAATCTATAGTCAAGCCCTCTCCTTCCCCTACCCAGCCTAACCCAGCATCGGTCCTTCCTTGAAGGGAAGTTACTGGGGTAGATGATCTAATCAGAGTTCATGTCCCTTTCTTGCTAAGTGAACTTTCTCAAAAAGAAAAAAGATTGGGATCCTGTACCTCCAATTCTTCTGCCTCCGCTAATGAATTTTAGCATATTCCTCAATCTTATAGCTTGACTTTCCATGATATACATATGATTCTCAGTAATAATTTACTTCCTGATGAGCACAGGTGAGTTTAGGAACAAGCTAGAATACATGCAGACAATACTCATCAAACAGACTCAGCATTTCCAATCAGATTTGAGACAGTACCCAACCAGGATCTTAATGGAATTATAATTCCCCAAATGATATTCTAGCCAGAGACTGATTCATAACCTGCCTCCTGGCCAGTCTCCATAGGGCATCCTTAAAACTAGTAAATTTTGAAAAACTCCATGAGGCCATCCAGGATAAACAAGAAAACCTGTCTCAGCTTTTAGAGTGCCTTAGACTCTATTACAAAGACCCTATTACAATATCCAAATTTAGACCCTGAAAACCTAGAAGGTAAGCAACTCCTGATGACCTACTTCTTTTCCCAGAGCTATCCCGACGTTAAGGCCGAGCTTAGGTGTTTGGAAAGGCAAAGTCCACAGGCAGAAGTCTTGGCACTGGCTGTAGAGGGAGGAGCTGATGACTAAAATCTAGTTTGCTAATTGTTTCTTGATTGGGTCAATAAAGACAGCAGAAGCCAATCACTGGGCAAAGAATAAGGTGGGATTTCCAGGTCACAGGAGGAAGAGAAGGGAACGCAGAGAGGACTGGGATTCGGACCAGTCAGTGGAGCAGATAGGAAATATCACACATGTAACCACGGGGACCCATAGTTTACCGGCTCTAAAGGTGGCTGTCAAGGCTAAGGAGGATGGGGCAAGAAATTCTTCGCCCAGCAGTTGTGTTCCTGACTGTTTTTAAAATATTAAGGGTGTCTGGTGTTTTCCATCCATGATGATTCAGGTGGGCAGGAGAAAGTAGGCCAAAGGGGCAGTCAGTCCATGGAACACAAGCAGCAGCTCCAGGTGCTCTCAGAAGGGACAGTTGTTGGGCAGCTTAGCAGAGCCAGCTGGAGGAAAAGGCGGGATGGTTAGAGAGCCATCAGCAGTGTGACCTTGGAGCTAAGTTGTGAGGAGCCACAGCACTGGGCAAGGAGACCAAGCAAGGAGCAAGTGTGCTTTATAAAACTGCATACAACACCTGGCCTTCAACGTGTACCATCAGAGAGATGATAAGGTCAGCAGACAAAAATGTCATACGCTGGCAAAGGTTGTGCCAGCAGCCCTAGTCACTACCCAGGCTTCCTGGCCTTTGAAGGCTCGAGAACTACCAGGTCTCTCCTACAAATATGGCCAACAAGGTCACTAGGCAAGGGCCTACCCTAACCCGTGCAAGTAACCAAGGCCATGCCCAAAGTGCCATCAGGAGGGGCATTGGGCTGTTGATTGCGTTCATGCTGCTCAGGACAGAGGGACATCACTCCCAGGTAACCCTCCAGCTGATCTCCTAGGCTTGGCTATGGATGACTGAAGAGGCCCAAGTTCCCTTGACCTGACCACTTCCATCAATAGCAGAAAGCCCTGGATAGTCATCATGGTACCTGGACAGCTCATCTCCTTCCTCTTGGACACTGGAGCCACTTATTCAGTCCTGACAAAGTTTTGGGGACCCTCCTCTCCTCGTTCTCCTATTGTTGAAGTAAGAGGACAACCTTATCTTCCTCACCAAACCCCACCACTTAGTTACATTTTTAGAGGTATTCCTCTCACCCATTCCTTTTTGGTAGTGCCAATGTGTCCTATACCCTTATTGGAAAGGGATCTTCTAGCTATGTTGGAGCCTCTATTTCCTCTGCGCCCCCCATCCACCTAAACCCAATCTTAACAACAGGCCCTCTCTTCCTCTTCTTCCTCCTCCTCCTCTCCCTCCTCCTCCTCCTCCTCTTCCTCATCATCCTAGTCAACCAAACTACTAACTCTAACATGTTGTTTCCTTTGCCAACCTCTCAGGTAGACCTCTGAGTCTGGGACATTCAGAACCCCTCTGTTGCTAAACATCATTCTCCTGTTATCATCCAATTACAGGACCCTACCAGGTACATCACCCAAAGCTCAATACCCTCTTTCTCTCCAGAGCCTCAAGAAACTTAAGCCTATCATCTCTGACCTCCTAAGGAAAAAACTCCTCCATCCTACCTTTTCCCCCTTCAACACCCCTATATTAATTAATAAGCCTAATGGAATCTGTGGCCTGGTCCAAGATCTCAGACTCATTAATTCTGCAGTGTTTGCTCACCATCCTGTTGTGGATCCCCTCGGGAACTTCTCATTTCTCAGTCCTAGATCTCAAGGATGCATTCTTTATCCCTCTGAATGCTCAGTCACAGAACATCTTTGCCTTTACCTGGACTGACCCTGACACCTACTTTTCCATCTAACTCACCTGGACTGTTCTACCTTAGGGATTCCAGGGCAGCCCACACCTATTTGGCCAGGCCCTGGCACCATTAGACCCCACCCACAAACCTCTTCTCAAACTTGTTACCAAGCCTTTTCAAAGGCTCCAACAGGCTCTCCTTCATGGCATGACTCATCCTTTCTCCCTCTGTGTAACTGAAAAAGAGGGATTTGCCCTTCAAGTCCTAGGTTACCAACTGGGACCTTCTTTTGCACCTGTAGCATACTTGTTAAAAATACTAGACTTAATCATCCAGGGATGGGCACCTTGTATACATACCTTAGCAACCACTGAACTTCTTATTCAAAAGTCCAAAAAACTAAACTTTGGGTCACCTATAACTGTCTTCTCTTCTCATAAATTGTCCCAGGTCCTAACCTACAAAGCCTTAAAAACTCTACCTCCCTCCAGGGTTCTTTCCCTTCAGGTAGCTCTAATAGAAGACTCCATACTTACTTACCAACCATGCCCACCTCTTAATATTTCCAATCTTCTTTCTTGACCAAATACAAACCACTCCCTATCTCACTCCTACACTGAAACCTTAGAGGAACTATTACCTCATCCTTCACACACACAGGAAGGCACGTTGCCTCAGGCCATCTATAACTGGTTGGCAGATGGCAACTCCTTTTTACATGAAGGGTCCAAGACACTATCAGAAACAGGGGTGATTGAGGCATAGGCCCTCCCTGCACTTACCACCATTCAATAGGCTGAACTAATATCCCTTACTTGTGCCTTTCAACTGGCAAGGGGACGATCCTTAAACATCTACACAGACTCCAAATATACTTTCCATATCCTCCTGTCCCACGCTGCTATCTGGAAGGAACATGGGTTACTTATGACAAAAGGAGGATCGGTAACTAATACAAACCAAATTATGACCATGCTAAGGCCTCCCATCTCCACACAGCTATTGGAATTATCCACTCCAGATCCGACAAGATGGAAGACTATTGTCTCCAACATCTAAGACTGTAGCCCTTAGAGGTCTAGACTCATCTGATCCTCCCCAGGACATTCTTACACTACAACCCACATCCCCCTCTCACTCCTGACATTCATCAAACTCTGTCCTATCTTTACCAGTTCTTTCATCCTAACAGTCAAGCATTGTCTTATTTTGTTAAAACCCACCTACAGCCTACTCCTGAGGTCTTACATTCCTTAATTATCTATCACTGCATCTTGCAAAATCTGTCAGATGTCAGACCCAACTCCAGGTATCATAGCACCCCTTTTCCTACCCATCAGGCTAGAGGTTCCCTTTCTGGAACCAACTAGCAACTTGACTTTACCCACATGACCACTGTCAAATGTGCCAAGTACCTTCTGGTCTTGGTGGACACCTTCTCAGGGTGGGTGGAGGCATTTCCCACCACCAACAAAAGGGCTCAGACAGTCTCTGATTTTCTCCTCCAAGAGATCATTCCCCTATTTGGTATCCCAGCCTCCCTCCAGTCAGACAATGATCCTGAATTCACTTTCCAGATTTCTCAAACTCTACCTAAAGCCCTAGACATCCCATGACATTTTCATATCCCCTACTACCCCAAGTCTTCAGGAAAGATAGAAAGAACTATCCACTTCCTAAAAACCACTCCTGTCAAATTGTCATAGGAACTTCACCTTGATTGGGTAAAACTCCTACCTCTGGCTCTTTTAGGCTTTGAGCTCTCCCCAAGCGACTTTTTTTCATCTCACCTATCAAACTCATGTATGGACATCTGGTCCTAACTCCTGGTCTTTCACCTAAATGCTCTTCCCTCCCTGATCACCTATTTATCTGATTACTTTGCCACCTCCACTCTCTCCTATGGAACTTTGCTGACCACTGTCTACCAAGACCACACACTGTCCCCTGCCCACTGCCTGTTACCATTGGAGATAAAGTTCTTCTCTTTCCTCCAGATCATCAGCTTTCATCTCTTTCTCCTAAATGGCAGGGCCCACTCAAGGTAATTCTCATAACCCTCACAGCTGCTAAACTCAAGGGACTCTCTAATTGGGTCCACCTGTCTCACCTCAAACCTTTTACCCTTCTACCTACACATTGACTTCAACAGGACTTTGCTATCTTAAGCTCCAGAAGATGTTGAGACCACCCACCTTGGCCCCAATCCCAGGAAAATGAGACTCCACTCCAGCAACTGCACTCAGCCCCACTGGACTAGACATGGGCTTCTCATCCTTCCCCTGCTGGTCATTCTCATCCAGGGTAGCCCTTACATTTGGAGATTCAAGAACCCCCCACTGATAACAAACAGTCTTTCTAAATAGTGTCAGAAAACTGATCCATAGCCAGATGCCCACCCAAATTGCTGTCATCCCTATCCACCATTCCATCTACATATTATAGCCTCTTTGCTTCCTCTTTGACCAGTCAAAAGATGATTGTAAAAAAAGGCCAGACAAATATGGGAGTTGCCCAGATTGGTCTTGCCAGATACATATGTTAGGATCATGGACTAATCACGTCTATCAATAATTCAAAACCCTCTCCTTCTATAACCAAGACCCATGGAATCCCAGGTGGGAAACAGGTGTTGTTGGTACGCTCTATCATAAAAACCAGTCTAGGCCCCCAGTAAGTACTATGCACATCCAGAGAAAGTATGTCCCAATTGCCCAACCTCCACATATCGTAAAAGTAGAAGTAATCACTCCTCCAAGGTCTTTGCTTCCTTGACATCCCCCCTCATAAATGGTACTAACCTGTCATTTTGCCTTCTGCTTCAGACCCTTACTTCAGCCTACCAAATCCCTAACATCACCTGACCTTGTCACTTTAAAGATTGCTGGCTATGTGCACCCCCTTGAACTAACTCACAATTGCCACTTACAGTTTCCCCACTGATCCTGCCAAGCAACCTCACCTCACCTTTTATCAGCTGCCCTGACTCCAATGTTGCCATGACCCCATACCTTTTCTCTCTCTTTTTGGCATGGCAGACTATTTTAAGACATCAGAGACACATTCTGTAAGAACGCTAAGCTTTCTAGATTGTAATAGAATCATAACCCTTGATACCTCATCTCTGCCACAGTGCTCTGCAGTCCAGAACACTTCAGTTCTCTGTGGCACTCAGATATATCATCACCTACCTGCCAGCTGGTCAGGAGTTTGTACGTTGGTGTTCCTTTTCACTGAATTAGGAGTAATCCATGGAAAAGAACCTCTACCAATCCCAGTTGTAAATACAATACCTGCCCAACACGACAAGAGGAAGTTCTCCAACCTAGCTGCACATTAAAATCCCCTCATCTAGGAGGCTAGAGAGAGGCTTGTTGGTTAAAAGTATGTACTATTCTGTCAAAAGAACTAAGTTTGGTTCCCAGGACTAATGTTGGAAGGCTCATAATTGCCTGGGCCCTGTGGAACAGCAGCCAATGCTCATAACCACTGAGCCATCTCTTCAGCCCCAAGTTCATAATCTTTTAACTGTAAAAACAAAGGTACCTAGAAGCATGGTGGGGAATTTAACAAATAATAAGTAAGTAAATAAATAAATAAATAAATTTTAAAAGCTTAAAATAGTTTCTATACTCATGTTGCATGCAAATTGATTACACTGGGACAACTGGAGTCAGAGATCAGCTATCTATTGTCCTGAGTGTCACCATCTTTGAGAACCAGTGGCCCATAGAGCAGAGAGTAAGCATAAAAGAAAAGAAAGGCCTTACAGAACTAAAGGACAGCATGATAAAGTCAGATGTTTCAGTCCTGAGAAAGAAACTCAGGGCCTCATCATATGCTGGGCAACTGTTCTACCACAGAGCTACAGCCCAGGAACTTTCTGGTTCAATCATGAGAGAAACATGTGGATATAAAGATCATAAATGTTGAGAAAACATGAGCAAAAGATCACAATAAGGCTTTGAAAAAAAGACAGAAGATGACAGAGTCTAATCTAAGCCAACTAAGGATCCAATACACACAGAAGTAGGAGGAAATAAGAAGGATGAGACACAGGAAAAGTCAGAGAGTTGTAAAGATAACATGACCAAAGGACACAGGAAGGAAGAGTGGGGCAAGACTTCAGATGCAGTCTGGGCTACTCCTTTTCTAGCCTGAGGCAGCTGGAGTGCCATAGGTAACAATATGAATGAAATAAATCTAAGGAATACATTGTTTATCATGAAAATGTCCCTTCTTGTCATTGGGAAACCAATATCTCTATCAATATACTCTAGAGCCCCAGCATGGTGCTGGCACAGAAACAGACATGTGTGGATTGATAGAACAGGACAAAATCTAGATATAAACCCAGGCAGCCACAGTCATCTGATTTTATTTTTCACAAAGATGCCAAAAGTCCACATCAGAGGAGAGAATGCTGCATCTTCAACAAATGGTGCTGGGAAAAGCAGATATATGTAGAGAAATACATATAGACCTCTAACTCTTGCTCTGCACAAAATCAACTCCAGAAGCATCAAAGACAAGAGCATGAGACCTGAGACTCTAAAACTGGGAAAGGAGAAAGGAGGGAGAACACTTCAAGATAGAGGCGTTAAACATGGACATTCTAAACAGAAATTCTGTTGCTTAAAATATCATACCAACAATTGCCACAAAGGAGCTAAGGAAATTAAAAAGGGTTTATACAGCAAAAGAAAGTTAATTAAGTGAAGAGGCAACTAGAGAATGGGAGAAAATCTTTACCAGCTATACATCTAGCAGAAGATTAATATCTAGAATATACAAATTACAATCATTTGGAGGGCCAGCAAAATGCTAGTCAGGTAAATAGGCCATGAAGTTGAGTTCACTACAGTTTGATCCTACATGGCAGAAGGAAAGAACCAAGTCCCATAAGTTATCCTGGGACCTTCACAGACACACACAGTCATAATAACTAAATAAATAGAAGTAAAATACATAAATAATCTTTTTAAAAATATTATTTGTACCACTCCTGGGCATATACCCAAAAGATACTGCAACATGTAACAAGGACACATGCTCCACCATGT